>NC_086286.1:125365347-125706362 GCF_963924245.1 Chroicocephalus ridibundus | reverse complement strand
GGTCAAATAGAGCCCACAGTAAGAACCATCACTGGGGTTGAGCAATCACACATGGACGTCACCTCTCCATGGGCACCTGGAAGCACTCACCTGCCCTGCACACCCTTCTCGAATCCCTCCATGCTCTTTGCAGCATCCTGCCACGAGCCGCCGCTTCCAGGACCAGGATAGTCAAACGCAGACCAGAGCCCAGCAAAGTAATAACCCACACAAGCCACCCGCAGCACCTTGAATAAGAAGGATTTTGCCCCACCCCTCAAGACATGGGCGCCAATCGGGAAGGACAACTTTCATTGCTCCAACCCCACCTTCTCAGGGCAGGGATTCAAACACAGTAGCTCCTGGAGGAGGAGAAAAGGGCAGTCTCTCGAGCTCTTTTGCTATCTGTTCATCTGCGGTGTCAGGATGACATCACAGCCCAGCAGGCACCCAACCCTTTCGATCGCAATTTTGGATCCAATAGCATCCGTCAGAGTTAAAATTAGAAAACTCTGGGCCGACGCGCTCAATCCTGTGGTCAGTCTCGAGGGTACATGCTTGAAAGCACGCTGGGCTGGAACGGGCCCATCGCCGGGTACTATCTCATTAACATCAGGACAGGAAATTACATCAATTCTTCCATTTTCCACTGCAGCAAACAGCACTTGCGCTGAAGGGGTGTTGACACAGGTTAGAAATGTAGCATTGGACAAGTATGTGTTAGTATCTGTTTAAAACCACATGTAAGCTGAGATGCTGATGCGAATCTGTATGGAGTGGAAAATTGCTCTGCCCTCACCCACAGGGCACAGAAAAGCTTTAATATGCACTAACCATTATTAGCAGGGGTTGCATGCATCCACTCACCCTCCTGATAAATGCCTAACCCCAATCTGAGACTTGACGGATGGAGCAATTTTGCAATCTCTTTTTTCTGACCTCTCAGCACCCGGCGCTAACAGATTGCTGCTGTCATTTATGGGGGCTCGTCACACACCAGGCACCTCCCCAGGGCTGCTCCCTGCTCCAAGGAGCTAAACAGCGAAAGACAATAATGGGAGCAAGTACCTCCCAAAGTAAAGTTTGGAGGTCGTTGAAGAAGGCAGCGCATGCCCAGGACATGGGATTTGTCCAGGGACATCCTCTCTATCCCATCATATTTCTATGCATATCTGGGTCTTCTGCTTTATTGTGTCCTGTAGGTATCAGAGGGAACTGTATTGTGTCCTGGGTCCTTGTCTGGATCCATCAGAGGGAAAGAAAACACCAATATCAGTTTTATTGAGGAGGGATCTCCAGGGGTCTCCTCCCCATCCCAAAGCAGACTAGTGAGGGAGAACAGAGGAGGGTTACTGAAGAACATCGAGTTGCCCTAGATCTGGACTTTGCTACTGTGGCTGAAGGACAGATGAGCTCTTTGGGTGGTTTTTTTTTTTTCTTTTTTTAATTCACATATTTGAATCTGGAGTGTTTGTGATTAAAATCCCAACTAGAGGGGAGAGCCTTGTGGCAGAAACTGGGAATCCAATGATGTGGCTCCAGGTTTTGCTTCAACTTTTTGCATCTCGCTAACAGGCACGACCCACAGCTGTAACTTCTGAGCGAAACAGAGGAGTGATGCGTCTGTTCTGCTTGACTTGGCCACTTAAAGCTTTTGGAGGCCGAGTGCATGATGGTAGAGCTGCACATATGCACACGCTACATGGGCAATATCTATTTATGTATGTGTGCATCCGTCTACCTGTTTATCTCTCTGTCTGTTGATCTGTGTGTCCATCCATCCATGGAGCATGTATGCATGTCCATTGCACATGGAGGCATGTGAGCAACCCTATATGCATGCTGTGCTTTCGTAAAGGTGGGTAAGAAAAAGGGCTACAAAGATGATGAGGGGACTGGAACATGTCTCTGATGAAGAAAGGCTGAGGGATCTGGGTCTCTTCAGTCTGGAAAAAAGGCGACTGAGGGGGGGATCTTATCAATGGTTATAAATACTTAAAGGGTGGGTGTCAGGAGGATGGGGCCAGGCTCTTCTCAGTGGTGCCCAGGGACAGGACAAGGGGCAACGGGCACAAACTTGACCATAGAAAGTTCCATCTCAACATGAGGAGGAACTTCTTTGCTGTGAGGGTGGCAGAGCCCTGGCACAGGCTGCCCAGAGAGGTGGGGGAGTCTCCATCTCTGGAGACATCCCAACCCCGCCTGGACGCGTTCCTGTGCCACCTGCTCTGGGTGACCCTGCTCTGGCAGGGGGTTGGACGGGATGATCTCCAGAGGTCCCTTCCAACCCCTATCATTCTGTGATTCGGTGGTTCTGTGATTCTGTGAAGATGAAGGCAAGCGAGCTTGTTGTCATGGGCAGGTGACTGATGAAGACGGTCTCTTCCTCCTCTTGTAGGTGGCAGAGGGAATGGCGTACATTGAGCGCATGAACTCCATCCACCGTGACTTGAGAGCCGCCAACATCCTCGTCTCAGAGACACTCTGCTGCAAAATTGCTGATTTTGGCTTGGCCAGGATCATTGAGAATGAATACTTGGCACAAGAAGGTGGGTGTCATTCCCAGCATTGTCTCACCAACACATTTCCCTTATCTCCAGTCCTCCTGCCATGCAGACAAGCCAAGATATGGGGTGTCCAAGGGTTGGGCTGGGACCAGGAATGGGGCACCACTGCTGATGGCATGAGACCAGATCCCCCAATGCTGCCCCACACCAACACCCAGAACAAGCAAGAGAGACAAAAATGGAGAGGAGAGGGAGTAACGCTTGGGGACAATAAAGAGTAAGTGAGGTTTGCAGAGGTAAAGGGGAAAAAAGAATTTTGGCACTGTTTGGGGAGTCCTGCTGAAACTCAGGTTGTGCTACTGGAGAAATTTGACCTCTACTAATGAAACCTGCTGTCTGTGCCTACGTGTTCACAGTGAGTCAGTCCAAAGGGAAGGAAATAGCTGTGTAACTCAGTCACTACACACTGTGGGATGGCAGAGGAGAGCTGGAGCCACAAATCTGGACCAAAAGTCAGTTTCCAGATGTTCCAGGCAAACGAAGCCCAGACCAGATCAGGTCCCCACATGGGAATGGGCTTGCAGCTTGGCAGGTGTTTTTTATAGGAACAGAGTACCTTGAGCATCTAAAATAAAACAAAAATACATGCCAAAAAAAACCAAAAAAGGCATACAAGCCCCAATATCCCCCATCCCCCCAGCCCGCATCCTGGGCTGCATCAAAAGAAGCGTGGCCAGCAGGGCGAGGGAGGAGATTCTGCCCCTCTGCTCTGTTCTGGTAAGACCCCACCTGGAGTCCTGCATCCAGCTCTGGAGTCCTCAGCACAAGAAGAACATGTAGCCGTTGGAGCGGGTCCAGAGGAGGACTATGAAGATGATCAGAGGGCTGGAGCCCCTCTGCTATGAGGACAGGCTGAGAGAGTTGGGGTTGTTCAGCCTGGAGAAGAGAAGGCTCCACGGAGACCTTATAGCAGCCTTCCTGTCCCTAAAGGGGGCCTACAGGAAAGCTGGGGAGGGATTCTGGATCAGGGAGGGGAGCCATAGGATGAGGGGGAATGATTTTAAACTGAAAGAGGGGAGATTTAGATTAGATATTAGGAAGAAATACTTCACTATAAGGGTGGAGAGCCCCTGGCCCAGGTTGCCCAGAGAAGCTGTGGCTGCCCCATCCCTGGAGGGGTTCAAGGCCAGGTTGGAGGGGGCTTGGAGCAACCTGGTCTGGTGGGAGGTGTCCCTGCCCATGGCAGGGGGTTGGAACTGGATGATCTTTAAGGTCCCTTCCAACCAAACTATTCTGTGATCCTATAGTTCTATGTTAATGTGCAATCTCCTTGTGACTCCACCTGAAAAGCCAAGCCCCTTGCTGGGGCTGAGTATCTGAACTGGTGTGGACTGGAGAACTTGGCCATGAGAAGTGGCAACTGGTTTGGTTGGTGTAGAGGTGGGTCTACAGCCATTTGACAACAGGGTTAAGTGAAATTCCTCTGGTGGCGGCTTTTTCTCTGCACTTCAAGGTCTATTATGAGATTGTGTCATTCAGATTGCAAAGAGACTTTACAGAGCATCAGGGAAACAAGCAGAAATGATTGAAATAAAACAACTAAGTCTGGTATAAGTGTCACTTGCCAGAAGATTTTCAAATTTTGAAAATCTCTGTGCCTCTAGAATTGGGATGAATCTAAAATTCCCCATAAAAATACTCTGGGGAAAGGAAATTGAATAGAATATTATTTTTTTTTGTAAGATAGGAAGCTTTTCTTTCAATTAGCTGTCCCAACATACTTTATGTACAAATTATACCCATGTCAACATGTAAAACTAGTTCAAAGTAGTAAAAGCTCGCAAATGTAATTTGTGCAATGTCATGAAGGGGTACTGCAATTTTTGAAGGCACTTTTTATCCTTATGAGAAGTTTTGGTGCAATGAGTATAATTCTGCTAACATACCCAAAGGAGCTACATATCCAGTGGAAAACAGTTCCTATCAGCATTTTTCCAGCTACCTTGAATCGGAAATAACAACTGCCCCTCTATCTACTTTGAACAATTTTCACTTCATAGATTTAATTTCCGAGCCTCGTCAATCTACTTGTCAGAGTATGATGTGCAAGAACAAAGGCACTTATTTCACACACCGCATTTGGGCTTTCAGTCCTGAAAGGATCTATACAAATAAAAGTTTGGCTTCCTCTGCAGTCTTTAATACACTCAGTTCCTACATATCAAGCTGTTTTGGGGTTTTGTTCTCTTTTTGGCCTTAGCTAAACTGAAATTGCAATCTTATGGTCATTGCTGTCGGCAGCGTGCAAAACACAACAAAATAATATAGGATTTTTTTTTGTTTTTAATATATATATGCAGCTTTAAGAACCAGAGAATTTATATTTGCTGTGTCGTTTATGCACTTTTGCTAAAAACGCCCCTTTCTGTTGAGTGATTTTATACAGAATAAAATCCTACTACTGTTGTCCTCTAATAAAGCTACTCAAGGCATTGGCTTTGAATAGCACAGACACATGGTTTGGGCTACAGAAACCCATTGGTTCCGCGTGGCAAGCTGCCACCTGAAGGGCGATGGGTGTCTCCTGGGAGATGCTTGATCCCAGCATCATGGCCTGAGCGTGCACGGCACCGGTCATCCATCCGTGCTACCTTTCCTGGCCCCGTTCCCGAGATCCCCATCGCTAAACACACAAGAGATACAAAGGTGTTGTAAGACTTCATGAGTAAAATAGCTTACCTAGATTTTTTTTTTTCTAATATGTGTGCTATCAGTTACCTAATGCGTTAAGTTTTTCCATTATTTGGCCTCTGTGTATCATTATCTATGGATATTTATAAGCATACACATGTGAAAAAGTCTTTTAAGGTGAAATAGCCTTTTCTGCCCTGGAAAAAGAATCAAGAAAGCCAAAGAGATGCCAGGTAGAAATGACCTTTTAATAAAAACAGGAGACAAGCAGCAATTTTCTTCCTCTGGCCTTATTTCTGGCCTTCCACAGTTCCTTCAATAAGTCCCATGGCAACCCCCTGCTGCAGTCAAGAGCCCGTGGGACCCAGGGCTCAGTTTTTTGGGGAACTGCTTGGCTGTGCCTGTGGGAGCGGAGGGAGATGCTTCGCCTCCACCTGCTATTTCCCTTTGCTTCCTCTGGACAGGTGCCAAATTCCCGATCAAATGGACGGCGCCAGAGGCCATTAACTTTGGAGTTTTCACCATCAAATCTGACGTGTGGTCTTTCGGGATCCTCCTGACAGAGATCATAACCTACGGCAGGATCCCTTACCCAGGTATGAGGCGAATACAGGATGAGTGAGCATCAGCTTCAAAGCATCTAGAGCTGCTTTATGCTTGGAGACACGTATCCGAGTGTGTACGCGTGTGCCCAGACACACGCCCCTGTTTCTTCATGCTGGGTTTTCTCTCCTAAGCTCCCCCGAGCCTCAGTTATACCTATTCTAGGAAAAAACCTATAGAGGAAAGTCAGGGAAGGGGCAGAGGGATGGAGGGAGGAGCACAACCCTGAGGAAGGGATGGTGCCCAGATATGGCTCAGCATCACGGTCCCTTGTGTCCCTCCAGCCCTGCCTAGATGTGAGCTATGGGAAGCACTGACCTTCACCCCCAGGATGCTGAATAACTCCTGTTGGTCTGCATTTCCCTCCAGGGATGACCAACCCCGAGGTGATTCGCAACCTGGAGCGGGGCTACCGCATGCCCTGCCCGGACATGTGCCCTGGTGAACTCTACAACATCATCCTGAAATGCTGGCGAAACAAGCCTGAGGAGCGCCCGACCTTCGAGTACCTGCAGTCGGTCCTTGAGGACTTTTACACTGCCACAGAGAAGCAATATGAGCCAGAACCTCAGCAGTAAGCCACCGTCCCACCAGCACCTGGGGACAGACTGGAAGAAAGCCCCTGTCCCACACAGCCCTGCGATGGTTTCTTTCAGGCCTTTCCCTTTCTCCTGTGTGCCACCACAATGCATTTGGAGATGGGGAACGAGGAGGGACATGAAGGAGGTGGATGCTGCCAGCTCTGTGGTTATGATGAAGACCAAAGAGGTGGCTAAGAGCTGTCATGGCTCCTTCCCCATCCGCCTTGGAGGTCTGTACTCACTTTGCAGACATCACCTCTGCCACGAAGGACAGCAGACTCCTTCGTGACCCCCCTGGAGAAAGAAAAGCCCCTCAGTCCTGCAACTGTAGCCCCAAGAAGAGGGGACCATGGCTGGGATGGTGGTATAGGGGGGATACACACTCTCTACCCCTCCTTCTGATGCCACTGCCTGCAATACTACAACCCCCTTCATGCCAAGGGCGTGGGTGGGAATGTGTCTTCTCTGCACCTCCTTGGGCCGCAGCAGGCCCCCAAGCTCTGGAGCAATGTCTCCAGGTGGTGCCACACCTCCCCTCCCACCCTAAGTCAATAATAAAGAACTGAATATGACCATTTTCCATTTATTTATTGTTGCGCCAGGGTGAGAACAGGCCCCTGTGCTTTCCATGCCCATGGAGGAGAAGGGGAGAGGCTCTGGGGCTCCCAGGGCAGCTCGGGGTGATGCTGGGCTGGTACCTGGGGCAGGCAGGTGAGGATGCCCGGGGTGCACGCACCGACCACCGGCACTGGCGGCCCTGGAGCCCGGAGGCAGGAGAGATGTTCGTGGTGTGGCCACGAGATGTCCCTCCTCCCCCGCAAATCTGAATTTGGCGGGGGGAATTAAAAATATATATATTAAAATATCGCCAAAATAATTATATATATATATATATATAAAAAAATATATATATACACACCTTCCCTGCTTTGCTGAGCCCTTCACAGCACAAGCTCTTGATGCAGCATCGTAGAATCATAGAATGATTTGGGTTGGAAGGGACATTAAAGATCACCTAGTCCCACACCCTGCCCTGGGCAGGGACACCTCCCACTAGACCAGGTTGCTCCAAGCCCCGTCCAACCTCCAGGGATGGGGCAGCCCCACAACGGGTCCCACTCTGTGCCCAGCACCAGGAGGGTTCAGATGCTCTTTCCCTGCTCTCTGGTGCATCTCTGACCCATGGCTCCATTGGGAATGTCCACATCAGGCTGCAGGGTGGTCTCTGATCAGCACTTGCAATGGGTTGGGGAGAGGAGGATGAAGAAATAAGGCACAGATGGCACACTGAAGGGGTATTAGGACCGCAGGAGAGAGCACCAGTCTGGGACCCAGGTTGACTGCCCTTCAGGTTATTGCACGGAGCAGCATCTCTCTGGGGTGTTTGGTCTGATGTTTTCTATCCCATCAACCAGATTTTGAGTTCTGTTGTAGAGGGTGCTTCTCATAACATAACAAGGATGCCACGAGAAAGAAACAGCAGAGATGACCCCTGTATGCAAGAAAAAATACCTGACCACCAACAACACATGACACAGAGTTACCTGTGTACACCACTGCTGCAAGAGATCCTAGAAGGAAAAAGGAGTGGGAAGATTCATAACAAATCTGTAGGGACTACTGGGCTATCAGCAGCCACATTCAGTCCAAGGTCTTGGTCTTCAGTGCTATGAGTCCGTCACTTGTGATGAGACAAAATCCCCCACTGTGATGCCAGCATCACTTCCCAGGTGTTCCTGACAGGCAACATTGCTCGTGTCAATGTGACCAGAACTTTGCCTGACTTCAAATGCTGTTTATCCCTCCTTTTCAGAGCCGTAACTGAGGGAAAGAGCACATAGGGACTGGTTTAGCATTCACTGGAGGCCAAAGTATCTGGAGATGGCTGGTTTGCTTACATGG
Source organism: Chroicocephalus ridibundus (assembly GCF_963924245.1). NCBI lineage: Eukaryota > Metazoa > Chordata > Aves > Charadriiformes > Laridae > Chroicocephalus > Chroicocephalus ridibundus. The sequence continues at coordinate 125,698,099 of NC_086286.1, read as the reverse complement.
ATGACATCTTAGAAAGATGGCATCCTTAGAAGGGTGACAGCTTAGAAATGTCATTCTGTGCATCCTCAGGAGGGAAAGGAGCTTTAATAGCAGAAAACAGGTGCCCCAGACCAGAAGGAAGGAAAATGGTTGAGATGATAGAGCCTCAGAAATCCTAGATCTTGTGGAGACAACCTAGGATGTCCAGAATGTTTTCACCTGCACCCCTCTAGGACTTCAGCTGGAGCTGGACGGGAAACCTCAGGGTGTGGAAAAGAGCATTAGACACCTGTGTTCGGGAGGTGAGATTCCCCCACCCCCAAAATGTCCAAACCAAGAGGTGAATCAACCTCTAGTGTCTCAGAGCTCTTTTTTTTTATCCCACCCATAACACATCTGATTCCCACAGCTTCACTCCTTGTACAGGAAGGTGAAGTGTCCTCCCAGGCATTTCTGAGAGCCATCAGAAGTCATCTTCCAACTCAGTGTGAACAACTGTGGAGTAGCCGTGTGGCCAGGGCCTGGCCACGGTTAGACAGATCTCTTCATCAGATCATCAGCAAACCTCATCCACCCCTTTCCATCTTTACAACCTGGTTCCTGGCTCCTGAATGCTGTGCCAGTAGGTCCTCGTGCTAATTTAAGATGAATCAAGCTTGTTTCACGGCTCCAAGCGACAAGGTGTATGTGCTACAACTATACTAAGCCCATTTTAAACAAGAAGCAATTATTAGTCATTTATTCAATAATTTCACCAGAGTTGAAGAAACAGTCTTTATCCCTGCTTGAACTCCAGCTTGTTCATTCACTTTTACCAGGAACTCCACGCAGGACTAGCAGATTTCTATTAATGACATGACACCCTGCAAATAAATAAAAAAGAAAGATACGTGATGCCTTGGCTGCAAATATTTTATTGAATTGAAAACTGTGGATCATTTGTGCTAGAGCAAACCAGGAAGAAGAGTTACAGGGTGTCTGCTAAGCACTTCTACATTGCGTTATCACCCAAGGCCAAAGAGTGAAGTATTGTAGCTCAATTTAGAAAGGAAATGGATATTTTTATGGCTAATAGCAACACGTGGCCGAGGCCAGGGTGAACACAACAAAGAGACTGTAAGCTGTGCTTCCTCTGCACTGGCCACCATAGCCTTTTTTGTTCACGCTGCACAAACAGTTGTTGAATTTTGTTCCCTGCCATGCCTGTGATAAATGCATGGGGTGTGGACACTCGCCTGGCTGCATAGTCATGTGTGCTTCCACCACAAAGCCATTGCAGAAGCCACTGGCAGCTCTTCCTTTGCATAGGGGAGTGGGGCTGGGAGTTGTGCCACCAACTGGAGTCTCTCCAGGGGATGAAAGGGAGACCATGAGCCCCATGAGCAGCCATGGTTTTACACAACAGCCATCAAAACCAGCGTGAAATGGATCAGTCAGTTGGAGAGAAAAGGGCCTGCGCCCTAGTCTGCATCCTGGACATGTACATCAGGGACCTCAATCAAAAACGCAGGTGAGAAGTGGGATGATGTCTCTTGTGACCTCCAGCCTGGGAGACAACTGGGCTACTCCAGGGGACCAGGATGTCTCCAATGGCTCCAGCAAGCCCTGCGAGACCCCCTTCAGCCCCCATACCTACCTGGCAGCCTAAGAGGTGTCTCTTCACCATGGGTGAGCTCCAGCCAGATGCTCACAGGTGAGTCTCAGAGCAGGAGAAAGGAGTTAAAAGTGACCTAGGCTCTCACATCCAGTTTGTGATTCTTGAGTGATCTGCAGCAGGGACTCTATCACTTGCATGAACAGCTCGGTTACACAGGTCCTGTGAAACTACCCAGGAAGAGCATGTTGTTTCTTGTCTGCAAGCATCGGGCCGTGCAAGGTGTTTTACAAGATAAAAGGCAATTTCTGCCATAGATAGGATATGAACTCTCAGAATGGCCTAGACAAAGATTCGGTGCCAGGTGGTCTTTCCAAAGGCCACTGGAATGGTCTTTCCAATTCTCAGACAGAAAGACCCAGACCTCCATATTTCCCATGCAGCCTTGGTCTTGTTACTTCATCCACATCTTCTGTCTGAATATTCGTCTGTGCAGGTAATGTCTGGTCTTCTGCTGGTGTTGAGTTCATCTGCATTACCACCCTGTTTGAAAGTGGTTTGAAGGGCTGGAGGGAAGGTTTCTGCGGTAATTCTCAATTCTCCACCTAGCAGAAGTGGAAATATCCCCGTGGCTGCGGTGTAAAACCTTCTCCAGGCAGCAGCTGGGGTATCTTAGCAGAAAGTGCTAAGGAAACTTGGAGCCAGGGTCAGGGGGTGAGACAAGCATGGAAAACCAGTCAGAGGGCAGGGCTGCGGGGAGCAGCAGCATTGAGGAAATCAGGTGGCTTCTCTGATGTCTAGTAAGGTGAGATCTCCAACTGAAGCTTTTCCCGTCACCCAGGCATTCATCGCAATGTGGATTTTCTCGTGTGTAATAAAAGGTTAAGCATAGCATAGCATGCACTATAGGCTTTCCTGCATGTCTTTAAGAAGCTGGGTTAAAATCAGAGAAGGACAAGAAGATCAGCTGAGATGGAAGAACAGAGCAGGGACAAGGAAAAGGAGGGAGCGCATGGCCCTACCCAGGGGATAAAACCCTAGGGCTTCTCAGGTTAGGGTCTTTTACCCTCTTCTTTCTCCCCATGCTATATTAACACCCCGATCTGCCTGACTGGCTCATCTTGCAACCCTGTGTGTGCAGGGCTTGTCCAGGGCAGGGGTAAAGAAGAAAAGCCCATTACACTTCCAGATCTCTGGCTAATGGGGGAGCTGGTACCCTTTTGGGAAGGAGGTTGCCCAGCAGATAGAGGTCTGCGTCTACTTTTAACACACTGCAAATGGACCCTCGAGCTGCAGCTTGGTCGGCTGGTGTAAAGCAAAAGCAAAGCAGTGATGCATTGAAGTCACGTCCTCGGAAATGGGCTTTTTTCAAAGCCATCCCATGATTGGCTCTTGTTTGGTCCTGAGTGAAACAGCGTTGGCAGGCACAGCCTCAACAACAGTGCACGCTGGAATGTGCCAGCAGCTTAGGACCTCTCCCAGGGTGATAAAGAGCCTGGCACCCTGAGGATCCAAGCGTCCCCCACCCGCTGCGTGCAGGACAGTGCGCCTGGAGCTTGCCACGCTGCCACCAAAAAGTGAGGCAGGGCCACCAGGGAAGGGGGGTGGTGAGGAGCCCTCACCTTGCTCTGGTTTACCTCCACCCACACACAGCAGAGCAAATATCCCCTGGCAAATACTGTAGAGCAAACAAGGGCATCGATGTCCTGCCAGGCTGAGCTCTGGTCTCCAAGCTGCTCCACCAAAAAGACCAATTACTTTTTTGCCAGGAGGGTCCCCTCCCTGGCTAAGCAGCTAGCCAAGTGCTTGCAGCCAAGGGGGACTTCATCTGGCTTGCTTCTCCAAGAAGAACTCTTGGTTCAGAGCGTCCCCAAGGGCTGGTGAAGCTCCAGGCTGGGTCTGAAAATTGTGGGCAGACATCCCCCAGCATCCACTGACTGTAGAACAGGTTGAGGCCATGTGTCACAGCCAGGCTGTGTGGGTGGCAGAGAGAAGAAATGCATCACTGATGTGAAGCAGAGACAGAGTCCCCAGCAAATCTGTCCAGGGAAATGTCCCTCCATCCTCAACATCCACTCAGGGAAACATCCCATCCCTGCCAGCAGCCAGAAAAACCCTCCACGGATAATGAAGCTCAAGGGGAGCATTTTCTTTATGCACTCAGTGCCCACGGCTGCTCCAGAGAGTTTTGTGTGATGTGTCAAAGACAATCCTTTCAGTCCTGCTGGCTTGCAGGCAGGAGGGCTGGAGCTGTTTCTGGATGATTGCCCATCCCTCAGAAATTTGAGTCAGGTGTTACGACACCATCTCTGGCTCGGAAAGTCTCTAAATTGCTGATTTCCCTGTTCTGCTCTCCCAGGGCTCTTGCTGCACCCTTCCACTGTTCTGCCCATGGTATCTGCAGTTGCCCACTACTGGACACAAACCTGCTATGGGTGTTCCTTTTCTAGCCTGCTTCCAGACCTCCTTTCTCAAGAGTTTCCTTCCACACCAATCTGTTCAAGGTCACTCCCAGTTAAAATTAGCAGCTTATTCAGCCTTGGAGAGAAGGGACAGCCAAATTCCCTGGCCTGCTCGCAATCCTGGAAGCTGGCTTCAAGGGATCCATCTCTGTCTCCCCTTGGAGGTGAGGGAGCTTGTGCAGCCAGCTCGCCCTCTTTACCTTAAATCTGAGCTCTGGAACTGCGCCAGCAAAGCAGGAGGAAGGAACATCTCTCTGGAGCCTCTGATTCCCACCACCATCCTCTGAATGCCAGACGTCACCCCCATTGTACCCAAGCCAGACATTTTACTGGTCATAATTGTCCCTGCGATAGCAAGAGAGTTCCCCCAGCCTTTCAAATCTATATTTAACTCGTCCTCACCTCATCCCTCTTCCTGGCCTTCTTATCTTTCTTTCCTTTTTATCCCGGGCAGGCTGAAGCCACAGGGTGGAGACAGCAGAAAGGCAGCCATGGCAGGGCAATGGGAGTTTTGCTGTGGTCGGTCCCTGCCCTGGGTTGGGGATGCTTGGGGGGGTGATGTCTGGTCCATCAGGCAAGGACACAGCTGGTAAGGGGAATCAGGACCTTGATCCCAGCTTGGTGCACAGCCCAGGGAAACATCCCTGGCATGGTGCAGCAGTAACACAAAATTTGGTCCCACGGAGGAAAAGCATCCTTGTCTCCCTGATGTACCAGCCAGGGCATCTCCTCCAGGCTGAAATCCAACATCAGTGCATGAGCCGTGGGTAGCCAATGTGGGCAACAGAGTGATGGCAGAAAAAAAGGAAATTGTGTGCACCTCGCCAGGAGGAACGAATGAACATGGCAGCCTTAGCTTTGCACTGGGCAGCTGCGAATGAAAATCCCCGTGGTGGCACTGCTTGAGAGAGGTTATTCTTCAAAATAGAGGTGTTTCCAATACTAGAAAGAAACCAAAATAAAGTGCTGTAGCACCCAAGCCTTTCCTTATCATTACATGCCGCCTGAAAATATCTGGACAATCCCAAGTTTTTCACAGAGAAAATGTGCTCACTTGAATTGAAGCTGTCAGCCAGACTCTTGGGATCGACAAACAGTTAACCACAGAAGAGGGGTAGGAAAGGTTCATACAGAAGGTAGGGGTTTGGTGGACTTCTTGGGGGAAAACTAGGGTGTCTGGGACACTAAGTACCCAGCCTAGTGATTAGTGCCTTGGAGAAAGTCCAAATTTCACCCCAAAGCTGTTGGGGTGAAAGTCCAAATCTCCTGCACAAAGAAGAGCTGGAAGGAATGAGTTTAAGAGAAGCTAAGACTAGCAGAGCATCATCATCTGGGTCTAGAGAGCATCTGGGGACATCGTTCCTCCAAACCCTTGTCCTTCTGGCAGCCCTGCTGAATCCCTTAGCACATGGCTTCTGGTCAACCAGGTGAGGGTCGAAAGTGTCTCTTGCTGAGCCCTGATTCCCTGACCAGAAGGGTGAAGATCACAGGGCTATTATGTTCCTGTGAGCTTCAAGGAAATGGGGAACTGAGGAGAAGAGAAAACCCATGGATGTCCTTTCTGAGGGCAAGTCTGTAGCATGAACACAGTTCTTATTAGAGAAGCTGAAAGAGATGTTATGAATGCCCCGAATGCAGAAAAAGCTTCAGATTAGAGGACACATCTTATTAGAAAACAACTAATCCAACTGCAAGGACACCCCACATTGAGAATACAGCTCATTCACCCACATTTCCCAAAACACTTAATTTGGATGGAAAACTTATTGGATCTCAGGCGGATCATGAAAACTTTTTCAAAATCTCAAAAATACTGAGACAGTGGGAAAAAAAAAACACTTGTCTAGGTCTTCTCTCTATACCTTGAACCAGCATGTGCCTCTGCAAAAGATCCCTTACAAAGCTTTGGAGAGCAACAGTTTTATTTCAGCCTCTGATCCTGTCTTGCAGCTTTCATTATGGCTTTTCCTTCCCAAAGATGCCACTCTTTTGAGAAAATGCTTCATGGTGAGGTACAAAACGGAGGTTGCTAGAAGCAAGTCAAGGTGCTGAGTCCTTTTGGCAGCCAAGCCTGGACAATATGGACCTCAGGACAGGGTATCTTGCTTAGCTCTTATTTTGATACCCAACTCAGGTATTAACAATATGCCTTTCTTTTTGCCTCATGAGGTCCTGAAACATTATTGCTTTTGGATTTAGACATTGTGGTGGTCACCACTTCTCCATCAAGGGCCAGCAGGCAGTGACAGGAAGGTGAGGTGCAATTACCAGCTCGTAGTGAAGTCTTTGAAGGGTAAAAGTGATAAATATGATAAGGACGGTGACACTCTGCAGAAGGTTCAGTGCACATAGGTGTGGGGCCGTTCACGTGGACCTACTTGGCCAGAAATTGGAGCTATAGCTGTTTCGGTGTCTGGGAATGAGGACACCTAGTTTGGACCTATCTGCTTACCCTGGCATTTGATGCTCACATATCTGCATGCTTCTGTGCATGACATTAACGAGACTGCAGTCAGTTTTCGGAGTTTTCCTGGAATCTAAGTGTCTGCTGGAGAGCTCTGAGGAAACAGCAGAGGAACAACTCCAGAACAGGAATTTCAATGTATTTCCAAGTGGAGAGCAGCATGTAGGAACACAGCCCAGAGCTGAGCTCACCTATTTTATTTGGGAAGAAACCCTTGCAAGAAAGATCTGGCCTGACCTCCAGATTCCCCTCTGCTAAGCACTAGCAACATGATGTGAGCAACCACAGGCCTTCCCAGTGAGCCCTACATACATGGCTTGCTGCTCTCCCCTGCCCCACAAGCTAGGGGTCCCAACCGGGCCCCCAGCTTACTGATAGGGGTATATTAGGAAGGGTCAGGACTGGAGCTATATGGGACAGTGCCCATTTCTACGAGGATGTCCCCCTTGCAAAGAAGAAAGGCTGAACATAGAGCACCTTCAAGCCATAGGTATAAGCCTTGACTGGGGCATGTGTTCTTGCAAGCAGAGGGATGTTCTTGCAGGCAGAGCAGATGTCCCTGTTCGGGCACCAAACATTAGGATGAAGTACTTTACACTGAGGGTGGTGAGACACTGGCCCAGGTTGCCCAGAGAGGTGGTGGAGGCCCCATCCCTGGAGACATTCAAGGCCAGGCTGGATGAGGCTCTGAGCAACCTGATCTAGTTGAAGATGTCCCTGCTTACTGCAGGGGGGTTGGACTAGATGGCCTTTAAAGGTCCCTTCCAACCCAACACATTCTATGATTCTACGATTCTACGATTCTACGATTCTACGATTCCATGTTCAGCTGCTCTGAACAAGTAAATGCAAGAGCTTTTGCCCCACATTTTCTTATCCAGATCAAACCTTCAGGACAACTGGCCTGTCCCATCCATGAGGTCAGAAATTAATATCACAACAAGCCCTTCTGCACTTGAAATTGGACCCTGCCCTAGGGCGAGTGTGTGCTCTGACCTTCCTTCTCTACCAGCACCTTGCCTTTGCTGTCGTCATCTAACAACCTTTGCCTTTGCCATCTTCAAACAAGGACCTCAAGGGCCTTCCTTCTGCAGAACAAACACTGCTAGAGCTGTTCTAGTTGGTGTTGACTCTGTAGTACCTTAAACTTTTGAGCCTACTCATTACACCTGTGCTGGTAAACAAAAAAAGTACCTGGCCTGTCCTCTGACCCTGAGACCGGCTGGCCTGGGATGGCCACGTCCACACTATTAAATTCTCTAAGCCTCCAGAACAGGGTGGACATATCCAAAATACATTTTGGGAATGGTGCCTGTTGTGTGCTGTCTCCAGCCTCAGGATTGTTTGCGTCTGTGCTAGTCAAGCTGGGCCAAGCTGATGCTGGACGCATGTTAACAATTTAGCACTGCAGATGATCAAATTTTTGGCTGTGTTGAATTTACCAGTACAGATATATCCACTAAGCTAAATTTTGCCTGAAATCACCAGCATTGGTTTTCATCTGATGGACAGGAGACACCTCATGCCATGGGCCAACACCACAGAGAAGGTTAATCAGCCCAACTGGATAGATGGGGTAAAAGCACCTCTGCCATTTATGAACTGGCAATTATTTGTCCCGGGTGTTTAGATGCTCATATAGGTTCCCTGCCCTGGATCTATATGGGCCAGGAGCCCCCTGTGTAGACTGTATCTCAAGATCTCCTCTCCTTGAGCTGTGCAACATCGCCACACAGCTCACGTCACACCGTAGGTGGTCCTCCAGCCCCACCGCATGGTCGCTTCCCTCTGATAACTCTGAGGTCTTAAAGGTCAACCCAAGGGCAGCGGGTGGACATGTATCAACCAGCTTCGACATGCTGCACTCCAGGAGTAGCTGTGTTTAGACCCAGCGACTCTCTGATCTTCAATAACCTGGCAGCAGCTTGTAAACAGTGGGCTTGACGTGATAGCATCCTCAGTGAGCAATGTACACCCTTCCCCCTGATCCCCCTACCCTCTTTGCACTCCTGTGGCTTTGGGAGCCTGAGGGAGAGGCATGCTCAGAGCCAAAATTGCTGAGAGGCTCAGCTTGTGGTTAAGCGTCAGCTACGGTGGGTTGGGGAATCAGGGAAGGCTGAGGGGGTGGGAGCACCAATGTGTGTGTGTGCTCTACACGCACAGCTTTGTGTGCGCGGAGCTAGAGAAGCGCTTATAGGTGCTTCTAAACCCTTGCCTTAGTTTCTCTCTTATGTATTTGGTTTCAAAAGAGTGCGACAGTGGAAAACTGTAAAGCCTTCAGCAAGTACCTGTAACGTGCTGGCCCCAAGATGTGACCTGCAAATCTAAAGCTATTTGTTGGGATAAAAGTTGCACCCACCAGGCTGGTGGTCTGATCATGCCTCCTGTTTCACAGCCTCAGCTCCTTGTACATGAATAAGGAAGGTCTGAGCCCTGGGGATGGGCTGTAGTTTACTCAGGGGGTTTCCCACGGCCCTGTTCCCCTTGGATGCAGAAGGGCGGGATATCAGGATGGTTCACTTTGGGACAAATGCCTGACCCATGCCCCTCTGAAGCAGAAGGAGCACACAAGTGTGGGTGGAGGGAAAGGTGACCACCACATTGCTCAGTCTCACACTGAAACGTGGAAAAACCCCTTTGAACCTCCATCTCCAAATTGTCCATCCTGCTTAGTCTGGCACAGGTCTAGCACTGACCCAGATGAGTCCCAGACATGGTTTGGGCGTTATCATGGTCCAGGGACCACTCCCAATAGCCATTTTGAATGTGACCGTCATTTTCTGAAGGTGAAGAGAGCTTAATAGGATGGATCCCATCCGTGCTGGTCTGCTTACCTGCAGGACCAGAGAATGAACGTACCCTCTGTGCTCCCGTTTGCCTCCACCTGGGAAGAAACTGAGGTATGAAGGCAGAAGAAATCAAAGGGCTCCCCAGCCAAGTCCCCCCTTTTCCTTTTTCCCCTAGCAAAGCAGCGAGGTGAAGGCCGCGGGACAGAGCCCAGCTGTGCTGGGTATTTCCAACTCAGTCTCCCATGCAATCTCTGCTGGCGGCCTCGCTCCTCCTCCTCCTCCTCCTCCTCCTCTTGCTTGGAGTAGGACTGCAAAACAAGCTGACCGTATTCCCGCTCACTCCCGAGCCGCTTCCCAGCGCTCAAGGTAACAGTGGGCGCCCATCTGCGCCCTGGCCCCCCCTGCCCACCGCTCGCCTCCCCACGGGAATGTTCTGTACCCGGGCACAGGAGCGTCACGGGGGAGAGCTGTCTGCGTCAGGCTCTCCTGCCGCGGAGACCTTGACTTCTGCCTGGGAACAGGAAGGACGGGCAGGGGCTGCGCTTGCAGACAAGCGGGCTATAATGGGGCTTGGGTGCAGGATGCTGTGGTCCCGAGTCACCTCTCCGAGCTGCTGGCTCCAAGGTGATGCTTCACTGGGGAGAGGAGCAATTGTATCGAAGGAAGGTGCCGGATACCCTCAGCAGCAGGATGAGCAGCTCCTATGGGATATTTCTTCTAGACCCCATTTACCTCATACCCTCAGACATAAGAGTTTGTATCCCTTAAAAAGCTCCGGTGTATTATTTAAGGTCTTGCTGTTATGAAATTGGATTTTCTTTCTATCCACATAAGCATCCGCTCTGTTTTCACGTAGGTTGTAAACCCACCATGACCTGGGCCCCTGTGACATCTTGTGGAAAGGATTTCCCCTGGTCCACCGGCCCAATCACCTGTTAGTGCTGATGGCCTGGACCCGAATGAGGGCAAGGAAACATTAAGGGCCCGCAATGCCTGGAGATCAGATGCAGAAGTGCACTTGAACCTGCACATACCATGCACAGGACAATGTCAGCCTTTGCCGCAGTTCAGAAAGCCCACCCTTCACCAGTACTGATTGGGTGGGGGGGAAATAAAAAAGGATTTTTCCATCCTGAAGAGAAAGCTGGTTCTTAGCCGGACAAAGGCTTCTCCTTCCCTGGTCATTCACTCACCACAGCCAGCCCAGAGGAAGTCAGGTCACCTCCTCATGCCTGTTATTCTCCTTCAGCCTTTTCTCTGGGATGTAACATCTGCAAGGTCTTCAAGGCAGTCACCTCCTTCCTCCTCCCTCCATGAACAGGAGCCTCAGATCTTCTGGGAGCTCAGCCAGGTGTGAGCAGGGCAGCCACTTTGACCCATGTCCTTGAGAAGAAAACTCAGGGCACCAGGAAGAATTGCAACACCTCAGAGACAAGGTAGGACCTTGGTGGATCACCAAGACACATCTGAGCCCCTAAAAACACCTTACTGCCCTGTGGCTTTCCAGACAGTGTTGATTCCACCTAAGCCCCGTGCCCTGTGCTCCTCACCATCGGTCTTCAGGTAGCTCCCACCTAATCGAGTCTCCCTCTGCCTTTCCTTAGGAGACACCGTGGAGAAGGCTAGATTTTAAGGTCTCCTATAACAGCCCCAGCACAGCAAAGCTCCAAACTCACCCACAGCCCCCAGGTACACTGCAACTAAGCAGTCGTTCCTCTAAGGTTCTTAACAACACACACAGCAAGGAAACAACAACGTTTTGGTGAAATGCAAGGTCCAATCTGCCCAGCAATGCTTCTTTCTGTTTGCTCGCACCTTCTCCTGTTGTTTCAGGGGATGTCTATGTATCTGTCTGGCTTGTGAGCCACCTTTTCTCAGCACAAGTCAGGAGCAAGAGAGGCTGGCCGCCACGCTGCTCAACGGATACGGGTAGACAAGAAACTGCTTGGCAAGGAGAGCTGACATTAACTACTCGGGCTATTTAAAAAGGGTGATTTAATCAGCCAAGGTATTTCTGCCCAGCTCCGTGCATGGTACATTTGGCAGTTTGCTGGAATCAGACCAGGGTCTTTTATCAAGAGAAGTGAGGAAGGGAAGGAAAGGGCAAAGCAGATGCGGGTGCAGATTTTAAAAAAAAAAAAAAAAAAAAAAGAGGCCTTCCAAGGCTTTTCCATAAAGAAAAGCAAGGAAGAGAAAACAGAGTTAAAAATAATATTGTGGCATGTTCTGGGCAGAGATACCAGCGTCCTAGGAAAAATATACGGGTTTATTTTTTGCCAAGAGGGAAATAAAAGGGAGGATGAGGGAGGATGCTGAGGCTGTTCTTTGATTTGAAAATGAAGCAAGGCCAAAGAGCAGAGCTGGTCACTGGGTTTTTTTCAGCAGAATGTGCATTTTATAGCTAAAGCAAGCTGGGCTTGAAACCTGCCAAGTGCAGAAATTTGCTCCTAGGGAGAAAGGCCAGATCTGTTAACATCGGGTGGTGGGCTACCAAATGCTGCCCAAATAGAACTATAAGGAAAATAGTGCAAATCCTTGGATGGGGGTGAATGGACTTAGTGTGAACTCTGCTTTTTGCTTTCGGTGGTCATTGGTTCAGCCCCTTCTGCTGCCGAAAACAGTCGTCACCGTATAAGCACGAAGGGCCAACGTCATCCAAGAATTAAGTACTGACTCTCCGTCGTTTGAGAGGGAGTTAGGTACATGCATTCCTTTAAGAAGCTAACCATAAAGGCTTGTCTGAGAAGACTTTTGCACCATTTAACTTTATCTCTTCGAAACGGCTCTGGGTTTTGTCTGAGCTGGCTGAAATTTTTCATGACCATCATTAATTCACTAAAAAATGCAGGTTTTGGCAGATCAAGTCCCTTTGTAAGTTCAGGCCAAATTTGGCAAGCTGTTTCAGCCAAAAAAAAAAAAAAAATCATGGAGAAAACTTCGAAGCATTTTGCCCTGAGTTTCAAAATGGAATTTCTTGCCTTTTCTTTCTTGTGCAATGGCTTTGCCTTGAAATGAAGCTATGATCCCCTTATTCAACTTCTTGTGAGATTAAATAATAAACCAACATAAAATGAAATATTTGGTGTAATTTCTTTTTCACGTGCAAAGAATGATGTGGATTCTTTTGAGGGAGGAGGAAGGGATTTGTCCCCAGAAACCAGAAGCCCTCCTCCCCGTTACACCATCCCCTTTACCTCGTTGGGGATGCCAGGACACAACACTGGGAAACAGGCCCTGCAAAACCGCAAATATCAGCTAAGCCACAGCTTGAACTTCTGAACAAAACAGGCTGAGTGAAAGAGAGTCCAGTTGTGCCAGTATAAAACGCAGCTCGTCTGGGACTCCTGCCAGCACAGTTTTTTCTAGGCAGGGACCACCGCTCTTCACCTCCAGCTTCAGGAGATGTCGTGTGGATGCAGACATCATTAAAGCAGAGAAATCTCCATCAGGAGATATAGTTATGTCAAAAGGAAGGAGCTCATACAACCATAGCTTGTTTCTTTGTGCGCTACTGTTGTCCTCTCCTTTGGTCCCCTGTCTGCCTCATACTCTGACTCCAAGTCCCCTCTGCCTCTGAGAGCTGCATGAGTAATATATATCTACTCCAAAGCCTGGTTTTCTGGTCTTTTCAACTCAAAGCAGAGCTGTGTTCCTAAAAAAGTTGGCCCTGAAGTGCAGGAGTGTGGTGTAATCACATAGCATGTGGCCCATCAGGTCCTTGAGGGCACCAGGGATACTTTGTGGTCCCATACATTTGCGTCATGGAAGACTATGGTATGGCCAAGGACAGAGGAAGGGACTGATCACAGCCCTCAGCGTAACCTGGTCTTTGTCAGCCAGAAAGACCACACATCATTTTTGCCTCCAGCTGGGGACATGAGGTCCCTCATACTAACGGGCACCACTGGCTGGTGGGACAACAGAGACAAGTTCAGCAGGCTCCACGACACAGTCCTTCAAGAAACTCACCCGCACCATCCTAACCTGGCTCCATCTCTTGTCCCCACAGCCTCCATGGGGAGCCTATTTCCACCTCTGATGGTAAAAACACTGATTTCCATTTATTTCCCACTGTAAACATAAGAAAAAATCATTGCAATCAGGACAGATGAAGCTAGAGCCCCATATCCCACTGCTGTATAGTCAACATCAAACTCCCATGCGTTCCTCTCTCCAGTGGTTGTGTTGACCCCTTTTTCACAGGTAGCTTTTTGGAAGAGGGACCCTCATTTCTGCTGCCTTTCTGGGACTGATTTTTTTCACCATGGCTTTGTAAACAAGGAGCAAGTGCATGCACAGACTGAGTAACGCAGCTTGCAGAAGCTGAAGGTCTCTGAAAATTTGTGAGAAATGAGCAGAACGGGCCTGCAAAGTCATTTCTGGTTTGGCCCAAAATCGGAAGTAAAGAATGTGGTTGCACCACAATTAAAGACAACCTTCTAATGGCCCTTGTGTAGAAGCAGTAACTACTATTTCTTTCCCTAGGAAATTTGATTATTCAGCTCAGTTCGCTGATAAAACATCAGCTTCTGCTGTAAAATCTGAAGGTGGAAAGTGCTGAGCTGCTGGTGCCTGAAGAAACTACTGTTTGACTTTCAAGAAAGCCTGCACACCCTGAGGTCCTAAATAGCTCCAGAGATTAGCAAAAGGGCAGTAGATGGGTTCCCATAGGTATTGCTGGTTTGTTTTAACCTATGATAGCTGTACTTAAAACCCTTGCATCAGCTTTTTGGTACCTAAACATTGATTCTGCTCCATTCTCAAGCATCCCTTGATGCTGAGACACAAAAACTGCCACACCAATTCATGGTGCTACAGGCATTTTCAGGGTGCAGCTCCTCCAAACGATGGTCAGACAGGCTGAGTCGCATGCCCTGGCTTGAGGCACAGCACTTCATCAAATATCACTGCACATCTTCTCCCCTTCCCAGATAAATGACACCACCGTAGAATCATAGAATCATAGAATTGCTGAGGTTGGAAGGGACCTTTAAGATCATCAAGTCCAACCTTTAACCTACCCTGACAAAAGCCACTTCTAAACCATGTCCCTAAGTGCCCCATCTACCCTTTTTTTAAACACCTCCAGGGATGGTGAATCCACCACCTCCCTGGGCAGCCTATTCCAATGTTTAATAACCCTTTCAGTGAAAAAGTGTTTCCTAATATCCAATCTAAACCTCCCCTGACGTAACTTGAACCTGTTCCCTCTCGTCCTATCACTTGTCACCAGGATGTGAGTCTCAGCATTAGATCCAAAGGATCCCCCAAAATGCTAGATCCTCGTGCTCAGGCATCTAAATTCATCCCAGCCAATGCAGTCAGTGAAGCCTGGAGAGCAATCGAGCTGGATGCAGGTGTCTGCTTTAGCAAGAGCTGCATCCCTCCAGGCTCTGCCTACTGCCTGGGTAATATCTCCTGTGACTGCAAAGGGAAGGCACATTAAGCAGCCATTGCCAGCAAAGGGGAGCTGAAAAACTGCTTTGCTGCCATATTTTTCAATGCAAAGGCAATAAACGATTAAATATAATCCTTAGTCTGGAGTCTGATACAGAGGAGGTGTTGAAATGTGTAGGAGGAGGCTCAATGTCTTACAATTTGGGAGGCCCCTTGTAGCACTGGGTTTCGCTTGGAGGAAGTGGAAAATCCCTGTTGGCTGCTGGCAGCTGTCATGCTCGTTACGCCATTGGGGCACATAGCAGCCCAGGGACTCGTGACAACACAGGGACCAAAAGCCAAGCTTCCCGTGGTGGATGTTAATTCCTGAGTCACAGATCACTCTGCTCCCTTTTCTTCTTGTGTTCGGAGCAAAGGTAGAAACCACACCACCACAGATCTCCCAACTCGTTCCCTCAAGCACCACCATGAGCAGATCCTCACAACGCCTGACTCGCTTCTGCGGTTCCTAAACACTGTGGTTGGAGAAGTAACTAAAACTCTCTTATCGCTTCCCCCCGTTGCAGTTTCAGCTAAGTCACAATGACCGTATTTTTTGTAATAGGACCACACGGCTTCTGGGGCATTTTAGGGAAGCCAGCAGCTCCAAGGGGATGCTGAAAGCACCATCTCTCCAGCCTGGTCTCCAGCACCACCTCTCAGGTCCTGCTGCCTTCACCATACGTGTGTCTATCAGGAGAAGAAGTTGTCCCATGACTCGGGATGCAGTTCAGTGACTATTTCTCTGATGAGAAAGCTGATTTTGGAGGGTCAGAGAACAGTATACAGACTACAGAGTGGGAGTGAAGACTCTCATCCTATTGTTTTGAGACCAGACCTTTTATTTTTATTTTTATTTATTTTTATTTTTATAGTTTTAGCTTAATTTCTTTTTCCTTTTCATTTTCTTTTTCCTTTTCCTTTTTTTCCTTTTCCTTTTCCTTTTCCTTTTCCTTTTCCTTTTCTTTTCCTTTTTCTTTTCTTTTCCTTTTCCTTTTTTCCCTTTTCCTTTTTTCTTTTTCTTTTTCTTTTTCTTTTTCTTTTTCTTTTTCTTTTTCTTTTTCTTTTTCTTTTTCTTTTTCTTTTTCTTTTTCTTTTTCTTTTTCTTTTTCTTTTTCTTTCTTTTTCATTTATTTTATTTCTTATTTTTATGTTTATTTAATTTTCATCTTACTTGTGTCTTGCTCCAATGACCTGGCACAGCACCAGAAATTTTGTCATCAGCATAACTGCAGGTTTGGCGGTACGGGGCACAGACATGGGGGAGATGACTAGGGCCAGACAACCTTGAACTGCCTACACATCCACAAAGAGTAAAAAACCTGGATCTAGACCCTTAGCGTCTGGATGGGTTTGCTCACAAGCATCTGTAAAATGCTGCTGACATTGACCAAAAGAACACCTCAAAGGGCATCTCCACTTCCATTTCTGTCATTTCTCCAAATGTGATCGCTTAGGTGAGTTCAGACCTTCAGACTGTCAGCTCCGGGTTGTCATGGAGCAATTTTTGTTCAAGTCACCGGTGCAATCCAGGTGGCACATCTGCAGTTCCTTCACAAATGAAATGCAAAGTCAGCTTGTCTCAGATGTCATGAGATATCCTGGGCTTGAGCAAAAGCAACCTGAGCGCACACAGGCAAATCCAGGCTTTGTGGCACCTTCCCATGTGCCATACCTCAAGTCCCTGAAGAAGCTATCAAATTAGCATGAAAACCATAAATTTCTTGAAATGTTGCTGTTTT
Source organism: Chroicocephalus ridibundus (assembly GCF_963924245.1). Taxonomy (NCBI): domain Eukaryota; kingdom Metazoa; phylum Chordata; class Aves; order Charadriiformes; family Laridae; genus Chroicocephalus; species Chroicocephalus ridibundus. The sequence goes on along the minus strand of NC_086286.1, from coordinate 125,681,633 downwards.
TAAAGTATCGTCCTCCATCCTGAAGAATTTATCGTTTTGTCTACAAAAATGAGAACTAACAGCTTTTAAAGCTGAAAGCGTAGGCTCACCAGCTTGTGCTGCAACCAGGGGGCTTCCCAGGAAGGCTGAACCAACAGTGGATTTCCGTCAAATTTGTGATGGGCAACATCACTTCAGGACAGCTCAGGACTGCTGGTGAGAAAGAGTACAAGAAATGGGGGATGTGACCATGTCTCTAGCAGGAACCAGACCCTGACCCACCCAGTGAGCTCCATTTCTAGTTGTCACAGGTGCTTTTGGAGTATTTCTTGGTTCAGATGGGTTTGTTTCCAGGAGGGTTAAAGGGACAATCAGCTCCTGTTTTGTTCTTGAGGAATAACGTTCATTGCAATCAACCGTCGGTCACAAGACACAGGAAGAGCAGTGAACGCTGGGGTAGATCAACAAAATTATGATGTTAAAAATGCAGAGGGATTGCCAGGAAACACTCGGAGCATATCTGAAATGCATCAGGGGAAATGAGATGGAAGCAAGGTCTAATTTAGGGTTGAACTATCCAATTTGCATTTATTATCTTCTCACACTCCCCTTGCCTTCCCTTTGGCCATTTTTAGATCCAGAACCTATTTTTTTTTTTTAGGTTCTCAGATATTCAGCATTGTTTTTGTATTTACTCCAGCCACACACAGGAAAATGATCCTGCATGATTTACTGCCTGGCCAGAAACCAGAGGTGAATGAAATCTGCCCAACAGGGACATACACAGATTCACCCAGAAGCCCCTGCCACTTGGCTTGCTCAAAAAGGTGGTAGCTGTCCCATTGCTTCCAAATCCATGTCTAGAGGCTTCCTACAGATTGGGGAAAGCTGACTTTCTCCTGACATTTCAGATATTCTCCATGGACCAAATTTCCAAAGGCAGAGGAGCTGCAAAACACACAGTTGAGCACCAAAAATATTTTCCAAGGTGTTTTTGCAGGTTAGGTTTTGCTAGTCTATATTTTATCACTTTGCACAAGAGGTGCAAGTCGTGGAAGACCATAGGGAGAGGGAGTCCGTGTCTATAAATCAGAGATTCCAGCCTCCATTCCCAGCATCCTACTGCATCAATGCAAATGCACAGACAGCAGCAGAGTCCACCTGTGCAGGGGAGCACCCAAAAGATGAAACGCCTAGCCAGCTTTCCCTCCCCTCGGTTACCTTCACGGTCTGCGAGTCACTTATTTTTTGATATCGAGTTGGCCAACTTCAGCAAGAAGTCTGGAGAAGAGGTCATGGCTCCTTCCTGGGAAACAGATGATTTCAATCTCAATTTCCTGAGCCTAAGAGAGGCTATGAACTGAAATCTCTTCTTCTCTCCCAAACAGCCCAGCCACGGGGGCTCTCCTGCACCTTTCCTGCAGTGTCACAAAGAGACATTTCACTCTGGGACAGTATTTGGGAACACAGTGGGGTGGGGACCCAACTCCCTCTTTCTAGGAAATCCCTCAGTAGCCTTTAAAGAGGGAATTTGGCCATTTGCAGCCAAAATATGAAGGCTTTACAGTTTTCAGTCATTCCTTCTGGTGATAACAAAAGAATTTCTACTGCAAAAGAACGAAAAAGAATCCCCCCAAAAAAGGATTAAGACGAAAACTGAATTTTCAGTCCTGTATCCCCTTTTCCCTTCCAAAAACATTTAAAATTAATAATTTCTGACTGCTGCTTCTGCAGTGCCACTGGCGGAGCGAATGGAAGCATCTGAGACAGGCCAACTCAGTGCACGCAGGGCCAGGACTCACAGCTGGGAAGAACTGCTGGGCGCCAGGTCCCCTTCACGTTGCTCTCAGATCCCCGATCACTCATCAGCAGGCTCAAAAAAGAGATGCAAGTCGCTGCAAAGAGTCTCGCTAATTTGGGGGCAGGGGATGGGGCGAAATCAGTGTTTTCTCATAAATCCGGACAATGTGTATATCACTTTAATTGATGTCAAACTTTCAGCCTGACATGCTTTATAAACCCTGGGCAGCTTTGATCTCCTTGTCTTTGACTATAAATGCAAGGATTACAAAAACATTCCAAAAAACGGCACCAAAAAATGTCTTTCACCGAGGTACTTTGCTCCAACAGATAAGGCTAATAAGCAAAGAAACGACAGGTATTAGGAAACGAGGCTTTTCAGGAACATACTCTGGGGCGGAGAGAGGGGGGCTGAAGCGTCTGAAGGATATTGATGCTTATGCTCCCCCTGTCATTATTTCACGATATTGTTTATATCCCCGGGATGTGGATAAAGGTAGCTGTCACTTCTGGCACCGCTCTTCCCCCCCGGGAGATTACAGCGAACTGTGGCTGACACTGCCCAACGTTGCGTTGACTGACAGCCCCCCGCGGCATGGTTACTGTCAGAGCCCTCGGAGGGCTGGGGGTGCCTGGGTCTGCGAGACACAGGGAAGGGGAGGGGGGTTTCCACAGAGTGATGGGCTCTGCTTGGCCTCCAGCACATCCCCATGCAGGAGGAGGCAGCTCCTCTCCATGCAGGGCTCAACAGCACTAGAAGAGTTTAGGGAAGGTGTTTCACCATCCCTTTCATCTGTACAAGGCTCAAGTCCCACATGTTGAGGTGCCTCTCAAGCATTTTAGTGCCCTGCTCCCAGGGGATACTCAAGGATGTAGATGGGATCGGGTCCTGCAATGCCTCCACCGAGGGAGTCTCTTTGCATGGGGAGAAGAGACGGAAATAGAGAAGGTAGATGTGAAAACAGAGCGAGGGAGGCCATAAGACTTGGCATGCCAAGTCAGGACCCAGTTGTGGATTAAGACTAATAAACTTCTCCAGGCCAGTGTCTCCTTACAAGCTGGATGTCTAAATTCCCTTTATATTCCCTTTATTCCCCATGGTACCCTTAGACATGATTCATTCAGTTGGCCAAACAAGGCACTGGGAATGTCTGAAAGCACCTAAGATGTCAACACAGGGTCAGAAGATATGTCACAAGACTCACACCCATCTGAATGGCAGCAGGATCTCTGGCTGTGCACAAAATGACCTTAGACACCCATGTGGCAACCAAATCCCACCCTTGTTATTGACTGGAGCAACCACATCTACTTGCTCCACTCAGCAGCAGAGACTTGTGCTTGGCCAGCTGGTTGACTGACCTGCAGACACTGAAATGTGAGCGTCTTATATCTGTAGACCACCAACAACCCTCCCCAGTCTCCTTTTGTAATGGGAACCACTGTTCCCAATCCCTGGGAAACATCTGAGCCTTTGGGGAACGCTGTAGAGTTATGGCATTATCTTTGAAGTTAGCTATGAAGTTATCTCCTTGGTGCTGGGAAAGTCTCAGCTGGAGTGCTGGGCCCCCTCATGGGCCGGGGGCTTCAGGGAAAAAAGGGGTCAGACTGGGGACAGTCCCCAAAAAATGCAAAGACAATACCTAAAGGAGTGGAGACAACAAATTAAAGAGGAAGCACTGAAATTGGTTAGCCTGCAGAGACACTTGAGTAGTGACATTCCTTCAAAAAAGGTAAAAGAAGGGAGGGAGGAAGGAAGGGAGAGAAGGGACTTTTAATGGCAAGGACAGGGAAGCCAAGGAAGGAGAAACTACCCAGGAAACTCAACATCCTTCAGAACAGCTTCTGTCAAGGACAAGTAGGTAGGTATAGTTGACTCTGCCTTGAGGCAGGAGGATGGGTGAGATGCCCTCAAGGAGCCCCTTCCAATCCCGCAACTGCTGTGCGATGTGACTTGCCCCAGGTGTCTCAGGACTTTTGGGGTGGAGCAGGGGACAAGACCCATCTCTGCGGCACGGGCACCCACACCAGTGCCTGGCTGTAAGGCCACCCTCTGTATCTGCCTGTATCTGTCAAACAAGCTGATTAAGAAACTTGAGAAAAGCAAAACGCAGGGGCTGGGACTGTCTTTTGGTGGCATGACTTGGGTCACGCTGGGTGAACTCTGACAGGCTTTGTCAATGAAAACAGGGGGCAGGGATTTCCAGCCTTGGCAAACACAACCCTGGCCGTACTATTCCTGGCTTTGTCATATTTCTCCAGGACATTTAGCCCTTTCTCACTTTTATTTACACAAACAGAACCTTGCAAACTTAATTTTGCACTCTCCTTTCCATAAGAGAAATGAATGGAACTAAATTGCCCACATGATGGGTTTTGATAGGAATATGGGTTTCCAAAAAAAAAAAAAGCAACCTAAAAAAAAGGAATCAGACATTTATATGAATTTAATGACATTGTTAATTAACGTGATTTAAGATGGCAGACCATCTAGAAGGAACATTAACTCTCCTGCTTCAGGGTTGAAAGCAAGCTCCAGTTTTTACAAGTCCAGATAAGTCTTCTTTGAACAATGGGAATTTGCCTCCTAAATCAATTAGGCCTGCCAACCCTACAAAGCGAAATTTATAACTGAGAGCAGAATTAACCCTAGACCTTGCAAACTGTATGTCAAGCTGCTGAGTGCTGCCTCTCGCCTCTTCACCTACTAGAGTCACAGAAATTACTTTGCAGTAATGCTGTCAGAGACCAAAGCAAATCTGATGCTCCCAGACATGTGGAGGGCACAGGCCTTGACCTGTGACTGTAACCATCTGCAAACATAGGATCCACCCATCTGAGCATGAGAGGAAACCAAAGTGTGCGGCATCACTGGTTTTCTGCTAGCTGGACCTGAGATGGCCGTATGAGGAGCCCTGGCAAAGACCAGGGTTGTTCTAAGTCCCACCAGCTCATGCTCATTCAGTCCTGAACTCATCTCTACACACATCATCTGTCCTCATGAAAGATACAGTTGGGATCCTTCAAGGAGGCATGTTGGACCACTTTGTCTGCCAAACATCATGACACAAAGACTGACAAAGGACACACATGGTGCGGTTGGTGCCTAAACAGTCTTGTAAATATGCCTTTGAGTTTGTTTTAAAACATGGGTGATGTCTTTTCTAGAACAAATGGATCACTTAACAGCCTCTTGCAGCATGGAAACACAAATCATGGATTGCCAGTCAATCTGGCCTCGAGCCTGACTTTGGAGCTACTACTTCCCAGCCTTGTACACAAAAGTTGGCCAGCTAGGGACAGACATCCAGAGCCCGAGTCATCTGCCTTGATTTTAGCAGCTTGATTCGGTTACCCATGAGTAGGCATGGAGTAACATTTTGGATGCCCTCAGCATTCATCTGCTCTTCGAGACCTGCACAGGTCTCCCACAGACCTGCCATCATATCTGTGCGACACCAGATAAATGCAAATGTCTCAGAAAAAAAAATGTCTTGGGGTTGGAACTAGATGATCTTTAAGTTCCCTTCCCACCCAAACCGTTCTATGATAAACCCTAGAGCATCTCAGAGGGCACTAGGTGCCTACGTGTGCGCAGCTAAATGGATGCATCTGTTCAAGCTAATGACTCTAAGCTTCCTTTCCAGTCACTGCAGACCCTTGCAGACAAGCAGGCATGAATCATTTGACCTCTTTGAGATGCCTGCCTTAGGCTGAGATGAACTGTGCCTCAGAAGTGCCTGTCTCTCTTCGTTGAGACTACAAAGGGAGCTCGGGGTGATTAGCTCAACTCTGGATGTTTACAACACATATGGCAAAATTTGACCAGAAGACTCTCACCCTTGGGCCTTGGCTGGTCTGCATGTGCCTGTGTCCCTTCCAAGGCTGGGTTTTTAATAGAAAAAGGGAAAAAAGAAAGATGAAGAGGCCCTCCCACTCTGTCTCTGCTTACATCGTCCTCACACTAAATGGAGAGGATCCTAATAGGATATTTAGAAGAGGTTAACTCTTCAGAAGCCTCTGTCTCTGCCCTACATCCTGGACGCCTGCCAGAGCAAAGCCAAGGATAACAAACCAGCTTTCGTTCAAGTATTCTGAGCCAATTAAAAAAGACAAATTAGTTTGGCCTTATCTCTCCCTCCTCCTCCCCCTTCCCACCCGAGAGACAAGAGGGGATTCGCGGAGGAATGTTTCTCCTCTGTGATGGCTCTGCCTCGCTGAACTCTTCAAGGCCTATGATGGATGAAAGTTCTCTCTTCCATTATGCTCCCGACAGCCCGCTGGGTCCTAATGGGACGGGGGGCAGGGGCGGTGCTGGGGGGACTGGACTGGCAAAGTAGGGAGAAAGCTTTGCGTGGGGAAGGAAGGCATTGGAGCTAATGGACACCTCTTCCCCATCCAAGCTCAGCCTGAGGATCTCTGCAACCTTGCCAGCCCCAGTGGGAGATAAACAAGAACTACCCTGCGCTCTCTGCCCTTTTCTTTTGTTGTTCTTCCTTCCCCTGCATTTTTTGACATGCAGTCGCTGCATTTTCCATGTGCTGCAAACAGAAACTCTGGCATGGCCTAGGTATGCCAGGAGGGAAAAAAAAAAATTAAAAATTGCCAGGAAAAGCTTTTGGGAAGAACTGTCTGGTTCAGTGCTGGGCTCTTTAAAGATATCATGTGCTGGTTTGACCTCTGCCAGGGTCTGAGCTCATCTGCATGAAAAGCAGGGCAAAAACATCTGAGCAGCCGCCATGAGCCAGAGCAGAGCTCTATCTGCTGACGCGCTCTTTCCCAACCCTGGCCACTAGCAAATGTTTATGTAAAGGGTTTAAGAAGCAGGGCAAGAGGAGTGATACATCAACAGGCTCAGCTGTGCTGTGGCCACATGCTCTCTGCACCCAGCGGGGGCTCAGATGGGGCACCCCGAAAGACTGGGTGCTCCACCTGAACCTCATCTGGGTGAAGCAGCGTCCCTGTGCTTGGACCACAAGGACATTGACTTCTGCAGATTTCGGATGGATTAGGTTGGCACTAGCTGGTTGGGGCCAAAACTGTGCCAAGCATCGTGCTGACAAGATAGACAATCAAGTTCCAGTATCTGTACTTGGCACCGTTTAATTTGTTAGTAGAGCTGTGTCCTGTGACGGAAAAGATCATCTCATTCCCAAGATTAGAAACCCACTTGTTCTTGTTATTTATGATAACGCTGAGCTCTTTCCATCCCTCTCTTACACTGTCTTTATTTCACAGCTGGGGAGACACATGCCTTTCCTGATGAGACACGGCAAGGAGGGGAGTTTAAATCCCATCTCACTTCCCAAACTAACACTGTACCCAGCGGGTAACTAAATAAGTCTCGCTTGGCTAAGTGGTTTCCTGGGGAAGGCAGGGACAGGACTCAACACACACTGCAGATACCCTGGGGTACTCTGTCCCCATTCCATGGACTCTGGGCTGAAGAAAGCCAAAACATCCAAGGGATTCAGGAGAACTAGACTCCTTGTTTTCCATCCAGTCTCAATCTCCTAGGGTCTTTGCAACATCCTGCTTCCGTGAGTCTAAAAGAAACATCCCAGGCTGCTTTCACAGTAAGACTGTGTCTTTACAGAAGAAGGAAGAAAGATTTCATAGAAAGGTCCTGGGGAATTTTCCAGTCCCCTTTGTGAAACATCTATTGGGAATGAGTTGCACGCATTTGGCTTTATACTAATGCTGTCCAGTAGTTGGGAATGTGGAGAAACAGCGGCAGACCAGAAGGTACGGGGACAGCAAGAGGATGGGCTCGCAGGAACAAAGGATGAAAATACAAAACAAGTCAGAGGTCCGTGAAGAGAAGAAAAAGCTAATTTGCATTTTGTTAGTTCCACCTGATTTGAACTGCGAGTTGGGTTTGAAAAGTTGGTTGGGTTTGAAAAATTCATTCTTCCTATTTAATCAGCACAACCAGCTGCTGCTGTTAACTCCCAGGATGCCAGAGGCCCAGATTTCCCACAGCACAAGCATCTCTCAGAAAACAGCAGTGCAAGACTCCTTCTACCTCACCTCACCGCTTGCCCCTTCCCCCCCTCCACCACTGCTTTGGAAGGAGATCGTCACAGGGAGGTTAGGTCCTGATCTGCATTCTTACATGCAGGGACCATGGTTGGGGTGGTATGGACATTCCTCGGGCAAAACCGAGACCAAGGAAAAGGGTTCATGAATTATCTGGGAAGTGGTAACCACATAGAGCTCCTGGAGATGGGACACGTGCACAACAGGGGAGGTCACACTAGATCCTCCGTAATGTCAATTTTTTAAGGACCTGGTCTCTGCATAATGTCTGCAGCAGCAGAGACTTTGCAGACAGAGGGGCCAAGGCCTGGCACAGCCTCCCCAGGGCAGAGCTGTGACTATACCCCATGGGCAAGGTGCCAGGAGGGTTTTCTAGGAACCACTCAAAGGACCTGCGGGGCTTGAGGACAACACTGCAGCGCTTTCACGTCAGTCCCGGGGACAGAGAGCGTAAAAGACTATCAGAGGCACGGGAGCAGTCCCTCGGAGGGGCTCTGGCCGGGCTATAAAAGGAGCTGGTCTCTGCTAAATTCCACAGGGAGGGAACATGCTGTAATTATGCCGGTGCTGTCTCAATCGACAGTGGCACAAACCAGAACCTTCCAGTTCTGCAGTGGCGAACAACAACAGCCGAAAAAACGCCTTGTGCCCTTGAAACAGGGAGCATGCAAATTAAAGTTTAGTCTGAAGCTCCGCTCCTCTGCAAGCTCAGCCCTGGCCTTGGAAAGGGGGTGTGCACGTGGGCTGCCAGGAGAGAGAAACAGTGGGAGAAACAGCAGGAAAGGGAGAGGTGGAGGGGGAGACACGAGAAGGAGAAAAGAAAGATTTAGGATAAACATATCCCAGCTGATAAGCAATCGAGGTCAAGACGGGAGGGGCTGGAAAACCTGCTTAGAAGGAATGAATGGAGGGGCTTTCTTTTCCTCAGCCATGCAATGAAAGGCGTCGGGGCCTCACTATATGCAAGAAGCTACGGCCCCTCCTTGCCATGCTGAAGCCTGTGTACACAAGGCATGAAATACTGATGCCCCCCAGGGCTGGGAGCCCACCTCCATCTCATATGGAGGTGGCCAGTCTGACTCCCAGAGGGTCTGGGTCACCACCGGTTCTGGGGGTGTCAGAGGAACTTAGCAAGAAGAGAGCACAGTATTTCCATCAACATCGTGGTATAGAAACTCTGTATTGGGGGCCGGGTATTCATGAGAATACAGGGTAGTCTCCATGGATTGAAGGGTCATGGGAAAAAGGAGGATTTAGTAAAGAGATCCTGCATGCAACAAGCTAGGATTGATGGAGGCCAACCACAAGGCAACAGATCAACAGGAAGAGAAGAGGATCTGCATTGCAGACCAGAAACTGAGCATGAGTTGGCTGGTGCAAAGGAGGTTAACTCCACGCTGGGAAGCATAACCAGTGCCTAACCTGGGATATGGGAGGTCCTGGTTGCTCAGTGCTGGAGCACAGGGTCCAGCTTTTGGGGCATCACAGGAGGATATGGGAGCGAGCAGAGGAAATGCAGAATGCAGTCATGGGGATGAGCAGAGGAGTGGAAAACACAGAAGAAAAGGAGCAGTTGAAGGACATGGAGTGTTCCGTTCAAAGATAAGACATAGGGTAAACGTGATATGTACCTCATTTGCCTGTCTAGTGCAAGAGTAGAGAGGAAGAACGGTGTCTCCACCACCAGTGGTTTACAAGAACAGGCTGAACAAGGAGGAAAGGTTATGGAGGTCTAATCCATCCGAGGGAGGAGTGTTTAGACTGGCTGAGTTTTTCAAGGGCCCCTACCTGTTACAACATCCTTCAGTCCTGCTCTCTTTTTATTCCTCTGTTGATGAATATTTGCTCAAGTTGTACTCCTGATGGTCACACCTTGCAGCCCATAGTCTAAATGGTGGGTTTAGACCCTGTTTAGCTGCTGGTATCTCTTCCCAGTGAAGCTCCATCGAGAGCTTTGCTCAGAAAGGCAGGTAGAGCTCAGGAAAAGCATTTTCCAAGCAACACCTTTGGGAAAAGTCTGTCCTGTAAATCTTGCCCAGTGAGAACACTGCACACTGATAATGAAGCAGCCAGGAGTGAAATATGCCTTTAAAAAAAAAAAAAATTAAGAAGAACAAAATGGGTGACAAAGGATGATGCTGTTTTGAGGAAGTGCAGTATTAAATCACACAGTCCTTCTGTTTGCTTGTGACCTGCAAATCCAGCAGGACCAGGAGTGTAATAACACCAGTATAAAAGCACAAGAAAACATTTCCTAGATTACTCCAAATTTTCCTGGTGAAAATTCTCACTCTGGTTTCTCCATCACCTTGATTTGCCGAGCCATTAATCTTAACCTTGAGCAGAAGCTTCATAACCGTGAATAAGGTCTCATAAGGCTGCCCAGAGAGGTGGTGGAGTCTCCGTCTCTGGAGACATTCAAACCCACCTGGACGCGTTCCTGTGCCACCTGCTCTGGGTGACCCTGCTCTGGCGGGGGCTTTGGACTGGATGATCTCCAGAGGGCCCTTTCAACCCCTGCCAGTCTGGGATTCTGTGATTCTGTGTAAGCGCTTACCGAACTGGCCAAGGAGTAGGTGCCAAGTGTCCCTCAGCAGGAATGGTACCCATCCATCATCTGGGTAACAAAAAATAAAATAAAAAAAAAATCTGCCCACATCCTTTTCCTAAATTCCCCTTCACTTTTCATTAATCATGGCACCCAAGGTCCCCGTGGTCTCACCTCCTGTATAGCTCAACCCATTATATTTCAGCACTCTTAGTAAGATATTCAGATGTAGCTCCCACCCATAACTCAACAGCTTGCACTTGGCTAAAACATTGCTTCCAGAAAGGCATCTGCTCTTAATTTAAAGGTATCCAGGGATGAAGAACCTGGGTAGCCTGTTGACTAATTACCCTCAGCGGTAACCACAAGCCTGGGTGGTTTGGCTCTGCTTTGCAGCCATGGGAAGGCCAATTTTGTTAGATTAAAGAGACCTTTCGCATCGGGCATTTTTCACCCCAAGCAATTCTTCTCCAGTCACCTCTCCATCTCCTTTTCTGATAAGCTGACCAGAACAAGCTTTCTGAGCCTGTCATGCTAAGGCTTTCTCTTCACTCTTCAGATAATTTCTGTAGCTCTTTTCTCCATGCCTTTTCTCATTTTTCCGTATCTTCTTTAAAGCAGCAGCGTGGCTTTCCCAGTGTCTATCTCTGCCTTCACAGAGAGAAAGCCTCTCTGGTTTAAGCTATATGGCCTGGTTAGACATGACAGGAAAAGAGTCAGGAGGTTTTATAAAGGTAAAAAAATTAGGATGTTTTCATCTTTCCTTTTAGATATTTTCATTTGTCCCTTCCTGCTTCCAGCAAAAAGTCATCATAAAAATGTGACTACAGAATCTTCATTTGGAGAAACCCCTATATCTGGAGGAGGGGGTGTCTAATTTTCACCTACATTTTCTGAAAAGAGTGGGAAAGTTTCAGAAATGCGAACATTTCCTGCAGATTTTCTTCTTTCTACCTACCTATACCAGTCAAGGAAATAAGGCCAGGAACACCCGTTGTCACTGGACCACAGTCACCCACACCATTGTTGGCAAAGTCTTTACCGTGGCCTTTGCCCTTGACCAATCAACAGTTGAGCTTCTCAACAAGCAGTTGAGCTTCCCAAGACCTAAGTCCTACCTGGAAGACATGACCTGCAGGAGCAGGGATTGCCTGCCCACAGCAGCATTGACCCTGGACTGCAGGGATCTCCAGACCTTCCCCTGCCTCTGGTCCTCAAGAATAGTTGGCTAATTAACAGAAGAGCCAAAATGCAGTATTGATAGCTAGTGGAGAAAGGTGAAGGAGAGGGAGAAGTTGCTCAGATAGGGACTGGTGGATGTACTTGGTGAGCCACAATGTCTTACAAGCATGGCTTTCTTTTCAGGCCTTCAATACAGCTATCTCACCCAGGTCCAAAGCAGACCAGGACCACTCTGGTTTTAAAGCAATGCACACCCCACAGAATATTGGAAGTAGGACCTGACTTTGTTTTGTGACACTGCAAATGTGAAAAATCACCACAGACCAAGGAGTGCTGGGTTTCACGGGCAGAGCTTTGCAACATCCTGTTCTGCAGCCAAAGTCAACCACACAGAGTGCATAAAAGTGGGTGTCCCACATCTTCTCCAGCAATGCCAATGAAAGAATACAAAATCAAGGCAAGGATGGATCAATGCTTCCCCAACACCCTCTTCCAACCTCTAGCAAGTTGCTGCCACGTGACATCCTGAACTGGATGAAGCTGATCTCATGTTTGATGGTCCTCGATAGACTGTTTTTCCTCCACCCAACTGTCCAGTTGCTTTTCTGAACCCACATGAACCTCTAGCTGGGCTGGAGTTCAGCTTGCTGGGTTTGATCCCATGCCCTGGTGTCATGAGGCCAAACTTCTTGCAGACGTTAGGTTTGAGGACGCGGTGGGGGCCAGAGGAGCCCTATCAGCCTTACCCGCCGCTGAACTCCCGCTGACACTGAAAGGAGCCGGCCAGACTCCCCGGGATGCTGAGCACAGGGGAACTGCACAGGCCACATCCCAAACAAACAGGAGGGAAAAGGCAGAAATTGGTCTGCGTAAAAAATGAGAGGGGGAAGTAAGGGGCAAAGTGAGAAGGGAAATGTCTGATTCATTATGCGCTTGTTTTGCTTTTGTCTTCTCCAAGGAGGAAGAGGATGGAGCGCCGTCGAAGACAGAGACAGAAGGATGTTTCCTGGCCTGGCCTGGGAGAGGATCAGATAATGGGCAGATAACAATAGAAATGATGACTGAGACGAAACCGCAGCCACTCGCCGGGCAGAGAGAGCAGCCGGCCCTTGCCACGGGCAGCCAGAGGCTAGAGAGGAAGAGGCAAGAGCAAAAACAGCTTCACTGACTGGTCCAGGTAGGACGTCTGCAAGCTAAGACCCTCCAGGACTGCTGTATCCCAATGCATAAGCGCTTCCACATTTCTATTTGGGGGTCTGAGGACACAAGAGCAAATTCAAACCGTATATGTGGTGGGAATGGGCAGTAACCATTTACATGACTCACTCTGCCCAGCGTGGTTCATGTTTCTACTCTGGCTTTCCCTTTATCAGCACTTCAGAACTACCACCTAAGGGCTATTTAAACCCAGGTCTGTCAAGTCCCCATCACAGTGGGATTTCCACTAATCCGATGGGTGCCATCTTGTACGAAGGAGCAATAAATCAAACAAACTCTGAATGTCTTCTCAGAAAGACCTGGTTTGGTTTCTCCATTGCAAGTAAAACATGCTGTGGTCTTCACGCATCTCCAGGGGTCAACATGCAAACGTAGTTATCCAGGGTATGCAAAAACAAATGCAAAAGTACTGGTAGGCAAATACAAAAGTCCCAGGCTGAAGCCTATTCGATGTGGATGAAAAGTGCTGTTGTTCATGTCTGAATTAGTGGTGGACAGGACACACTACCACGTATGAGGAAATTTCCAGCACCAGACCTCAATGGAAAGTGCTGCAAGATGCATACGTACGTGCCACCACGCACCTCCTCTGTGGAAAACATGTTGTGTGTGAGTACCCCTGCAGCTGGAGAGCCATGTCCATCACACCCCAGACGATGGCCCAGAGGATGACGCTCACACGTGTGCAGAGAGTTTGCCTGGAGTTAGTATTGGCAGTTCACTGTAAGTTCTTCTTGTCTTGAGGACAAATTCTGAAGGGATGCAAATGAGTCCTGAGTAGCTTTTTGGAGCTCCACAAACTCTTCTTATGTGTCACAGAAAAGCCTTGAGCCTGACTCTAGCTATTAAAAAAGAGTTTAGGGGTCTGTAGCAAGACATGTAATTGCTTGTCCTTCCACATCAAATAAGCCTGCTGAGCTGACACCGAGCTGCTGAGCCTCTGGGGTGATGGATGTGCAGCAGACACCTATCTACAACAGACACCTATCTACCCCACAATACAGCCTGGGGTGACTCACCCAGCAGTTGAACCCAAACTCTGCTGCCTGCCACCCAAAATCAATGCTGCCTGCTGCTTGGTCACACTGTGAACCAGGCGCTAGTGAACCAGCTGAAGTCTGAGTCATACCAGGTTCTTATTAATAGCACATTAATTATTGTATGGCTTCTACAAGTGGCTATACATACTTTATGAGGACATATCCCAGCTGCAGCTTCTTTACCAGCCTACTGGGCTTGAGCAAAGTAAAACAGCAAACAAGCAAGTTCATTATAAGCAGTGGAAACCCAAGCTGGCAGACGTGCCTGCAAACATCTTCTGATCCTACCTCCGCGCATGGAGTCATTAGGAAAGGATAAACATGAAATCCAGTCAAGGAGGATGCAAACAACATTTAATGGAGTCCACCTCCCTCACACCAGAGACTGCTCCAAGAGGGAATTACAGGGGGCTTGAAAATACTGGTCTTGCTGACTTTGGCCAGAGGATGGTCGTGCAGCGGGGCCGTGTGTGTTGGGACAGCTGAATGGAATCAAACCATAGTACTCAGGGAAGATGATCAGGTATGGCTCCAGATGGCCTATGCCTTGGGTTGACAACCTCATTGCTGCTCTTGCTACTGCTGGATAGGCTAAAAATAACACACGTAATCCCACATGAATACCTCATGTTGCTCTATTAGCATAAATTCGATGTGCTTCCCTCTTCCCATGTAGCAGCTGAAGTGACTCTGGCCCTGTTGCTGTAATGGAGATGGGTCTTGAGGGTTTTAACCTCGGGAAGAAAAGCCTATGAAGCCACCTTGTCATGTTATTACTTCATGCAGGTAGCTTCTATTTGTCCTTCCCATCCAACCCCAGAATTTTTTTAAGCCATTGGCCACTTAAGGATGCCAAGTCACCATCTGCTTTGTGAAAAAAGGTGCCTGGAGAAGTGAAAAAAACCTGGGGAAAAGCCACAGTGGGAGCTTAACTAGTATATCAGACAGTGAAAAGCTGCCCTGGAAGGTGCTGTTAGGGATGACCCATATGGCAGGACAAGTCTGAGCTCACCCTGCCACCAGCAGCCGGGCCAGTCTGGCTGCAGAAAGCCAGGTCTGCACATTCTGGCGCTTGCAGAAGGAATCAGAGAGGACATTTATCCTGACAAGTGAGCACATCAGTTAGAAATACCTTCTGGAGGTGGGGAGCAGAAATTATGTTCAATAAATTGCTGGCTGTAAATAGTCCACTCAGCTCGGGCTGGTAGCCCCCCTCCACCACCCAGCCAGCCCTCCCTCCCCGCTCCCTGCTGGAGAAGGGTTCCTATCTCCTGAGAATCCCGATAAACCCTCCTCTCGCGCCCTCCCCTTCCCTCCCCACCCCCCCGAAATAAAAGTGAGCTGTCTTAGTGCTAGGATGCAGAAACCACTTCCAAGCCAGCATTACATCAACATTGCAGCTGATAAAGGGATGCACAATGGAGTGTTAGACTAATAGAAAAACACAGCTCAGATAAGGCAGGCTCCTGATAGCCTGGGCTGATGTAAAATGCCATTGTCTCCCTTTCTGTCAGCTGAGTCACGGAGCGATAGGGAATTCCAGTGGCAGCCGGCAAGTCAGGGGTCAGAAACCACAAACCCTGGGCAATGCAAATCCCCCCGGCGCGGGCACCGGTGGGCAGATGGAGCTGGGGTGGGAGCATGTGGTTGGGGGTGCAGGTGGTGGCAAATGCCCCACAGATGCAGGGATGGGCAGCAAGGATAAAGGATGGCAAGGGTCCGCGATGCAAGACTGAGCCGGGCTCTGTGTGCAAGGATGTACCCAGTGCAGATCCCCCAGAATCACCAGTCCTGGCATGGGACCCATCGATTTTAGAGGCTTTTCCTTGCTATTTCACCTCCCTCACCCATCTCCTGTATTTTCCCTGGGTACTCTGGAGTCAGGGAGGGTGGGAAGTCAGCCCCAGAAATGCAGGGGAGGGCATGCTGGTGGCACTGCCTTGGGTAACTGCAGGCTCCCAAGCTCTTTTGGGTCAAGATCCTCTCTTCCATGGGACTTGAAGAGCATCAGGCACAACAGGGGCTGGTTCTTGTCTCAAGCCACCATCTCACACTAGTCCAAATGATAAGGTGGGAGAGGCATGGAGAAAGACGCCATGCCCGCACCCAGCTGGGTGTCCGGAGCCAGAGGAGGATGTCTGTCTCCATCCCTCCTGTGAACGGGAACTCCCAAAGTCCGCCAAGGGCTGAGATTAGTCCCCCGGCCGGCAAGTGAGGGTGTTTTTCCCTCTGTGGGCTCCGCTCCCGTTTTCCTGTGCTGCCCTTTGATCTCCTCTCAAACCGCCCCGGCCCGTGAGGCTGCCCCAAAGGAGGAACTCCAGATTACGTGACAGGGTTATGTCATTTTTCCAGCGGACGTGCTGGCATGGCTTTCAGTTGAGAAGGTTTTTTTTAGTGCCAGCGCTACAGTCATTGGCCAGACAGGTCCTAGAGAAACCCTGCAGTGGGGATTCTGTAAAGACCAGTGAAAATCTAGGGCAGCAAGATGTGACCCAGGTCGTGGTCCTTATGCCCTGGTCCCTATGCTCACGTTTGCTCACACCTCCATGGGAATAACAAGGGGTTCAGAGCTTGCCACAACCCAGCTGGTGCAAGACCAGCCCTGGCCAAAGCCCTGGTGTAAGGGCAGAACATGGATTTTATGCTGGGGAATGCATGCTGCCTCCTACCCAAGTACTTAGAAGTGGACCAGAGCTACAAGGTTGTCGCACATTAAAGCGGTAGAAAACATGAAACTCCAGAGATGGAGAATCAGATCTGGCTGAAAATCTTCATAGATCAACCTTCTGTTTCACCGAAGTTGATACTTTCAGTGAAAAGTAAACAAACAAACAAAAAATTATGTTTGTTTTCAACAAAACTTTCTTACATATTTTTCTTCTGAAAAATTTCTGATCAAAACCTTTCTCTTCTCCCCAAACTTGTGGGCTTTCTTACCAGTCTGGACACTTGGGGACCATTTCCTCATTATCTAAAGGCAGAAGCAAAACTAAAAATGTTGAAGAATGCAAAAAAAGGAAGGCAGAGGCCCATCATCTACATGATTGTAATGAAGCCAAGATGGCCAGGCAAAGCTGCTGAAGGTGGAAGGCTGTGGAGGAGACCTTGTCAGGTAAGGAGCTCTGACTCTTGCATCTTGATCCTACCTCTGCTCTCTTTGTTTCAATAAACAGACACTGGCTAACTGAAGGAGCCCCCCATGTCAGTCCCACTGCGAAGTCTTGTGAGTATTGAAAGACCCAACCTGAACCCAGCTTCTGATGCTAGCTAGATGGAAGGAGGGTATTTTCTTGTCAAAGTGCCCGGCATTAGTACTAAGGTGTACAAGGAAAGAGAGAACGTCCTCCCTGCTTGAAAGAAAGAGGGATGGAGGCTCCCCTGCTCATCAGGAGTGATGGGGGTACAGTTTGTGCTGTGGTTGCTTTTTTTTGTAGAGGTCTGCTTGTGAAGGACCAAGACAATTTTCCAGAAGGTGCTCCTGAAGCGCTAAAGGCTTCTTTGGAGTCAATCAAGATGAAATGGTATTTCAGAGGTTGACCCACGCTCCCTCAAAACTCAATATCCTCCTGGAGGTCCCAATCCCCCAGAGGTTCCTACCTCTTGTCTATCACTGACCGAGGCAAACATGGCCCTGAGGCAAACAGTCTGCATCCGTTGCCATGGATCAGGGCTTGCGGTCTTCCAGCACTGATCACCTCCAGGACAAAGCGGGAGAAGTAGTCTGACTTTCCATGGAAAATACAGGGAAATGTTTGCAGGAGAAATTATCTACTCTGGAACACCACCAGGGCAATAGACTAAAACATCTGTTCCCACAGGGAAAGCTTTAATGGCCATAGATTTTGCAGGAAATATTCCATGAAGAAAGGACCATTCGACATTATTTAAAAAGCATCATCCCTTATGGAAAGAAACGATTCCTGAAACAGCCACTCTCTTCCAGAAGAAACCATGCCATCTTTGTCTCAAGACTAGTTAAAGAAGAGGGGCTCTACAGCGCTGAACTGCAGCCCAGAAGAGGAAGGTGTTTCCCTGTGACACGTTTCTTTGTTGAAATGATCAAAGCTGCCTGAGGGCTCAAACTACAGTTGAAATGACCTCATTGCTGTGCTGTTTCCCTCCTCTGACCTCATCGGTTCTTAGATCTGGCTTTGAAAGGTAGAAGCTGTGTTGTGTTAGCTGCAGACATGGTTGAGGACTGGGGAACAGGCTTCAGAGACCCAGAGACAGGAGATGTGGGGTAGATTCTGGATTTCAGGAAGCAGAACAGCCCGGCTTTGGTCTCAAATTCTTGCAGATGCCCAGTGCTGTGTTTTGGAAATGCTTCAGTAGAAATTGTTACAAAACACAGGAGTCTCCAGACCAGCTCCTTAAAGATCTTTTGAAGCCAATGGGATTTCCTTACTGGTATGACTGTGGGGGTACTGTGCTCTCATGAAAAACCCTCTACCTTCAACATGCCAAAACCCACGGGGAGATCTTCTTTGGCTGCAGAGAAACGCATAGTGTTTATCCTCCTGTACAGATCTTGGGTGGGATTGAATTTAAAGATTCAGACCTAAATTTAGGGCTTAAGGTAGTTGTCCTCACTGAAGATGTACTAGAGCAGCCAAGATGCCCACATGGGGCTAGAAAGCAAAGTAAATACAGATGACTCATGGCCTTCTGTCCAGCAATTGGTGATTAAGTGGGGATATCCCAAGGCTGACCTAAACATGGTGCCTGGATTATGGCAAATTGATCTGTTTTCTGCCTGCATGGATGGATGTCCAGAGACTATTATGGGAGTTCAGGCAATTGGAGCCTATGGAGACCCCTCCAATGTACCTACCTAGTGCAGGTGTCTGATCCTGCAAGCTGAATCCCTCCCTCCCTCCCCTTCCTCCAGCACAGGGAGGCCTCAAATTAAGCATAAAGTTGCTCCTACCCATTTTAAACATAGTACTGTTACCATAGATCTCCATCCAGTGAAGGCTTGGCTTCTTCCCTTTCCTCTTTTCCCTCCAGATATACTTATGTGTAGCAGCAAAGCATGCTTCCCCATCAGTTCAAGGCTTGCAGGCCACCAAAGAGCTCAGACCATCACCTACATTGTGACCTACTGATCACTTCCTCCCACTGTAGGTCTGTTTTCATGGAAGAAACACACCACTGGGTCTTATTTTTAAGCCAGCTCCCAAACCATGTAAATCATGCAAGTGCTGGGAGAGGAGCTATGAAGATAAACCCTGGAGAGTGCAGCTGGTTTAGATCCTGAGAGCCAGGATCCCACCCATCAGCTCACCCTTTTTCAAGACAGACAGAGACTGCCGAGTTTCTGCTGGGGAAGAAAAATACAGTCTGGCATTCAACCCTTGAAAGGTTTCCGGCCCCTGGATTAGATGACCTCAGTATGCCTTTTTCATATCTGCTACCACAGATATAGGCCTAACATGAGCCCGCAGGGAATTTTTGGACAAAATTACTCTCTTTCTTTTCTTTTTTAATGGAGAAATCCAGTTTATTTAATTTTTTAAAATTATTATTATCCCTCTCTCCTATGCAAATGTACTTGTTTCAGCGAATCCTGTCAGTGTTGGATGGAATTTCTGTTTAAAATTATCTCATTTCTCAGCCTATAGGTTTGAAGACCTTTACAGCCCAGATCAGGCATTTAGTTCCTAGTCTCTCAGTACTGGGATCAGCTTTTATTCTTTGGCCATCTCATTTTAATGTTTCTCCATGACAATCCAGAGCTAGGCACAAAGGTCTGCTGCTTTGCGAATAAATGGCCAGAGAATGGTTTTCTCACCTGAAAAACGGCCTCAGGACTTCAGAGGCTGGCATGAACCCTTTTTTTTTCACTTGTCCTGAAATAAAATTAAAAGGAAATGCACACCCAGTCAAAAAGCAGCAGCTCGTATTAGGTCTCGTATCCCAACATTCTTGATGATAATGTTTTTTTCTCATCTTGCTTTTTTCCCTGTCAGCTGGGGGGCAGAGGAACTGAATGACTCCAGTCTTCCCATTGCCTGCAAGATGTGTTGTGGCTTGCCCCTTATGACTGTATGTTAAAGGTTAAAGTATCTTGGCTCTGTCCCCCAAACCCCTTGTATCTTGGTGGTCCTGGCATACTGTACAACACCACGTCCTCTGGAGGAGCCATGGAAAGAGAAGACAACTGTGGCCTGGAGCAAACCATGGTGTGACCCCAGCCTCTGTCCTCAAGGATTAAAAATGGTTCAGACATGAACATTTAAGACACCCGTCAGCTACGCAGTGCTCCCCCCAGCTTGGTAGAAGTCAGCTTCTTTTCACCTGCATCCTTTTCCTTATTCTCAGACAGCTGGTCCAGTCTCTATCAAAGTCAATGGAAAGTCTTCTACAGAGCAAAGGTGTTGTCACTTGCAGGTGGTGCCTTTCCATGACCTCTGCCTGCATATGTGTGAATACAGAATGTTCTGTAATGCTAGAAGATTTCCATATTTTTTTATTATGAAATCTGGAATTGCCTTCTTTATGGAAAACAGGCTGACTTCATTTTGGAGGTGATCAGCTTGGTATGCCTTAAAAACACCTTGTCTTCTGCCCTGAGATGAAACTATGAAGTGGCTGGAGTCAAATTTCCACAAAGCTACTATTGAAAGTTTTGGCCCATCTCAAGAAACTGATTTTCCTGAAGGAGACACTTCCCAGCCTGAGCACCACAACTACCAGCCTCCTGAGAGCAGCTTTGTGTTAGGAGAGACACCAGCAACCGGAAATCCACTTTTTGACCTGGTACGCCCAAGCCAGGCTATCAGAAATCCTCCACGTGGCAATCATTGCCAGTAAAAATAAACCCTTTGCGAAAGCCGGTTTGCAAGTATGATGATGTCCTCAAGGCAAGCAAGTTGAAAGGTCCAGGTTGTTTCAGTTTGTTTTGCTTTTCAGGGAGGGAAAGGAGTTTCATTTTCAATCAACATCTTTACGTCAAAGTTTGGAGTCGAAAAGACAACTTGTGGCTCAAATCGATTTGAACCTGCCCTGGGAGAAAAGGAAATTTTGCAGCCAAAAAAATTCTAAATCAGGTGTGTTGGTTTTATGAATGTATTTTGAAGAAAAGCAGTGACTCTCAGAGTGTGTCCTTTCATGGGTGCGGAAGGGCAGATGTGCTCTTTGGAGACACTGCTGCTGAATTCCCCTTTTTTGGTCCAGCACATTCTTTCCCCACCACACCAAGACATGGTGGGCATGGTGGGATGGGACAGCTACAACATCAGCTTGGGTGGTGGGGGTCGTTCCCATCACCCCTATGATAATATCATCCTCTCCTTCCCGCGCTGCCAATGGGAAAGGATCCTGGAGCTGGAGGTCCTGGCACAGAAGGAGACCAGGGTGAGCATGCAAAAAGGGAGGTGAGGATGGAGAGAGGAAGGGGAGAGGCGAGCTCTATTGATTGGTGTGTGAAAGGCCTCCCGGGAGCCCCGTTGCTGAGAGACAGCCCCGGGAGATGCAAGGCTGGAATTAATAACTGCTCCATTGGGGCCCTGTTTGCTCTCCTTGCCCAGAGCCAAAGGACTTTGGTCACAGCTTATCACCCAGCCGAAAGCCCCAGGAATGCAGTCACAGGCAAATGTGCATGTTCACACAACATCTATTAATCAAACGGCTCCCCCACCCTTTAACCCTTTGCAGGTCAGGGAGGAGGGAGGAGGTGAGCATGGCTCTGCTTTGTCTAAAATCACGGTCCCCTGGAGTCTCTTTAGAGCAACCAGAGATAGCGGTAAGTCTCCTGTGAACTTCGAGTAAGATACCTGTGAACTTTGAGTAAGATACCATCCCCCTGCTCTGCATCCAGGGCTTTTTTAAAATTATATCTCCCACCCCCTTCTAAATGCTTAGGAAATTGATTTTGGTACCTACATCTGAAGGCAACCCATTTCAGTGGGAGCTAAGCATCTAACCGCCTTAAAACACCTTGAAAATCCCTGACTTAGGCCCTGAAAAAATTATCACAAACTTTTCTTCCTCTTCACCCTGTTTCAAATTTCAGGTGCTGTTTCCACTCACACCATGGTGGCTGTTCTACAGCTTCCCCTGGCAGCCTGGGGCAAAGGTTCCACTGCTGCTGTACATAACCATAATGGGACGATCTACACTCTGAACAGCACAGTGCTAATCAGACACGCTCTTTCTCCTCAGCTTTCACCTGGGGACACAAAATATCACGGGCAAATGACTCTGCTGCAGCCTACAGCAGGCAGGATTTGCCCCAAGTTGGTGTCTCCATGTCAAGACCAACCACCCTCTTGCCTTGCCGTTGAGTGTTTTAGTCTCAGCAGTGTGGAGCAGAGTGCGTTCCTGCCTTGAAACATGAGGCTGAGGAAGGTTTTCAGGCTTTTGAGTGGTTAGTGGTTGTTTAGCCAGCTAAATTAGCCAGAGAGTCTCTGTAGACCCTCCATGGTGAGGAAGATACAGTAGCAGCTCCTGAGAGCAATTTAGCACATAAAAGTTAGGCTCCTGCGCTGTACCATTCCCTGGAAGACCTTTATAACAGAGAGAACTCAGGAAAACATCACCTGCTGAATTAAATATTCCAAGCTGGCCAGGATGGACATTGCTTCATTGGTTACCCTGAGTACCCTGAGATGTCACCTTATCCTTGCCAACAGCCCAAAATCCAGAAGGGTTGTTGATCTACATATTGGATCAACAAGTCAATCAAACACAGACACCAAAGAGACCTTTCAGGAAGGTACCAGGGATGCTCCAGTGCTTCAAGGTACACGTAAGCCCAGGAAATGTTAGCTGGGCATTAGAAGATGGCTTCTACAGAGGAGCGAAGCTCTGGGATGGCCTTCCAGGAGGAGCAGATGGGATGAGAAGCCCATCCAATCTACAGATGGACTCTGAGAAGCTTCTGGTGTGGTGACCTAGAGTGAAGGCTGATGCTGCTCCTCCCTGCCCTCTGTCCCCTGTTCCTGGATAAACAGTGCCCAGCGATAAGGTGCCCATTTGTAAAAGAGGTGGGGACTGAGTAGCCTCAAGAAGTGTGGTCAGTTCTCCGTCACCTGAAGTTTTCCACCCAGATTGGCATCTCCTCCCCTAACGCCACCACCAACAGCCGTGTTGGGTGACAGGGTGAGGCTGTGGCTTTTGCCACAGGCCAGATCAGAGCCGATGACGGCATGGATGGCTTTTAGCCTTCC
The DNA here is from genome assembly GCF_963924245.1 of Chroicocephalus ridibundus. NCBI lineage: Eukaryota > Metazoa > Chordata > Aves > Charadriiformes > Laridae > Chroicocephalus > Chroicocephalus ridibundus. The sequence goes on along the minus strand of NC_086286.1, from coordinate 125,658,657 downwards.
TGCACCAGGAAGGAAGGAGAGATTTTGTGCGTCATGTCTTGAGCAGTCTTTAGCCCTGGATCCTGTCTTGTTTACCTCATGTCAAGTGGAGAAGCATGAGCTGAAGAATGGAGGTTGAATGAAGACAGAAGGCATCACCCCAGAGGTGGAATTTAGGGTATTTTGACCTGCATTTGGGTTCCTAGCCTAGTTAATGAAATCTGACAAGTTTGGCTCCCAGGGCCTCACAAGCCAAAGGTGCCAGGACAACAGCCCAGTTCTCATCAGGGCAGGTTTCACCTGTTAAGGACAGTGATGGAGACAAAGGACATTGTTATGAGCTGGTATTTTAAGGCGTGCAGAATGTTGCATTCTTCTAGCTTTCAAAGATTCAATCACATATTTTAGTGCTGAATCAGTTCATTTCTGAAGCATCACCACACTCCAGCCTCTCTTTTGAGTCTTGAAAAATTCCCTCTCAGATCCAACTGCGCCTTAAAACCTGGATTCATTTTGAATAAAACTAATCCAAAAGACACACTACGGCTGCTAATGGGTCTTTTTGTCTACGGGACCAGAGCAGGGCTGGCCCAGAGTAAACCCCTGCTGAAATGTGTGCAGTGTGGACATCATGTGCTCAAGACCAACTGGTTGGCTGTGTTGACCCACTTGTATGTGGCCACCCTACTGACTGATGTAGTCTTTCTTCTTGTTCTTCCACAACCTATTGCATGGGACTTGCCTCGTGTCTGTGCAGCACCCAAAGTAAAGGGACCCAAAATACCATATTACAGGATCCCCTTCCTTATTCATGATAAATTAATGCACAGAGAGAAAGTGATATGAGCAGAAAAAAAAAAATGCATTATGAATGCTGCAGTCCAACCAACCTCCAGAAAACCAGGCACTAAGAAAAGGAAGGGGAATAAAACCCCACCAAGCAACTTGACACTTCTACCTGTAAATAATTATTCATACAAACCCTAGCGATAAGCACATGACACTGTCCACGCAGATTGGGACCCTGCCAGAGAAAAAAACCCTTCTTGCTTTCCTTCTTCCTATCAAAGGCCGTATTGTTCCCAAAGAGTTAACAGCAAAGCAGGTCTGCAATTACCCGGGAATAATGGGGTGTGATTGGGGCACTAAAGAGTTGGAATTGATTTTTTTCAGGCTTTCAGCCCTAGAAGCTCCTCCCTGACTTCCTGGTAACTCATGACCAGCAGGGTCAATAGAGCAGAAATCCTTCTAAAGGGCCAATCTGTATTTGAATTATTTAAACAATGTAGTACAGCCAAGTTAAATGGGGCTTATCAAACGTTACACCTCTTAAAGCACAATTGGAGACAAGGATATTAACTGCTGAATGCTCCACTGCTGGACTCAGAGAGGGGAGGCGAGAAAAAAGGGGGGACAAAGAGGAAAAATTAAAGGGGGGCCAAGGCAGGCTGGTTTGTACAAGGGGAGGAGCAGGTGTCTGCTGCATGGTCTTGGTCAGAGATGGTCTCTTCTTCCTTTTGGAGACCCTCCATTCTTACCCAAACTGTGGTTGGCTTTACAATCTTAACCCGAGGGCATTAAAAACCCAGACTTGGGGTATTTGAGTGCTTAATCTGCATCATCTTTCCCCCAGGATAAGAGCAGTTGGGGATATGGTACAAGAGGATACAGGTCTTTTCTTCGCCCTTCCCCAAGGAAATGCAGGCAGAGGTTGTTTCCATGTTGGGATAGGCTGCAGGTTAGTAACCCCGTGCATAGCTCGGGTTGTGCACTTTGCTCAGAAAGGGTTGAGACATGGAGCCATCCGCAGGGCGCAGTGGAAAAAGAAAGAGGAAGCAAAACCCCATAATAATAGCAGGATTTTCCTCCAAAGTTGTGAGCCAAACAAAAACCTCTCATCTACGGAGAGGAGCTAAGGACAACTAGGGAAAGTCCAGCTTGCCGAACAGCCCGAAAAAACGGTTGCAAGTATTTTTGCCCATAAAAGTAGTGAGATTGATTAGGTTTAGGAGCCAGGAATTTATCCAGGAAAATAGCTTGTGATTTTCTTGCAAAGGTAAAAGCAAACAAGATTCTACCTGGGTGCTTTTTTGTAAAGCATTTATCCTGCTTTACCCCAACCCTTTTGTGGTGTTTCAGGTCACCGGCCGTGCATTGGGAAGCTCAGAGGGTCCCTGGTGGGGTGCAGGGGGTAAATAGTTCACAGGTAATTCACTGACATTTTCACATGACTTATTTGACCCGGAGAGAAAACAAATATGTTTGCAAGTAAGAAACTGTGATCTGCCAACAAACTGCAAACAGACCCCAGAAGAGCCTGAATTCACTGGGTGATGTATGGACGGGCGAGAAATAATTCAGCCACATACAACCGTGCAGTAAGGATATCGGGGAAAGGATATAGGGGGAAAGGGGTTGTAAATGATTCGCAAACCAAAAATGTATAAATATTGGTTAACTGACCTGCAAAGGTTTTGCCAGAAAGCCATAAGTCAAAAAGCAAAGGAGAAAAAAGGGAAAAATACAAATTAAAAATGTTGTCTTAATGACCCCCGTTCCCAGCTCCCGAAAAGGTGACTTTTTTGGGGAGTCTTTGTCCAGCCCTGAGCTGAGCTGCTGTGTCCGGGATGAACCCCCAGCCCTACGGCAGCGGGTCTGGGACGTGCCAGGAAAACCCAAAGGGAAACATTTCCTGCTGCGAAAGGCTCTCCCATCCAAACTGGAACATTTCAGGAGACGTTGCTGATTTCACTGAGGTTGTGCATTATTTTTTTTAAAAAAAAAAAAAAAGAAAAATAATGAGGGGAAGGAGAGGAAAGTTTTCCTGACTCTGTTCCATCCTTTTTATCAGAAGTTAGGAATATAAGAAGGTGCCTCGCGGCTCAAATCCAGCCCGGTGCTATCTCAGTATTTGACATTATTTGTCATTTGGGGAAGAATTTCAAAATGTTTAGATTTCGTTACGCTTCAAAATGAAGCCCCAAACACAACCCTTCCTCCCCCTCCTCGCCAAGGAGCGTTTGCCATCCTTCCCCGTCCGTGCTTTTAGGACCATCGTTTGCTGCAAAGCCAAACGGGTTTTTGGGCCAACGCCTGTAACCTCCAGCTCAAACAAAATCGGGCACTGGGTTTGCTCACTTGGCCGTGACAGATCCAGCCCCAGGCACCCTCTGCCTTTCCGTGCATGGTGTGGAGGGGGTTCTGTCCCCACCGGCTCTGGACGTCACATCTCCAACGAGTTCTTCCACCTTGAAGATCAGACGTCCCAGCGAAGGTCACCATCGCCAGCAGCCCCTGCTTTCGCACACTGCTTTCCCACCCCGCAGCACGGGGCGACGTTGGAATGGGACGGGATGATCACAATATTGAGAAAGCTCAACCCAAGCAAATGGAGGATTTTATAAACTCCTGGCCTAGCCCGCAGGCTGCAAGGTCGCCCCTTATCTGAGTTTGCAGAGGGTTTGCAAAGTGCTGGCAGCCCTCCAAATATGTTTGGGAGTTTTTACTCTAACCTAAGGCTGCCGGACTCCCACATTTGACATTTTCCAAGTGCTGTTAAACGACGAGGCAGCGACCGGGAACAATGTGTGATTATAACAGCCGGCTGGGGTAGGGAAAGCCGCTAGCTGAGGCTTTCCAAGAGCCGTAGCAAGTGTGAAGGCTCATCAGCCTGGCTGCCTGCCCTGCAGGAGCCTTCTTCATTGGGGATACTACAGGGTGCAGAAGGGTGTGAGGCAAAGCCACCTCTTGCCTTTTGAAAGCCTTTTAATTGGGGCCCAAAGGTGGAATAATGAAGTTTTGCAAAGTGAAAATGTTGGGGTGCCTTTATCAGAGCTGCTCCAGGGGGATCCTCATGGCCAGTTTGGACAGAGCTTTGGGCAACCTGGTCTAGCAGGAGGTGTCCCATGGCAGGGGGTTGGAACCAGGTGGTCTTTAAGGTCCTTTCCAACCCAAATCATTCTATGATCCCTGTCTGCTTGACTCTGCTTTGCCTGCAGATACAGAATCACAGAAACCCAGACTGGCAGGGGTTGGAAGGGCCCTCTGGAGATCATCCCATCCAACCCCCGGCCAGAGCAGGGTCACCCAGAGCAGGTGGCACAGGAACACGTCCAGGCGGGGTTGGAATGTCTCCAGAGACGGAGACTCCACCATCTCTCTGGGCAGCCTGTGCCAGTGCTCCGCCACCCTCACAGGAAAGAAGTTCTTCCTCAAGTTGAGATGGAACTTCTCATGTTCAAGTTTGTGCCCGTTACCTCTTGTCCTGTCACTGGGCACCACTGAAAAGAGCCTGGCGCCATCCTCCCGACACCCTCTAAGTATTTATAAGCATTGATAAGATCCCCCCTCAGCCGTCTTTTTTCCAGACTGAAGAGACCCAAATCCCTCAGACTTTCTCATCAGAGAGGTGTTCCAGTCCCCTCATCATCTCTGTAAGCCCTTTGCTGTCCCCTCTCCAGCAGTTCCCTGTCCTTCTTGCACCGGGGAGCCCAGGGAACCCTACTCCGTAGGCTGCACCCTGAGGGATCCCATGCATTGCTCCGCTGGGATCTGAGTGCCACCCCCATTTCACAAAGAAAGGAGACCAAAAGTAGCCATACAGATGATTCAGGGTCAGTTAAAGGAGCTTGTGGACTTGAACCCTGGTTTCTCAAGGTCTGCGTTAACCCCTGCATAGACTATTCTTCCCCTCTGTGCCTTAATTAACCTACTAGTAGCACAAGCTAACCACAGTTATAGAGGTGCATTCATTAACGAATGTGGTCAATATTGCACAACAATTTAAATGAGCTGAGGTGCCCTAATTCTCAGTTAGAAATATATCTGTTATTTGCTGGAAAAAATGGGAAGAGAGGAAAACCATGCTGAAGACAGATAAAAATATAAATCCATTTGTTGTTTTATTTCCTCTTTTTCTTCCTTTATCTGGCTGGAAAACAGATTGTGCAGGACAGGGAGTAAAAGAAAACAAAAGAAAGAGGAAGGAAAAACAAAACCCGAAAGTGCTGTTTTTCCTTCTTTCTTTCTTAAGAAAACAAGTCCAGAAAATTTCTTCAAAAATACAGTTTTTCACCTGACAGCTGCCCGCACTTAAAAAAATGTATTTTTGAGAGGGGAAATGATGAAAGGAGAGGAATGGTTGAGGAGAAGCAGGATGTGCTTGAATACAAATTGGATTGGAAGGGCAAGGGGGTTATTAGTGTGATAGGGAGGATTATTCTACATCTCAATCACCTTTACAAATGCACGTGTGACCACCTAAATGAAATGTTGTCTTAATTATCCTGGTCAAAGTCCTCTGGCTACAAACAAGGCTTGTTGTACTGGGGATTAACACGGGGAGGGGAGGAAATTAAGGGATTCTATATCTACATTTTTTCTGTCTTTCGTTAGAAACCCCAGGGTCAGAGAAAAGCTCTGATTTCACACAACTGTATTTTGAGTGATCCTGTTTATTCCAAGTGTCTGCTGAGGCTTTGACTCCGAGCTATTAATACAAAATAAATAATTTTCACACGAGCTATTTTTGCCTCCGTTGCCAGAAAAATAAAGCCAGGCAGCCACAGAAGCGACGGGTGTGAACAGCAGCGAGGGCACAAGTGGGGGCCATGGGCTGCTGTGATTTTCTCGGCTGATGAATGACACACGGAGCATTGCTGGCAAAGGATGCTGAATGAGATCGCCTCGGCCAGCACAATGAAGGATGTTTTTGCGACACATACGGGGTGGTAGGAGACTCCCAGGGTGGTGGAAGACTCCCAGGGTGTGTTAGACCATGGGTTTTACGGCATCTAAATCCATTGCTGTTTGAGAGGGTGTGTGACCTGCAATAAAGGCAGCTTAGCTTTTGTGAGCGGTAGCTTCGAAAGCTGCCCCTTGCAGATCCTGACAGGCAGATGTGAGCCCAGATCATAGAATCACTGAATGGTTTGGGTTGGAAGGGACCTTAAAGCCCACACAGTTCCACCCCCCTGCCCTGGGCAGGGACACCTCCCACCAGACCAGGTTGCTCCAAGCCCCGGCCAACCTGGCCTTGAACCCCTCCAGGGATGGGGCAGCCACAGCTTCTCTGGGCAACCTGGGCCAGGGGTTCACCATGCTCACAGTCAAGAATTTCTTCCTGATGTCTCATCTAAATCTCCCCTCTTTCAGTTCAAAATTGTCCCGCCTCGTGCTATGGCTCCCCTCCCTGCTCCAGAGTCCCTCCCCAGCTTTCCTGGAGCCCCTTGAGGGACTGTCAGGGACTGGAAGGTCTCCGCGGAGCCTTCTCTTCTCCAGGCTGAACCCCCCCCAGCTCTCTCAGCCTGTCCTCCCAGCAGAGGGGCTCCAGCCCTCACAGCATCTCCATGCTAATATTTAATCTAAATCCCCTCTCTTTCAGTTTAAAACCATTATCCCTCGTCCTATTGCTACACTCCCTCATAAAGAGGCCCTCCCCATCTCTCCTGTAGGCCCCAATGATGCAGATGTGCTGCAGGAGACCCTGCAATGGGTTCAGATGCATCCAGAGGACTGTACTTCTGTGAGGCTGGTTGCAAATATGTTTTTTTTGGAAGCAACATCCCACCACTGTGCTCCCAAGCAGGGATCCCTTGAGGAGTCTCATTCCCCGTGCTGTGGGACCCATCCAGGCTGGCTGGGATGTGCTTGGACCCACAGCACTTGGATCCTCAGGGCAAGGGAACAAGAGGTCAAGAGGTAAAGGCAGCAGGGTCCCTGCTCAGCTGTGTTCCCAGCAGATGCCAGGGACGAGCTGTATTTGCACACCTGCATCCGAGCCCCCTCCCATGCGGATGGTCAGAAGGTAAGTGGGCCCACTCACGGCCCGCTTACCTTCTCCACCAGCTGCTTTCCTGTTCCCCTTTCTGAGGGTTGATGTCTTGAGCTCACCGTGTCTCTGCATCTGTCTACTGGATTTCAGATCTAGTGATGGAGTGAAATGGGAGGGAGGTTCGAATAGTATCATGCACTCCAACAAACGAGGGCCTCAGAGATGGGATATAGTTCTGCAAAGCCTCTGCAGAGGCCACCTGGCCTCCTTCTGTACTGAAGGACAGCCCTGCTATTTTTCTCCAAGAACCACTTTAAAGTCTCCGCTGCTTCCTTGTGTGCTCCCTGTAATAAAGGGGCTTCACTAGGGTTTAGAGGTTCAGAAATGACAGTAGCCCTGGGGGGCATCAGCAAGGCAAGGAGAAGGCAGCTAGTGAATGAGTAAAGTGATTGCTTCTCAAAATCACAGCCGTTAACCTATATCCATGTCAGGCACTCAAATATGTTTGGGAAAATGGAGATGTCCGCTCTCCTCTAACACCGTGGCCTCTCCATCGAAATGAGCATGAGCTGGACCAGGAAAGGCTCTCCCACCTCCTGCCTCTGCTGGATATGAAGTATGGAGGGACACAGCCTGACCCTGAGGTGTTGTGCATGCTCAGACTCACACAGGCACAAGAAGGACCCTCAAAGGTGCCAGACAAAGGACCTGGTGTGGGAGGCTCTCCCCAGAAAGGGCAAGGAATTGGTGGCTGTGAAGATGTGGGAGGTGTTCGCTGGAGTCTGCGAGTCTGCAGGGAGAGCACGTGGCTGGAAAACTCTACCTACCATTCATGTCTGGGTCCTGTAGTTTGGGGGCTGGTTTTTAAGGATCTATTAAACTATGTATTGATCAATCTATCCAGCTAGCTTAGAATACCAGATCATAAAATGACATAAATTCATTTCAGCTGCAAGATCTCCAAGATGGGACTGTGTCCTACAGAAGGCGAGCATTGCAGTGAGTTGTAACATCCTTGTTAAACTACTGGGATGTAGAAGAAGAAGACAAGGCATTAGAAACACAGATGCTTCTTGGGGGAAAAAAAATAAAATTGAAGATAAGGTTTTAAACACAATTATATCCATTTGGATTCTGGATATCCACCACCTGCAATTTTCTAGAGGCAGGGGAGCATACCAGGGGAAAATTAATACAAGCTCACCTTGGTTTTATCTTTTTCCACAGATACCTCCTAACAGCCTCTAGTTACAGTTGGGAGGAAGGAGGTATAAACACAGTCCATCACTGTCACAAATTATGCATTTCAGTTTTCCATGTTTGGCAAAATCAGAGCTCAGCATACCCCTAGTGCAAAGCACCAGCTTGATTTTAGTGTCACCCTTGGAGACCCCAGGGGCTGGACCACTGTCACGTTAATGAGGTCTTGGTCTCAAATGGAGCACCTATGCACCCCATAATATGGCTAAATAGCAATAAAATTGTATGTGTCCTGCTCCCGGAGGGGCCTGGAATCTGCAGTGTCCCTGAGGAAATCCATGAATAACCCAAATCTGAGGTCCCACCAGGACCAAGGCAGGAGAGCAGAGGGGGCCAGCTGGCTTTCTCAAGCCCTGAGCTGGAGGCATCTATTAACAATTAGCTTTTTGGCTCCGCTAAGTGCACTCAGCCTGACTTGGTTTTATTGGCATCACCCATCTCCCAGTAAATGTGATAAGAGAGCCTGATTAGCCGCGATGTTCAGACCGGGTTCTGAGCTAGTCTCCAGCACAGCTGTCTGAAGGCTACTTACCACATCTGCTTTCCATGCCACGCTTCCAGGCCCAGGAGGGTCTAATGAAGATTGTCCCTGGACCTCATTGTTTACTTTTAGGCAAGCATCAGAATTAAGACCAATTTAGTTGCTCCTTCTTTTCCTTTCCTTTTCTTTTTTTTTTTCCACCGGGCTCAGTCTAAACATGCATCTCAAGAAAGAGACTTTTTTATTGCCAAGACAACGCACGATAAGGAAAAATCATCTGTCTGCGAGAAAATTACTTCTGTGGGGTTCGGAAAGTGGTCCCAGGGGTCTGATTCCAGCACAGGCACAGCCCCTGGAGAACGTTAAAGAATTATAACTCCTGTGATAAGGCACTTTCTTTTATAGTTTTTTATTTCATAGCAATAGTCACAGCTTAAAGATAAGAACAACATACATTTTGTTTAACTAGGCTCTTGTTCCTTGGTGTGGGGCTCGCTGCGAACTGGCATCCATCAAACTCTTTTGTGATTTACATGAATACCTGATTCTCCTGATAAGGGAAAGTGTAAGTCAACACAGTTCTGTTGTAATTGGGTGTTACCTGTTTAGATACTGAACTGCTATCTCAGCATCAGTTCACAGGCAAGCTCGACTTCACCTTTCCTTGCTTGGTGCAGAGAGAATGTCTCTTGGTTTTGCATTGGCCCCCAGGTGTGGCAACAAGCTGCTTGAAAGCATCTTTTCACTTCAGCCAGGTAGAAGCGGCCACAGGACGTTGTTAGAAGTCAATGTTCAGTCAAACAGGGATGGGGAAAAATCACAGAAGGAAAAGCCCCAGTTAAACCCAAAGTCCCCACTTCAGGTTCAGCACCATCCTTGGCCACAGACTGGTGCAGACTGCGTGGTCTAGCAAGGATGCACTACCATATCCTTATATTGCTAATAGAATTATTTATCTTAGCAAGCAGCATTTCATGTTACAGTATAAAAAAAAAATATTACTGATGTGTGTATGATAGCAGCAATCTGACCTTCAGCATGCCAAAGCTTCTTTGCACTAAATGACAGGGATACTAAGACATCTCAAAGCCTGGTAAGTTTGTAACCTGAAAACAAACCAGAAAAGGAGCCCAGTAAAGGATTTGATGACTGCCATGAAGCAGGACTTCTCAGAAGAGAGACCATAACTCCTGCCTTGGACTTTACCACCTTTAATTAGATGCCAGTGTCCCAGGAGACAACTGCTTTACTTCTAACAAAAATAAAAGCACCTGATCTTCCATAATAAGAATAACTAGAAGCCAAAAATAAAGAAGGAAACACCACGAGCAGCCTGAATTTCCCACCTGCAGGCTTTGAGGGTCAGAGGATTGAAGAAATTAAATGCAAATCACTAACCAGAAATGCTCGTTTTTGGACGAGGAATATCCCAGAGGCTGCCCAGTGTTTGCTCTCTCTCTGCCAGGCATCTTTAGCAGAGCCAAGCTCAGGAACCTGAAGTGGAGTAGCAGCACGGAAGTCAGCCGTTAGCAGCAAGACAATCTCTTCTGCTTCCATCCCAAGTTTTGATATCAGCCTAGATCATTTCATGATTTCTCTGGACTAAGCCAGGGCCCCACGAAACCCCCTGGAGCAGCAGAGGTGTGGGCAGCTGCATGAGACTGCAGGGATCTCTCAGGAACTGCTTGTAGAAGGGCCAGGAGACCATCCGTCAGTGAGATGCAGACTGGGAAGATGCCATACAAGGTCTGTAAAGGGATGTCTGGATGTACTCCCCTCCCAAAATCAAAGGTGAGTCTGGGTGATTTGCTGGCTCCTAGCTGGGATGATACAGGAATGCCCAAAGGTCTTTTATTAGGCTAAATTCTTCACTTGGTGTGAACCCACCTGATAGCAGCGAAGGTGCAGCAATGCTTTGTCATGAAAGGGCTGTTTACAGCAGATCTTCCCAAACCACAGTGATATCCCACACGCTAAACCTACACCACTGCCCAGGCGGGAGGAACATTGCTTCCTGCCAGCAAACACTCAGGGATGGATAAATAAGAGAAGCAGCAGGATAGATACAGTCTTCCTCCCAGAAGTGGGATCCAGGTCTTCACAAAGAGTAAGACTCAAAGCCTGATCCCTCCTCATCCTCCCCAGAAGCTTCTGCTCAATGCAAAGTCTTGGTTGAGCCGCCTCATCCAAGTGTTGAGCTCCAGGGTGCAGTAGGTCATGCACCACCTAAAACACCATCTTGGAGATGTTTGGCCGAAGCCCCTCTCTGTGGAGCTACCTACGGGTTGGGTGGGCACCTCCTGGCAAGCAGAGATCATGGCCCTGTTGGCCTCAGGAGTCCTCAGAGGCTGGGAATATTTGAATATTGGGAGAGAACTGAAAAAACGCTCCAGCCTACGTAGCTGAAAAGGCAGCTTGTTGTATTGGCTTGGTTTTATGAGTTTAAAAGAATTTCTTTAGCACCACACTGTTGGAAGACAAGGATTTTATGGCGGTATAGAGACAGACAGATATATAGGTATGTATATATATAAAATGCTAAATATACTTTTAGCACAGGAGAGCTCAGCTTTAAGAGGCTATTTCCGGGCTTAGACTAATTCTCTCACTAGACGTTTTCCTTCACACTAAGTGAAATTCTGGCTGAATTAAAGAACTGCTTTTCCTCTTATCTGCTCTCCCTGTTATCTAACTCCAAGGCAAAGGCTGGGAGCCGAGAGACAGCCAGCGCATACCATTTTACAGCTCGCCTTCCCACCGTTCCCCTGGGCTTGCATCAAATGCCAGGAAGATTTGTTAAAAAGCAGCCTGTCGCTCTCAACCCAACCGTACAGGGGGAACAGCAATGGGAAAGCCACAAAATACGTCACTTTGCTGGACATCTTGATTTTTTTTTTTTAGGGTGGAGGCTCACAAAATCTCTTACAGACCTCAGTGAAATGGTGGCACTATGACCTCTGTGGAGCAGGGACCATCCTCTCCATTAAAAGGTCCAGGTCTAGTCACATGTGCAAGCCCACAAGGGTGTCATGAAAAGGGAAGGAGTAAAAAGCACCAGTCCCATTCCCTATTTACTGTCACTACTTGTTTCTGGCTCTTGACCCATGTTGGTGCAACCAGCAGGAGCCAAGAGACCTCAGCTCCCTCCCTGAGTCCACCATTGACTTATTTCTCTGCCCCGGGCAAGTCCCTCCACTTATTTTCACCTCTTTCTCCCCCTTCAGCAAAATCTCTATCTCGGTTACAAAGGTTGCCAGTTTTGGGGGAGAAGGATATGTTTGTCCAGCACCAAACACAACAGGAACTCTAACTTGCAAATGATCCTCTTCATGCCATGGTGAGAACAATACGCATGCCTAATTTGGGTAGCCCTTAACTAAGAAACCTCTTTTATCCTCGGATTTTTCATTAGTGTCTTGTCCCAGAGTTATTCACTTACCTGTCTCCAGGTTCCCTCCAAGTCCTCCCTTGTCTCAAGGTATCATCAGCCTCTTCCACGACTCGTGTTTGCGCGTCCCAGACTTCTCAAACTGAGTTAGCTCTGCCAAGAGCTGCACTTCTCACTCAAGCCAGGTTTATTAGGTTTACATTCTCATTTTCTTACATGTCTGTTCCCTAAATTAAGAATACGCTGGTAGGCACAGAGGTGTTTAGAGACCTTGAAATCAAATTAGCTACTCTCCATTTTGCTCACATGCAGAGAGATATTTAATTCAGGCTTCTTGCAGCCCATGTCCTTGCAGCATCCTGCTCTCTCTGGCAACATCAAACAAACAAAAAAAAAAAACCAAACAGGGTTTGCTGAGGCAAAGAAAGCCAACAGGATCCTGGGTTGCATCAACAAGGGCATCACCAGCAGAGACAAAGAAGTCATTATCCTACTCTACCCAGTGCTTGTCAGGCCATACCTGGAATACTGTGTTCAGTTTTGGTCCCGGCTATTAAAAAGAGATGTGGACACACGGAGAGGGTCCAGAAAAGGGTTATCAAGACGATCAAAGGAAAGGCTAAGAGAATTGGTGGTTCAGCCTTGAGAAAAGAAGGCTTAGGGAAGACCTTATCACCACTTTCCAGTATTTAAAGGGTGGCGACAAAGAAGATGGAGACTCCCTTTTTACAGGGAGTCACATGGAAAAGATGAGGGGTAATGGGTACAAGTTACTTCAGAGGAAATTCTGATCAGACACAAGAGGAAAATTTTTCACAAAGAGAACAATCAGCCATTGGAATAATCTCCCCAGAGAAGTGGTGGATACCCCATCATTGGACACTTTTAAGATTCAGTTGGACAGTGTGCTGGGCCATCTTGTCTAGGCCGTGCTTTTACCAAGAAAGGTTGGGCCAGATGATTCTTGAAGTCCCTTCCAACCTTGTATTCTATGATTCTGTGATGTTGAATGGCAGCAGCCTCAATTTCAGTCATAGAATCACAGAATCACAGAATGGTTGGAAAGGACCTTTGAGATCATCAAGTCCAACCAAACAACCTACAATCTCTGCCACTAGAGCATGCCCTGAAGTGCCACATCTGGACGTTTCTTAAATACCTCTAGGGATGGTGACTCAACCCCCTCCCTGGGCAGGCTGTTCCAGCGCCTGACCACTCTTTCAGTAAAGTCATTCTTCTTAATATCTAACCTAAACCTCACCTGCCGCAACTTCAGACCTTTTCCTCTGGTCCTGTCATTATTCACCTGGGAGAAGAGGCCAACACCCACCTCTCTCCAGCCTCCTTTCAGGGAGTTGTAGAGGGCAATGAGGTCTCCCCTCAGCCTCCTCCAAGCTAAACCGGCCCAGCTCCCTCAGCCTCTCCTCATATGCCCTGGTCTCCAGACCCCTCACCAGCCTGGTAGCTCTCCTCTGGACACGCTCCAGCACCTCAATGTCCCTCTTGTACAGAGGGGCCCAGACCTGAACACAGCACTCGAGGTGAGGCCTCACCAGTGCCGAGTACAGAGGCACCATCACTTCCCTGCTCCTGCTGGCCACGCTGTTCCTGATACAAGCCAGAATGCTGTTGGCTTTCTTGGCCACCTGGGCATACTGCTGGCTCATGTTAAGCTGGCCGTCCACCAGCACCCCCAGCTCCTTTTCTGCCAGGCAGCTTTCCAGCCACTCTGCCCCAAGCCTGTAGCGTTGCTTGGGGTTGTTGTGACCGAAATGCAGGACCTGGCACTTGGCCTTATTAAAGCTCATACAGTTGGCCTTGGCCCATCGATCCAGCCTGTCCAGGTCCCTCTGTAGAGCCTTCCTACCCTCAAGCAGACCAACTCTCCCATCTAGTTTGGTGTCATCTGCAAACTTTCTGAGGGTGCACTCAATCCCCTCATCCAGATCGTTGATAAAGATATTAAACAAAACGGGCCCCAGAACTGAGCCCTGAGGGACAGCACCGGTGACGGGCCACCAAGAGGATGTCACCCCCTTAATCACAACTCTCTGGGCACGGCCACCCAGCCAGTTTTTAACCCAGTGAAGAGTACACTTGTCTATGCCATGATTCGCCAGCTTCTCCAGGAGAATGCTGTGGGGGACGGTGTCAAAGGCCTTACCAAAGTCCAGATAGACAATGTCCACCGCCTTCCCCGCATCCAGAAGGTGGGTCACATGGTCACAGAAAGAGATCAGGTTGGTTAAGCAGGACCTCCCCTTCCTAAACCCATGCTGGCTGGCCCTGATCCCTTGGCTGCCCTTCCCTTGCTGTGAGAGGTCACTCAAGATGATCCTCTCCATGATCTTTCCTGGTACCGAGGTCAGGCTGATAGGCCTGTAGTTCCCCGGATCCCCCTTCCGACCCTTCTTGTAGATGGGCGTCACATCAGCCACCCTCCAGTCATCTGGTACCTGCCCTGTTGACCAGGATTGTTGATAAATGATGGAGAGAGGCTTGGTGAGCTCTCCCGCCAGCTCCCTGAGTACTCTAAGTACTTCAAAGGCAATACTGATGCTGGGTCTCTGGACAATCTGTTATTTCCAAGGTTTTCCAGAAGCAGAGAGGGCAGCAGGAACTGCAGTTATGCCACTGTGAAGTTCTACCTATACAGAAATGTCTAAATAGGTAATGCCACGGATGAAACATGGTTGTTGTTGGGCATCCACTGGGGGACAGCTAGGGGGGGCTGAGATGGGGTTGATGGACCAGGTTTTTGTTGCTGCTCTTCACAGAAGCACAGACTGGCAGGGGTTGGAAGGGACCTCTGGAGGTCATCTAGTCCAACCCCCTGCCAGAGCAGGGTCACCAGAGCAGGTGGCACAGGAACGCGTCCAGGTGGGGTTGGAATGTCTCCAGAGATGGAGACTCCACCACCTCTCTGGGCAGCCTGTGCCAGGGCTCTGCCACCCTCACAGCAAAGAAGTTCCTCCTCATGTTGAGATGGAACTTCCTATGGTCAAGTTTGTGCCCGTTACCCCTTTTCCTGTCACTGGGCACCACTGAGAAGAGCCTGGCCCCATCCTTCTGACACCCACCCTTTCAGTATTTATAAGTGTTGACAAGGTCCCCCCCTCGGCCGTCTTTTTTCCAGACTGAAAAGACCCATATCCCTCAGCCTTTCTTCATTAGAGAGATGTTCCAATCCCCTCATCATCTTTGTAAGCCCTTTGCTGTCCCCTCTCCAGCAGTTCCCTGTCCCTCTTGAACCGGGGAGCCCAGAACTGGACCCAGCACTCCAGGTGTGGCCTCACCAAGGCAGAGTAGAGGGGGAGGATGACCTCTCTCGACCTGCTTGCTACACTCTTACTGATGCACGCCATGGTGCCATTGGCCTTCTTGGCCACAAGGGCACATTGCTGGCTCATGGTCATCCTGTTGTCCACCAGGACTCCCAGGTCTCTTTCCTCATTTTTTTCACCATCCTTTTGCACCATCAGTGTTTATCTGTAGGCCAGAAGGCCAATATTTCAGGAGGTGGAAATCAGCAGATCCACCTCTGAGGGAGCCAAAAGGTCTTGGTTTGAAACATGATATCATGCCCAGAGCAATGAAGAGGCACAAAGGATTTGTCCTCCCAGCCTTCTCCCTCACCTCCTGGGGAACTTTTCCTGGGGAAAGTTTCCTGCCTTGATTTCCCCTCCTGTAAAACAGGAGTGAAATCTGCCTCCTCTGAGATTGGCTAGTGAAAAGAGATGCAGAGCATCACAAAGTGCTGGTGATCAGAATGACATGCCTCTTCCCATTTGAAATAGATAAAGATCTGGCCCAATAATGCCACAAAAAATCTCGGTCTGGATATCTTTAATACACTGACCTGATTTAAAAAGAAACAGAAACCTGGAGTTGAAAAGCAGGTGGGTTTTATCGCCTCTTTTATTATTTAATTTGGCTGGAATGTCTTTCTTTTCTTTTAAGATGAATGAACCTTCTGCTGACAGCAACTCCCTTACTTTTTGCTTTCAAACCAAAATTGACGGGATTTTAGGGGATTTTCTGCTTAAGAGAACCCAACAACTTCCTCATAGCGTGTTCAGCTGCTGTCCTGAAAAACTCTGGCTAAAACCACAGTGTCCTTCTGGGGAAGTTACTCCACGTAGAGTAGTTACAGCCAAGAACATGTCTGGTCTCTCCTTCTCTGGCAGGTTTAGATGCCCAGTCCTTCAGACATCCGCATAAATTCGGGCTATGGTAAGGACAACTTTAGGGTGCCTGGGACCCGGTCATCATCCTTGCACCTACCTGACACAATGCACTAATCAGGGCTTGGACCTTTTTAAAGTTACACTGAATCAGATGGTGTGTACCTTGGCCAATGTCACCCAAGCGTGGTTTGCCACCCAAGCTCCAGGAAACTCTGCCTCTAAGACACACAAAACTTGGTCCCAGAAACCTTGTCATGGTATATATGTTTACCTAAGACTGAGCATTTGCTCGCACACTGCCAGAAGATGAGTATATAACAGCACCACAGGGGATACCTCCCAAAAAATGGGACCACCTGGTGACATTTCCCAGACAATGGTCTTGGCTTCATCATCTTAGAATCATAGAATCATAGAATCATAGGGTTGGAAGGGACCTCTGGAGATCATCTAGTCCAACCCCCCTGCCAGAGCAGGGTCACCTAGAGCAGGTTACACAGGAACACGTCCAGGTGGGTTTTGAATGTCTCCAGAGATGGAGACTCCACCACCTCTCTGGGCAGCCTGTTCCAGTGCTCTGCCACCCTCAGGGTAAAGAAGTTCCTCCTCATGTTTAGGTGGAACTTCCTATGTTCCAGTTTGTGCCCATTGCCTCTTGTCCTGTCCCCGGGCACCACTGAAAAGAGCCTCGCCCCATCGTCCTGACACCCACCCTTTAAGTATTTATAAGCGTTGATAAGGTCACCCCTCAGACGTCTTTTTTCCAGACTGAAGAGACCCAAATCCCTCAGCCTTTCCTCATAAGAGAGGTGTTCCAGTCCCCTAATCATCCTCGTAGCCCTCCGCTGCACCCTTTCCAGCAGTTCCCTGTCCCTCTTGAACCGGGGAGCCCAGAACTGGACACAGTACTCCAGGTGCGGTCTCACCAAGGCAGAGTAGAGGGGGAGGATGACCTCCCTTGACCTGCTGGCCACGCTCCTCTTGATGCACCCCAGGATGCCATTGGCCTTCTTGGCCACAAGGGCACATTGCTGACTCATGGTCATCCTGTTGTCCACCAGGACTCCCAGGTCTCTTTCCACAGAGCTGCTCTCCAGCAGGTCAGCACCCAACCTGTACTGGTGCATGGGGTTGTTCCTCCCCAGGTGCAGCACCCTACACTTGCCCTTGTTGAACTTCATAAGGTTCCTCTCTGCCCAGATCTCCAACCTGTCCAGGTCTCTCTGTATGGCGGCACAGCCTTCCGGTGTGTCAGCCACCCCACCCAGCTTGGTGTCATCAGCAAACTTGCTGAGGGTGCACTCTATCCCCTCATCCAGGTCATTGATGAATATGTTGAACAGGACTGGACCCAGTACTGACCCCTGGGGAACACCACTCGTCACTGGTCTCCAACTAGACTCTGTGCCCCTAATCACAACCCTCTGAGCTCTATCTTTCAACCAGTTTTCTATCCACCCCACTGTCCATTCATCTAACCCACACTTCCTAAGCTTCCCTATGAGGATGCTGTGGGAGACCGTGTCAAACGCCTTGCTTAAGTCAAGGTAGACCACATCTACCGCCCTCCCCTCATCTATCCATCTAGTCATGCCATCGTAGAAGGCTATCAGGTTAGTCAGACATGATTTCCCCCTGGTGAATCCATGCTGAGTACTTCTGATAGCTTTCCTTTCCTCCACGCGCCTTGAGATGACACCCAGAACGAGCTGTTCCATCATCTTTCCAGGGATGGAGGTGAGGCTGACCGGCCTGTAGTTCCCCGGCTCCTCCTTCTTGCCTTTCTTGAAGACTGGAGTGACATTGGCTTTCCTCCAGTCCGCAGGCACCTCGCCTGTTCTCCAGGACTTTTCAAAGATGATGGAGAGCGGCCCAGCAATGACTTCCGCCAGCTCCCTCAGCACTCTCGGGTGCATCCCATCAGGGCCCATGGACTTGTGAATATCTAGATGATCTAATTGGTCCCTCACTCGCTCCTCCTCAACCCAAGGGAAGTCATCTTCTTTCCCTGTTACTTTATTCAATGCCTGGGACTCCTGAGGGCTGGGCCGAGCAGAAAAGACCGAAGCAAAGAAGGCATTCAGTAACTCTGCCTTCTCCACATCCTCCATCACCATGACTCCTGCCTCATTCAGCAGTGGGCCTACAACTTCCCTGGTCTTCCTTTTGCTTCCAATATACTTGTAGAAGCTCTTTTTGTTTTGCTTGATGTCCCTAGCCAGGTCTAATTCCAAGGCAGCCTTGGCTTTCCTTGTTTCATCCCTGCACGCTCTGGTGGCATTCTTGTAATCCTCCCAAGGGGTCAGTCCCTTCTTCCACTTATTATAAACTTCCTTCTTCCACTTGAGCTTTTTCTGAAGCTCCCTGCTCAACCATGCAGGTCTCCTGCGTCCCTTGGCCGATTTCTTTCTCTTAGGGATGCATCGATCCTGAGCTTGGAGGAAGTGGTCTTTGAATATCAACCAGATATTCTTTCTTTTCTTGAATATCAACCAGATATCTTTCACTCTCTCAAGCCCTCCCAATTGAATCTGTGGGGCTACTCACTTGGGTAAGACAAGTTAGCTGTAAATTCATCTCAAAGACAAGCCTCGCAGAGATTTTTGGCTAGATGGCCTTCACAGATACACGGCACAGAGGGGCTGGCTCACGTTAATGCCGTCCAGCTTCCCATTGCCAGGAGAACATCAGGGCTTGCTTGGTTTAGATGAAGAGATAAACAAATGATCGTTGGCGAAAAATTACCTCAGCAACAGCTAAACATGGCTAAACATGTGGATGCCCAGTATTTGCTAGTAAAATTCTTTTTTAAGAAGGAAGCCTGTGCCTTTACCTCTAGACAAATATCCTCCTGAGCATCATCGGGAGAGCAGAAAGCCCTCTATCTAGCAGAGCACAAGCTGAAGACCTCCAAAACTTTCCTGAGTGGCCTTAGCTTATCCTGTAAAAAAATAGTACAATCATCTCTCCGTATTTCTTCTAACCCTGCATGAGCCTGTCCAACCAGCTGTTGTCAATACCTTTATCTCCCTCCTCTCACCCTTGGGGGATGCCGCTGCTTGGCCCAGCAGAGGAGGACCTCAGACGACCCAGGAAGCCTGGAAAACAGAGCATCAACTTGCCAACCCGAACAGAAAATACAGCAAGCAGCTAAATATTGTCTTTAGACAAGGCATACCAGGGACAATTGGAGCATGGACTTTGCTTCTTCACATTGTGTGGATTGTGAAGGTTTTTCTTGCTGCAGCAATGGCCTTTGCTCACTAGAAGTAACCTCTGCATCTGCAAGTGCATAATTCGTGGGCTCTGCCAAGTGGACAGGAAATTAATGAAGTTTAAATGAAGAGCTGCTCCCTTTTCTATCCGTCTGATTATTTCTTTTGATTTAGTATAATCCTGGCAGAGCGCTCCTGATCTAATCACAGGAGCTTGCACTTCATGATCCAATTACTGCCAAGTTTCTGGACGTTCTTTTTGCTTTGATGGGAACATTTAAATGTGTGAACTTCACAGGAGCTGGCTGACAGCTCTCAGCTCTGGGGTCTCATTTTAATTCTAGACCCAGTGGAAATGTGTGTAAATCAGTTGTCTCAAAACATCACCTTGAGAAAGCAGGTTTGTCTGCATGGGAAAGCTAGAATCTTATTGTCTGGGGGGAAAAAATGAAATTGCATGATTTTCCACAAACCAGAACATCTACTTCACCTTTAGCCAGTCTTGCAGCCTGTCCATAGCTTAGATCTCCAAACAGCTCCTGGTGCAGCGTTGCTTCTCGCCAGTCTATAAATCCGGATACCTGGTACCTTCTACCTGCAGGTCTCCACACCTCTGCCAAACCTGGCTTGAACTAATCAGTAAATTTAAATGCTATCTGGGCAAACGTGCAGCCAGCACACTCAACATAGTTTTGTTTTTAAAAAGGAAGCTACAGGCACAGAGATAACACTGAGCCTGTTCTCCAACAGCCTTCCCCAACCTGAACTTGCACAAAGCTGGGCTGAGAACTGACGATTTCAGTGCATTTGGTGAGAGAGACCAAGACATCTGCTTTGCACGCTGATTTTCCAGCACTGTCACCCAAACTCCATCACATTGTACCCTCAGTCTTTTATGACCTAAGCTTGCCGCAGCCACCGATCCCCTCCCAACACCGCTGGGCAGAGAAAGCAGCTCCCAGGGTCTGCCTTGCGAGATAGCGACACCCCAACAACTCCCAAAGCCTTTCTTGCAGTGCCGCTGCCCAGTATTTGCTCATGTCTTCACATTGTCCCCGACCCTGATAACTCCTCTGGTCAGTGTTACCATCTTATCACTGCCGAGCCATCAGCCCTCCACGTTTTGCAGGGAGGGCACCAAGCTCTAGCTGCTGATAGACCTATCTATAAGCCCATTCAGGATTGTTTTGATCAATGGCTTAATCTCTGTTTGTACGGTCAGATCCCTCCCTCCCTTGTCTGTGAGCTGGATGTTGGGATGAACGTCCCCTCAACTCATGCCATCTCAGAGCTTGGCGATGTGGAGAGCACGTTGCAGTCAAAGATGCACCTCTTGCGCCCCATGAGGCTTTATTACCCCTATTCTAGAAGATGGGCAACTGAGGTCCCAAGAGAGGTGCAGTGGCCTCTCCAAAGTCTCAGGACGATTGAGAATTGAGCTAGGGTTTCCCAAGCCTTAAGGACATCTTCTCCTCCAACAGTGCTGTAAAGGATCGGTCAAATCAGGACATTACAGAACACAGGCGCCTCAGCCAGAGACGCCTTTCCATCTAAAGTCCTGATATCTTTTGAAGACGTGACCATTTGCTTAGCTTTATTTACCGAGCAACCCTCTTCCAGTCAATGGGATGGAGATAAGCACATGTAGCGATCTTGATGAGATCAGAATTCATCTGATTGATAGGATGAGAATAGGGTGGAGAAGAAGAAAGAAAAAAAGTAAAAGTGAAAGCTCATTGATGAGCCAGGCTCCAAACAGGCCAAATCTGAAGGGCAGAGTTTTCCTCAAATGCTTCTCTTTTGTTTTTTTCAAAAACAGCAATGTAAGGCATTGGGTCTTCAGCATTGAACCAGCAGCAGAGAGAAAATAAATGAAATAAAAGAAACCAGGAAAAATTGGGAAAAGCTCTACATATATTTTCACCTCCTTTTTTTTTTTTTTGGTCCAAACATGAAAAGAGTGAAATTGACCAAGAATTCTGAGAAATAAATCCATCACCAACAGAAGATGTCCTCGCTCTCCACCTTGTGTTTAACGTTGGTGTCCAGCTTCATACAAGGGCAGGAAACGAAGCCCGTTTCACAGAAGGACGACCTGGCCTGGAGGCCCAGCTGGACCCACTTCAGATGCTTCTCACTGGTGTCTAAATTATTGTCAGTAACTGGTGGAGAAGGATGGTTCCTCCACCTGAGAAGCACCTACCTCTCTGGAGTGACTGCAGAGGGGCATTAAGCTTATGTGATTTGCCCAAAGCTCAGCTTGCAGCAGAGCTAAGGGAATTGGCCACAGAATCCTCAGCTAGGCCAAATAAATTATAACAGAGTCAGGCTTGATTTTTGTCCAGGTGGCCACATCCATCCTATTAAACTCCATCTCCCAGCTCATAGTGGCAACAGCCAAACCACCTCGGTCCTGGCACATTCCCACACAGAGTTTGGGATACTTCTGCTTGGTTGCCCCTGTGGCTGATGTCCAGTACCCTTCCTCCAATGTGGCTAAACCTACTAGGAGACATCCTGGCTCGAAATCTGGCAGGAGACCCTTAGCAGAGAGATCATCTTCCCAGTCAATGACAGAGCAAAGTGGACTCGCAGCTGTTCGCTGCCACCATCTCCTGATCTCCACATTTGATGGGACTCCACCATTTGATGGGACTTCTGTCTATGGGCCCTGCAGAAAGGGAAGGGACTAACCCTGGGAGATAAGGGGCCTGACTCTGCCCTTGCTTTCACCAGCTGCACCTCAGCCACGGCCCCTGCATGCGGTAGATGGGGTGTGGGTATGACTTGATTTGGTCCTGTTCAGCTGAAGATGCAAGCAGGACATACATTTTGCAACTCATAGGAGGTACTTGGACAGCAGAGGAAAGGAGAGGATCAGAGAGATTTCCATGATTACAAAAAATCCCTGAGTTTTGCCCACATTTTTGAACGTCTGAAGAAAGTAGAGATGGTGGCAGCAATTCTCCAGGCATCTCCCCCCATCAGCACAGTGCCCAGGCTCCATCAGACGTGAACAGCCCTGCAGGGCATGTTAACTCTGATTTGGGGCCAAAATCCCAAGGACAGATAAAAAGCAGGAACCAAGACAGGCGCAGCTAAGGCTCAAAGATGCTTGTCACGCAACAGATGATCACTGGAAAATTAAAGATTTTAGGGTGCCCACGAAAAAAACCCTGTGATTTATTCCAAATGGTGTCTGAAGATGTGCCGAGCAAAGGGCAAAACCTAAAGTGCATCTCGCCTCCAGCCCCGAGGCCAGGGATGACGTGGCGATGTGACGCAGCTACGATGCTGAGGTTTGCTCAGAGAGCGGGTGAGTGCAAGAAACATCGGCAAGGGAGGATGATAGAAATGTCCATCTCGTGGAAACGAGTGAGAAAAAAAACCACCGGAGACTTTCCTGTTACGCTGCTATTTGTGGCAGAGAGCTGTGGCTCTCACATTTTTAATAACATTTTCCATGGAAGATGAAAAGCCAGGAAACAAATGGTTAAACAACACAGTCCCTGTTGGGTTTTATTTTGTTTCTGTGTTTGCTTTTTGCCTGCAACAATATAAAATGTAACGTCTTTTGCCCCTTCTGTGTTTTTCCCACTGCATTCTGTTAGCAGCCAAGGCTTTTTAGCCTTGCAGGCATGCAATAAGAGGAAAGAATTTTCAAAAATGTCCTTTATTCTCTATATGAACCCCAAAAAAGAGAAGACTTTGGAAAGAAGGAACACATTTTTACTGCAAACTAAGGAAAATACTTCAAAATTTTTTCACCTATAACTAGTAAAGCCCATCTGAATTCATGCTCCCATTATATTGTCCTTTCAAGAAAAAAGCCTCGATCCTAAACGTAGCTGAAAACAATCAGAAACGTTTAAACTTCTTGCTTGTAGCAGTTCAAGTCTCGCTTCACTTTTTATTGAGTTCAAACAGTCATTCATCCAGAAATGGCTTCAAATCTTTTTAAAACAAGCAAAACCAACCAAAACCAAACCAAAAACCTGAAAGTGAAATTCAATTAAATAAAAAATAGTAATAAATTGAATAAGACTGTTATGCTTTGGAGCTTTGTTCGGCCAGCAACAAAAAGTATTGAACCTTCCAGTTTCCTGATTTTGTATTTCTGCCTCTTCCTGACAAAACACAAACGCCATTTTTCTTGATTCCGGGAGGATTTTCCACCACGTTGAAAAACACGTTTCCTAATCAGTTCCCCTTCTGCCGTGTGTGTTTTTCTGGAGCGAACATTAGACACACAGCTCTACCGCAGTCTGTGTGGAGAGGCGCTAAAAAATTGTGCTTTTTGCACGTCAGAAGAAGACAGTAAATCAAAAGTATGCATTTTGCAGAGGAGCGCTCCGTGGGTGCACGCGGCCATTTCTCCGTGGTGGTTTGCCTATCTTTGGGTGTTAACAACTGGAATACGCTCGGATGCCTCCGATGTCCCGCTGGCATTACAGTGAGATTTCACAGCTGTTCTGCCAAAAATACATAATCCTGTGTTAAGGCACGGGACTAAGTGCTGTGAGAGACGGGTCCAGTCCTGGATCTGCTGTCCCTCTCAAGCCTTTTAATCTTCCTCTCCCTTGTCTTCCCAGATAATAAGATCTACCTACCCCGCAGTGTTGTTTTCAGGCTTAACTTGGTAATCTTTATAAAGTGCCCAGGGATGCTTTGTAAAAGAGAAAAGGAAAGGAAAAGAAAAAAGAAAAATACATGATCCAGCCTGGTTTTGCTCTCAGATGGCCAAGGAGTGACTCCCAGGGAGATAGAGCTGATCGAGAGAAGCCCAAGATCAGCTGTCTCTCTTGGAGGTGTCATTGCAGAGCACAGGAGCCACCCCCTTCATCTAACCTCTTGGGTACCAGCAAGGGTGACACTTGCATGACTTAAGTTTTTCCAGTCATGTGAAGATCGGTGCTTTGAAGATCATAGAACCACAGAATGGTTCGGGTTGGAAGGGACCTTCAAGATCATCCAATTCCAGCCCCCTGCCCTGGGCAGGGACACCTCCCACCAGACCAGGTTGCTCCAAGCCCCGTCCAACCTGGCCTTGAACCCCTCCAGGGATGGGGCAGCCACAGCTTCTCTGGGCAACCTGGGCCAGGGGCTCACCACCCTCACACCAAAGAATTTCTTCCTAATATCTCATCTTTGCTGTTATGTACTAAATCAAAGCCTGCTTTGTTCCCCTTGCTTGAATTGCTGTTAGCGCATCTTTTCACCAGCGCAATAGTCCCCTTAGAGTCAACCATGAAGATAGTGGCCACCCAGATGGGAGAGCAAAGGAAGATCTCTGCCTCTACCCAGAACTTCTGACAGGTCAGGGAACCCTGCTCAGCCTAAAAAAAATGGTGATGGCTCCCAGGCAAAAGCACACTTATTTTTCCCCAAAGATGTCAGCTGGTCTAATAAAAGCTACACCCTCTTCCTGCACTCCCGCTCCCCCTTTATTACGGTTTTCATGTTGCTAGCAAGAATGTTAAGCCAAAGAAATCTCAGAGTCTGGTTATGGGGCAAGACCCCAGGAGTAGGTGCAAGATGCAGTTCATACTATCCAGCTCAAGGAAAGATTTCATTTTCCTTTATGACAACAGATGAGGATCTCCCGCCACCCTCCTTACGGCATCCTTCCAGGCCCTGGTACCTGGCGAGGGAAGGACAACATGGGGCTAAGCCTGAGCTCTGTTCAGATAGGTACGCTACAAACTCATGTAGCTGCATGTTTAAGCACATGAGACCTTATCTAAATCTATATCTATATTTTTTTTGTATATAGAAAAAAAAATCTATATAGAAAAAATATTTATATTTACCTAAATCTATATTTTTTCCACCTGGAACGATAGATAAATTAATTGATGGATTGATGGATTGATTGACAGACGATAGCTAGAACTACAAAGACATTCAAGTCCAGGTTCCTCCTGCCTCTCACTGGCATTTATTATTTTTTTTAATTTCCAATAAAAACCTCCAAAACTCAGTCCATGCCCAGGAATCCCCTTGTTCCCCCTCCTACACTGCCAGCCCCAGAAATCACAGCGCTCCTCCTGATTTGTCTTACGCACGAAAAAATCAGAGGTGCATCCGTCCCCAAGCACATTGCCTAGCAGATATTACTGCTTATTAATGATATCAACACTGTATTAATGATCTAAGAATGAGGGCTAATTAGATATAAATTTGCCAACGCACCTGAGTATTTTTTCCACGGTGTACTGCGCAGGAGTTTTTTGCTTAATGATAACAATATCTTTCTGTGATAAAATGAACTTTCATCTTACGGTGACCTGGTCTAGTGGGAGGTGTCCCTGCCCATGGCCGGGGGGTGGAACTGCATGGTCTTGAAGGTCCCTTCCGACCCAAACCATTCCATGATTCTATGACAGCATGCTGTGGATTTTCTTGCTTTTCCCCATGGATGACAAAGATTCACCCAAAATTTTCCATCCTGGAGAGCACTCCTAAGTCAGTGTGAAGCTGTGTCCTGAGCCTGGAAGCCAAAGCCAAGCTGGGTTTCAGCAGATTTAAGGGGTCATCAGCTCTGCCGCTCTCCAGCAATGCCAATGCATCAGCAATATTAACTACTCCAGACGTATTTTCCTTTACACTACAAACCCAAAAGAGGAGAAGCAGGAGAGCCAGCAGACTCTTTCCGATGGCAAAGGGAAGCTGGAAGCTTTATTTGTGGAGCTGTAGGAATCTCAGCAGCATAGTCCGAATTCCTGCTGCTATGAGGGAATCTAGGGAAGGCTGCGACATTCGCTCGGCTGGAGAACAGCAGCCCAAGGGGTGCTCTGGGTGGGTTTTTGGTGGGATATTTCCCACCAAAGATGGATGGATATTAGTTAGGAAATAAAAAAAATTCCCATGATGTCACCTCAACTCCAGAAATCACAGGATCACAGAATGGTGGGGGTTGGAAGGGACCTCTGGAGATCATCTAGTCCAACACCCGGCCAGAGCAGGGTCACCCAGAGCAGGTGGCACAGGAACGCGTCCAGGCGGGGTCGGAATGTCTCCAGAGACGGAGACTCCACCACCTCTCTGGGCAGCCTGTGCCAGGGCTCTGCCACCCTCACAGCAAAGAAGTTCCTCCTCATGTTGAGATGGAACTTCCCATGGTCAAGTCTGTGCCCGTTACCCCTTGTCCTGTCCCTGGGCACCACTGAGAAGAGCCTGGCCCCATCCGCCTGACACCCACCCTTTCAGTATTTACAAGCGTTGATAAGGTCCCCTCTCAGTCGTCTTTTTTCCAGACTGAAGAGACCCAAATCCCTCAGCCTTTCTTCATAAGAGATTAATTGTTGTGTGGATCACATGGAAATCAGATCTAATCCAAAAGAGCCCTGGCAGCGCATTGAGATTAACAACTGTTTAATAGCACCAGCTCCGCTTATCCACCCTCTGCTCCTAAACGTCCTCATCTCCGAAGGATCTGAGTCCTTCCCACCTGTGGTTGTCCTACCTCTCGGGATGCCCGAGGCTTTCGGGTCCCTGATCCCTGCGGGAGTCTGGGTCCTCCTTTCCCTTACAAAGCCGAGGCTGGGGAATTTGGGAGGGCTGTGTGAGCATCCGCTGCGTCCCGAGCTCAGGGAATTCCTCTGTGATGGATCAGGTGAAGAGAGGGAGATCCCCAGAAAGCTCCCAGCCACCTCCAGTGTCCCTTGGAGGACACCACCAACCTCAGATCACACGCTCACCCTGCGCCAGAGGGACTGGTTTTTTCTCCTTGTTCAAAAAGACGAGAAGTTTTTACTCTTTTTTTTTTTTCCCCAAGTTTTCCATTTTTTAAATTGTCAATATTTTGTGGGGGTTTTTTTGCCTGGCAATCTAGTCTAAGGTCAACCCAACCCCCTGCATTTACCGCTCATGAAATCCCAGCGCATGAATCCTTGTTTTTCCTTTGCTCGTGTGAGAGCGTTCCGCGTGCATTTGGCACATGGAGTTTCAGTGCTGGGACACCTGAGCATCAGTGTGAAAAAACACCATTTGTCTTTGCGGTTTCGCTTTTATTTCTCTTTTTTCTTTTCCCCTCTCTAGAAATAGGTGGATTAATTTAAACCCATGCAACCCCCCGATGTGTCGGTGCGGAGGGAGAAATGCTTTTTTTTCAGTCAAGAAGGAAATCGGCGATGAAACCTCCATCCTGACACCACATCTGCCATCCGATTTGGGTCAGGATCGGCCTTTTTCTCATCATATCCAACCAGTTCCCACAGGCGAGTGCCTGGTGGGTGATGCCGGAGGGAGAGCGGGAGCATCCCCTCTGTGTCCGGCTCTTCCCTTCCCGGCGGCAGCGGGGCTGGCCGGGGCGCTGACCCCAGCGCCGGGGAGTCTGGAGCGGAGCCGGCGGCCGTCCCTCCTCGCCGTCAACACACACCTCATCAATAGGGGATGACAGCCGCGGCCTCGCCGCCCCGACGGCACCGCTGACGGCACGGCTTGGCTCGGCACGGCTCGGCTCAGCACGGCCGGGAGTCGGGGACGCCACTGGGGCAGCCCCCCAAGTCAGGGATGCAGGCAGAAGGTCCGAGATGCAGGCAGCCCCATCAGGCCAGGCTGTAGGGAGACCAATGGATTCAGGATAGAGGGCAGGCAGGGCTGTGGGTCTGGGTGGTGGGAGCCCTGTGGGTCTGGGATACAGGCAGGGCTGTGGGTCTGGGTGCAGGCAGGGATGTGGGTCTGGATGGAGGGAACCCCGTGGGTCTGGGTGCAGGCAGGGATGTGGGTCTGGATGGAGGGACCCCCGTGGGTCTGGGATGCAGGCAGGGATGTGGGTCCAGCAGTATAGATAGCCCCATGGGTCAAGAGGGTCCAGGCAATCCCAAAGGCATGGGGCGGGCAGCCCCATAGGTCTGGGGTAGCGGCAGCATCACTTTCCAGGGGGTACAAACTGCCCTGTGGGTCTGGGAAAGAGGTAAAGCCAAGGAGCCAGGACAGCCGTGGATCCGGGGGGGGTACAGGCAGCGCCACTTGTCAGGGGGACACAGCCCCATAGCTGAGTCGGTCCTGGCAGTCGTGTGGGTCAGAGCTCAATGGACAGACCCATGGGCAGACGGACACATAAGGGAGAGAGAGAGACATGGAGAGATGTGTCTAGATAAATAGGCGTTTCAGCAGGTGGATAGGCACAAATAGGCAAATAGATATCGGAATAACTAGAAAGTTACATAAATATATGGATATATGGATATGTGGGTATGAGGTTATGTGGATATGTGAGTATGTGCATATATAGATAAAGGGTTATATGGATATGAGGGTATATGGATACTTGGATATGTGGATATATGGATATGCGGATATGCGGATATATAGGTAAAGGGATATATGGATATGTGACTATGCGGATATATAGATAAAGGGATATATGGATATGAGGGTATGTGGATATATGGATATGAGGGTATATGGATATGTGGATATGTGACTGTGGATATATAGATAAAAGGCTATATGGATATGTGGGTATGAGGTTATGTGGATATGAGGGTATATGGATACGTGGTATGTGACTATGTGGATATATAGATAAAGGGATATATGGATGTAAGGATATGTGGATATATGGATATGAGGGTATACGGATATGTGGGTATGTGACTGTGGATATATAGATAAAAGGCTATATGGATACGTGGATATGTGACTATGTGGATATATAGACAAAGGGATATATGGATACGTGGATATGTGGACATATGGATATGTGGACATATGGATAAAGGGATAAATGGATAGATGGACAGCGATACTCGCTGAGGTTCTGCACTGCTATGCTCCAGCATTTCCAGGCAGCTCAGCCCTCTGCCTAATGGAGGAGGCTTTTCCAGCCTCTCCCGCAGTGGAAGGGGCTTTCCATCGCCGTCACTGCCGGACACGAGTGGCTGTGCCCGGACCTGAGCCACTGGCGGGTACCCACCAGCCAGGGAGGTGATCTCACCGCAGGGTGGTGGCAGGTGAGCTCCACACGCGTCGTTTCTCTGTCGTTACCTCACAGCGCCCTGGTAATGACAGTAAAACCACACGCGTGGACGGTGCTGTGAACGGGCCACAGCACCCCAGCAGTGACGCACCCCCATTCATCCCCTCACCCGTGAGTGACACCCACCCATTCACCCCCGCACCGGGGGGCCCCGGGGATCCCCCCCTACCCACCCACCCATGACGTGCGCCCACAGGTGCCCACGCAGCCATTCATCCATCCTGGGGGGTGGTGGCCACGCAGCCCCTCTGCCCCCAGGGAAGCTCCCGCTTTGCTTGGCTTTCACAGCTCCCCACCACTCGAGAAGGTCCCAGATGGGGAAATGCAGAGCCCTGATATTTTAGGCTGAATTCGTTTGATTTTGGCAGGAAAACCAGAGCACATTGATCCATGGCGTGTCTTCAGTGTCTACCCTGGGACACCTCCATCCCCGGCAGCAGGGACCTGCCACACACACGCAGTGGCACAGACATGGGTGGCATCATGCAAGGGTGCGCACGTTCTCATCCTGTGGCTCCCGTTTTCCCTGAAATTCCTGGTCCTGGATGGGTTTCAGCTCCTGGCTCCCCCCAAATCCCCCTGGCACCAACCCTCCCGGCTCAGCCACTGTCCCCTCCTGCTGCGTCCCAGCACGAAGTGCTGCCCCATACACCCCTGTTCCATTGGTGAAAAATAAAAGAAAAAGAAAAAGAAAAAGAAAAAGAAAAAGAAAAAGAAAAAGAAAAAGAAAAAGAAAAAGAAAAAGAAAAAAAGAAAAAGAAAAAGAAAAAGAAAAAGAAAAAGAAAAAGAAAAAGAAAAAGAAAAAGAAAAAGAAAAAGAAAAAGAAAAAGAAAAAGAAAAAGAAAAAGAAAAAGAAAAAGAGAGAAAAGAAAAGAAGAGAAAAGAAGAGAAAGGAAAAGAAGAGAAAGGAAAGGAAGAGAAGAGAAGAGAAGAGAAGAGAAGAGAAGAGAAGAGAAGAGAAGAGAAGAGAAGAGAAGAGAAGAGAAGAGAAATGAAATGAAATGAAATGAAATGAAATGAAATGAAATGAAATGAAATGAAGTTTGGGGGCGGAGGGGGCCGTCAAAAAGGGTTTAGAAACGCCCCCGGAGCATCGCTGAACCGTGATGCTCTTTGGACACCCCTCTCCCGAGCGGTCATACCTGGCCTTTGGGGGGGGGGGGCGGGGGAGGGTTTAGATGGGGGGGGTGGTGGCATTTTAGGACCGTTGTCACCTTATAAACAGATGTGAGGTTTGTTTAGGAAAGTGTCTCTGAAGGTACGACAGGACACTGATAAGTCGGGGGGGAAATCTGGCAGCCAAAAGCAGCCCCCCCACACCCCGGCTCTGACACCTTCCTGCCCACACACTCCCCCGGCTGCGGCTGGGGGGGGTGTTGTCCCCGCTGGTCCCCCCCGTGTGTCCTTTGGGAGGGGGGGTCCGTGGGGGTGCAAGATGGTCCTGGAGAGAGGAATGCAATGCTAATCCCGGGGGGGGGGGCGGGGGGAGCCAGGATCAGTCCCCCGGGAGGGGGGACCGCTCCATCCCTCCCCCTAGTAGCCCTTCCACCGGGCTTTGATGCTGGGGGGTCGCCCCCTTTGCTCCGGGGGAGGGGGTCAGCAGCATCCCCCCCCCTCCATCCTCAACCCCCCCCACCCCCCGCCAAAGGTGGGCGGGGGGGCGGGTTTGGTGCCGCCCCGGGATGTCTCCGGGCTGACAGGGCTCCCCCTCCCCCGCCCGGCCTGATCCTGCCTCGAAATACCCCAAAACCGGGGGTGCAGCCGGGCCCAGGCTCTGCCAGTTTGGACACCCCCCCACCCCCACCCCCCCCCCGCCCCATTCCACTTCCCGGCCGCTCTACTGCAAGACAGCAGCGTGCGGCCCCCCCCGCCTGCACCTCCACAGCACCTATACCTATAGATATATACCTATATACCTATAGATACCCCTATAGATACCCCTATAGATATCTACCGCCCATAGGTGCCACCCAACCAAGGGCACCGGTATTTTGGAGCCCGGTTACTCGCCCTCGCTGGCCCGGGGTGGCCCGTCCCCTCCCTCAGCCCGTACTCCGCCCCCCCCGCCCCGACCCCTTCTCGGCTGGCAGCTAAGGCATGGAATAATTAAAATAATTTAAAAAAAATAAATAAAATTAAAAGCTGCCGGCTGCGTTTATCCCTTTCTCTCTGCTGAAACCACACTTGCTCGATTTTTTTTTTTTTTTTCATTTTTTAACCTTTTTTTTTTTCCCCCGCATTTTTTTAAAAATTCACTTTTCGGCACGGCCCCGCGGAGAAATTTTTCAATCAACTTTGCCCCTCACACACCCCCCTATCCACAACTCCTAATGTGTATTTTTTTTTTGTTGTGTTTTTTTTTTTTTTCTTTTTTAATAGTTTTTTTGTTCACTGCCACTCGCGGGGGCATCTATCAACAGCCGCGGAACTTTTTAACTCTAAAACCGCCGCGGAATTAACTTCGATGCGGGCAAAAGAAAATAAAATCCCGGCATTTTACGGGTTTCTTTCCTCCCTGGGGGACAAGAGGGGGCTGGAAAAGAGAGCGGAAAGGCCGAGATTTGTTCCGCAGGGTTATTTTCAGCCAGATTTCGTTAAATTCTTCGCTTTGCGGGCGAGCAAATTCCAGGGGGGGGAAAAAAAAGCTCCTTCGAGTGCGGAGCAGAGATTTTTTTCGCTGCGCTCTGCTGTGTCCCATCTTCTGCTGCTTTTTTTTTTTTTTTTTTTTTTTTCGGGATAAAAAGTCACTGAAATCCATCCCTCTCCCTCCCGGCTGTTAGTTTGCACCGGGTTGGGCTCAGCGCCTCACGGCACTGATTTTTTCGGGATGCTGGGCGCTAAGGACTGATATTTCCCCGCTGAAAGAAGCTGGATCCGACTGCACACACGCAAAACCCACCACGGGAATTAATTTTTTTGTGTGTTTTCTTCACAGAAAAGCCAAAGCCAAGGCAGGTCCTTGAAATCGTCTGTGCTCCTGGTACAGCTGCTCGGGCAGTTTTCATCGGTTTTAACTGGATTTTTCCTCGGTTTTATTATTATTTTTTTTTTAAAGAAAGCGCTGATATCTGATATTCAGTCGGAATTCAACGAAGCTTCAGCAAAACGCTGCTTCGCTAGAGAAAATCACACGGGATCTTGCAAGGCGTGGAAAGGGAGATGCGTGTCCAAAACCCTGCACATCTGGATTTGCAGCTGCTTTGAGGAAAGGAAAAAAAAAAAAAAAGACAAGACATCGATATATTTAATTCTCCTTTCTTTCTCTGCGTGCCGATAACCCTGTGTTCATAAGCTGTATGTCCGTAAACTTATATGTCCATAAGATATATTTTTATGTATCTATACACACCGCGTGGTATAAATTACACTATATTTAGGTATGGGAGTATATATATATTTATACGAAACACACGTTCCCGCGTCTAATATGCATTAAGTCCCGTCTATATGCAATATTTGCATTGTATGTATATAACCACAAACTTATTACCACAAACCTATTTCCCCCGTGTGCTTAAAGCATAAATGTCTCCGAGACACACAGGGGCACCGCTGCCGAAATTTCCCCCTGCCGTATTTATGCGCCTTGGAATTTTATTTCTACACGTGCCCCCCAACCACCTTCCTACCTATATTTGTGGATTTGCCCGAATTTAACTTTATCCGCGTTTTTAGCCTCTGCCGATGCCCGCAGGCATCCCCTCCACACACACCCCGGGATGGAGATCCCTTTTTTGGGGGTTTCCCAGCCCCAGAATTCCTGTGCCCTCCCCCCCCACACCTTCAAGTGCTCCCTTCGCTTTCTACCCCCCCTCAATAAATCGCTTTCCTCTCCCCCACATCCCTCCACCTCTTTCAAACGGAGATTTTTAATATCTTCAGAGATTTTTTTTTTTTCTTTCAGACCCCCCTAAAAAGCTGCTTCTAGTCCCCCCTCTCGGCCGGGTAGCACCCCCACATTTCCAAGGGGAACCCCGCAGGTGGGGTGTAGGAAATATTAAGGATGTGAGCGTTATTCCCGGGGAGCGGGGCTGTGGGGACCCCCCCACCCTGCGCTGCACCATTATCCTTTACACCCTCTGCAGCGCACGGGGAAGCAAGAGATGGGTGTCCAGTTTTGGGGGGGGGGACGACCCCAAAAAGGCTGGGATGGAGGGGAGGGCAGCTGCCACCTCTTCGCTCCGCTTGGAGCGTGAAGGATTTGGTGCAGGACCCTGGCGAACCATCCCCCCACCCGCCCCCCACGCCCGTGCAATATCCCCCAAAGAAAGGGGTTGCCTCCAAAGGGATTGGGGAGCTGAGGAGGAAGTGGGGTGTCTCCCCCCCACCCCCCCAAAAAAAAAAAATAGCCTTATAATTTCTGGGCACGGGTGTCCCTCCAGTGTGGGGGGGTGCGGAGCGGGGCTGGACTTTGCCTGCAGCGTTGGGCCGTCCGTGGGGTGGTTTGATTTTATTATTTTATTCCTTTTTTCCGTTTTTGTTTTTTTGTTTTGTTTTTTTTTTTGCACGGCAATGAGACCTGGCGCCCGGCTGATGGTGCAACAGATACCGGCCTCCTTTACCCCCCACCCCCCGCCCCCCTTCCCCACCTCTTTCCTCCCCCATCGCCGCCCACTTCCACGTGACGTGGGCAAACCAGTCAGCGAGTGGGACTGGGGAGACTGGCCACACTGGGGAGCCAAGGGAAGGGGGGGACACGGACAGACCCCCCCCCGCTGCCCCTAACCACCCCCGCGCTGCGAAGCAGGAGCGGGCAGGAGCCAGGTATCTCATAGCCCTCTGCCTTCCCCGCAGTGAGGGGGGGGTCCTGCCCCACGGCTTCACCCCCCACCACCCCTTGCCCCCCCAAAACACCGAAGGTGGGTAGCGCTTCTCTGTCCCCTCGCCCCTCCCCGTCACGCCGAGACCCCGGCGAGCCCCTTCCCACGGGCCTCCCCTGGAAGCGTCCTCCTGTTGTCCCCTCGGGCTCGATTTTGCTTTTTTGGGGGGGGAGAGGGGTTGATTTTTTTATTATCATCATTATTAAGGCAGGCGGGAATTCACTCCCATTTTTTCCCCTCCTGTGGATCCTGCTTTGGAGGGGTCCCGTGGGAACGCTCCGTCCTAGGCCGGTTACACGCACACGTTCCTCCATCCCCTGGGTTTCGGGGGGTTGGGGTGGAGCAGAGCTCCTTTAAACCCCCTTTTTTTCCCGGCTCGCTTCCATCCTTACCCCTTCCCAACGCTGCCTCCGGCTTCTCCCCCTTCCCTCCGCCGCCTCCCGGTCTCCTGCTCTCCTCCCCGGGTATCAGTCCTTATCTCCCGGTTATCTCTTCTGCTGCTAAATTCAGCCCGGCGGAGGGGTTCAGCCTGGGGAATCTGCTAGTTAAATCTAAATCAGTCCCAAGAGTTATTTCTCCGGCCATAATTCCCCCCGTCCCGTGCCATAATTCTCCCCCTCATCCAGCCTTTTTCCGGGTGTAAAATGGTTTTCTAGGATCCCTCCACGATCTGCAGAGAAAACAGCGTCTGCAGATCACTTCACGCCCTTCCCAGACCCTCTTTGGGATGGGTGATTTCATCCTGACCCCCCCCCTCACAACTGTTTTTTTGGGGTCTCGGCATTGCCACCAGATTGCAAGGCCTCCATGGCATCCCGCGGCCTGCGCCATGCCCGAAAACCAGCCCTTCCCCCCCAAAATTCCCCCCACACCCCCCAAAAGGACCCCAAATCAGAAACCAAACCCACATGGGACAAAGCACCCCCCTTGCTCCGTGTCCTTCCCCACCCCCGGACCCACGGCGTCCCCGGTCCCTAGTGGGTCGCCCCCGTCCCATGTGGGAAAAGCGATTAAAAACACCCGGGAGGGGGGGTTTGTGGGGGTTGTTTGGCGTCTGCTTCCCGCTCACAAGTGGGTCTGGGCAGCATTGATGGGGGAGTCCAGTTGTTAATGCCCCCCCCCTCCCTTTTTAAGCCCCTCCACGCGTGGCCGGCCGTTGGGGGGCTGCGGACACGCGTGGGGCGGGCGCGGGGTGGGAGGGTCGAGCCAGCCAGCCTTCCTCTTCCTCCTCCTCCTCCTCCCCCCCCCCCCCGCCCTTTCCCCACTGTCTGCCTAATTTAATTTAACCCCCCCCCCCCCCAGCCCTCCCCAGCTTCAGCCTCCGGGTCGCCTCCCCGCCGCCACATCAAACGCCGCCCCCGGGGGCCATTAACAACTTAAAGCACCGATCGTACCTGCGGGACAAAGGTTTTCTAGGAGAGAGCATCGCTCTGTCTCTCACCTTCCCGGCTGTGTAACCCCCCCCCCCCCCCCCGCCCCCCGCCACGAACTGCTCTAACCTCCTTATCTCCTCCGCCCCGGGGGGGGACACACACACACACACCCCGCGCCGTCGCCTCCTCCCGCATCCCCGGCCGCATCTCCCCCTGCATCCCCCGGAGGGGCTGTTGGACGGGGCGGGGGGGGGGGGGGGGGGGTGGAAAGAAGGAGAAAAAGGGGGGAGGAGACTGACCGAGGGTTTTAAGCAGCCCATCCCCATCGTGTTGGGGGGGGGCGGGGGGGGGCGGGAGGTGATGGATGGAGCCCGGTGGGAGAAGCTAAATCCAGGCGGGAGCTAAAAATCTCTCCTCCCGGAGGGACCCGGACTTCTTACTTGGGGGTCTCGAAGCGGCGGCCGGACCTGCTGAAGGTGGGGAAGGAGGGTGGTGGTGGGGAAGAGGGGAGGGTGGGGGGGGTGTGTTTTGGAGGAAAATTGCATCGCTGGTGGTGTTTTGGTTTTGGCTGGAAGGTTGTACCCACGCGAGACCGCTCCGGCCACCGCTCGCCGGAGGGGAAAGCTGAGCCTGGGGTTTGTCACCCGCTCCCCATCGCTCCGGATTGTGGCCGGGGACCCGGCTGGGGTTTGGGGGGGCCCATCGCGAGATGTACCAGAGTTTAGCCATGGCAGCTAACCCCGGCCCTCCGGCGTACGAGGGGGCAGGTGGCTTCATGCACAGCGCGGCCGCAGCGTCCCCCGTCTACGTGCCCACCACGAGGGTCACCTCCATGCTCCCCAGCCTGCCGTACCTCCAGAGCAGCGGCTCTTCCCAGCAAGGCAGCCCCGTCTCCAGCCACTCCATCTGGACTCAACCCGGAGCCGAAAGCGTCGCTTACAACCCCGGATCTTCTCACCCTCCTGTGTCACCTCGGTTCTCCTTCTCCACCAGCACCCCCATCCCCGCCACCTCTTCCCGGGAAGCCGCGGCGGCTTACAGCAGCTCCTTGAACCTTTCGGCTAACGGGAGGGAGCAGTACACCAGGGGGTTCGGCAGCTCCTATTCCAGCCCTTACCCGGCTTATATGAGCCCAGAAATGGCCACCACTTGGACTTCTTCACCCTTCGACAGCCCCATGCTGCACAACCTGCAGAGCCGAGGGACGCCCGCGGCCGCCCGGCACGCCAACATAGGTGAGTGCAGCAGCCGGGATTGGGGGTAGGGGAGGGAGGGTTTCACCCCGAATTTGGTGGGCAATTTGGTTTGACCCCAAATTTGAAGGAGAAATTCGGGATATTCGCCAGAGCCGCCCTCTCTGGCTGCAAAACCTGGGGGTCCCCACCGTCGTGTGGTTGCACACATACAAAATCACCATTTCAAAAGACCCTCAAGGACCACACTTTAAAAGAAAAAAAAAAAAAAAAAAGGAAGTATAATTTAATTTAGGCCCTGAGCAGTAAAATGCGATGTGCCGAACTCTCGCGTAAGGGCCTGCTGGCTCCACAGTCAGTTCCACAGGGATTCCGGGGCTGCGTTGGGGATGACCGTGGTTGTGCAGGACCACGATTCTCCATGGGCATGCATGCACCCCCTTCCTGGGCTTTCTTTAGGTGTAAAATGGGTGAAATTTGTTTGGAAAAGGAGGAAATCAGAGTTTGGCCCGTGAATCCCAGATCTTCCTTTTGGGCTATTTTATGTTATGTCTTTTTTAAATTTTTGGGAAGGGCGGTTAGGCTGGAAAAAGGGCAAGCAAAAGGAAATTTGGTGCTGAGGGGGTAGAGACGATGGAAAAGGAGGAAAAGAAATGCATCCACATTTATTATCACGCTTTTGGGGGGACTCGCAGGCACATCGTATCGACCCAGCCCTATATTTTGGCGTCTCCTTGCCCAAAAAAATCTCAGCCCTGACCTCTCCTGCCGATCCCGATCTCGGAGCCTTTCATTTCATTAAACGCCCCTGGCTCCTCCGACCAGAAATGGCTTAAAATATCACTTTATATTTTAGATGGTGGAAAAGGGAGAAAGGGAGGGGAGAAATGCAGGGCACATCTCTGCATCGCGATTTCATAAACTCTTTTTTCTTCCCCGCCTTCTCTCCATGAAGGTATTTCTGTCGGGGTCGGGGTTAACAAAGAACGTGATGAAAATTTGTCTGCAGATGCATTTTAATTTTGCGTTCTTTAACCTGAATTTTGGAGGGTAATTTTTCCCTCCAGTGCAGCAAGATTTGTGTTATCTTTAGCATTATTTTAAGACGCTAAAGAAAGGAAAGTTGGGCATCGGTGAAGGCTTGGCCTTGCCGATGCCTTTTGCTTTTCTTTGGGCATTATGAAATTGCTTAAAATGGGGAGCAGATTGTCTTTAAGGATAAAGTTTTGGCCAAGCAGGCAATGTTTTTGGGAAGCCACGTGAAGGTAGAAAGCGTAAGAAAAAAAGGCAGGATGAATCAAATAATTAAGTAATAACTGAATATTATCAACTAGGACATACGCGCATTCGTATTTGACTACCATGCCGTCTCTTCCTTAGGAAAAAAAAATACCACCTTTTTGCTTTTGCGATGGTCTCAAAAGGGCTCTTAGTAATAAAAATAACTTAAAACCAAAATAATGCAGATGAAAAATTGCAGTTGCAAAAATACCCGGCAGCTTTTAAGGTGCTGGAGATTGAGTGTAGTGATTTTGGCTTTTCAAGCCCTGAGTTAAGCGGCGGTTTCGCAGGTTGCAGCCTGTCTTTTGGTGGCAAAAAGTGCTTTTTTATCCGGGCTCCTAAGTCGCAGCGGGAAGCCGGGATGGGTTGAGCCGGTCCAGAAAATGTTAGTGGTCTGTAATGGAAGAGGAAGGAGCCGGGAGCCCCTTCCCTTCCAGCGCCGGGTCCTGGATTCGCGGCGTCGCCTCCGGCATCACCGAGGGCAGCGCGGCAGAAACCCGGGGGATTTATTAGCGGTGGGTCTGATTTCGCCTCTGCCTCGAATGAATTGTGGAAACAGAAATTGGGTTTAAATAAAAAATGTTCGGTTTTGGTAAAAGAAAAAAAAAAGAAAAAGAAATAAAAAAAAATCCTGAAATCTGAAAAGTTTTAAATTGGGGATTAAAATGGATTTTTTTTTTTTGGAAGGCAAAAGTGGTTGAAGGTCCAGACCTACCCCTTCCCCTCTTCTCCCGAAGTCGGGACGCGGCCGGGCTGTTCCCAACCGGGTCCCTTCTCGGCACCGGGATGCAGCCGGACTCCCCCCCCCACCCCCGGGTCCCTTCCCGACGCCGGAGGGACGCTTTGCCCAGGCTGCGGGTATTGAGGGGGGTGGTATGAAGCACATAAAAGCCGGCTGGTGGTTTCTGAGCGGGGAGAAGGTGTTGGGTTTGTTTTTTTTTTTGGATAAGCGAGGGTGAAAAGCCCCGATGGGCTGAAAAACTGAAAGATTTAATAGGAGGGAAACACCATTGTGGATTGCACCCATCACAGACCCGCCTCAATAACACATCCGAGCTCAGTCCCTGGCACGGTGGAGCCCAGGCTCCTTCCTCTGCCTTTCCTTAGCAATAAAGGTATTTTTATTCTCTGGACAATGAGGAATCTCAAGGTAGAAACACAATCCTTGCGCAAGGCTTTATTAAATCAAGGGATTTTTGCAGCGCTCTCGTGTCCCTCCAGTGATTTTTCTTCCCGGAGAACTGTCACCTTTGGATAGTGCTAATTGCAGAGCGCCCCTGGGATCATTAGAATATTAATTATTACCATTTATTTAATAACTAAGAGCAAGTCTCTGCAGGTGTAGCCGGCTAGGCAGACACAGATATGCAGTCTATGGCATTTTTTTTCCCCGCTGTGAAGAAATGCGCTTGGGAAAGTTTGGTGAAACTGTGTAAAAAGGTGATAGAAAATGGGAAAAGCAAGAATCTCTTTATTTCTGCTCAAGAAATAAAGAACTTATTGCTTTTTTTTTTTTTTTTTTATTAAGAGGAATTAAAACCTGTCAATGCAGCTCTGTGAGGGCAGCCATCCTCTGGGAAGGACGGCTGCGTAAATCACATGGGCCTATTTGAAAAACTTTCCCTGGAGTGAGTTCAAAATGCCAAATTTGGGCTTTTCAGGGTAACTTTGGCGAATGATTTCATTCACCTGAAGGGCAGGATCAGACCCTGCGGCTGAGGCCGTGAACTTGCTCCGGGCATCGCCTGGGATGGGGCTACAGTGAATTCCCGACTTAATGAGGCATGAAAAGGACCGGCTGCAAAGTCCCCCCTTTCAGGAGACTTCCCTGCCAGAGCCGAAAACCTCTGGAAATCTGTCCCAAAATTAGCACAGATGGGCAGTTTGCCCCTTTCCCCTTCCCCGGGTGGAGGGGAGCGGGGATCGAGGGCGGCACGGGAGCTGGGGGGAATCCATCCCTCTGCCTCCTGGATGTTTCCAGGCTGGGGATGGAGGGCCAGATCCTGCTTTGCCATCCTCAGCCCCTATAATTTGTCTTTTCACACAAAAAAACCCCCCAAACCAACCAGCGGGGTTTTTCTTTTTTTCTTGGCACAGAGGAGGCTGATGGGGCTGTGGGCATTTCTGCTGGGTGCTCTGCATTTTGTTTGGACTGACTCGAAGTCAGGGTTCCCCGAACAGGCACCGTTTGAACACAGCAGCAGCATCTGGGAAGATCAAAGCCCGGAGCAGACGCTGCTGGGTTGGAAAATGTCCTCTCTGCTGCTGGTGGGGGAGAGATGGTGAATCAGATCTTAAGCTTTCCCATAGGGATGCTAAGAGATTTGCCCTGTAGCGTCCCCCTGGCCGGCATTCCCGGTGACTCATCAGCATTTGTTACAACTCTCTGCCCTACAAGCAGCCCCTGACCTTCCCCACGCACCTAAGGATGAGTTGGCCGCTCCCTGTGGAGCAGCGGGCGAGGGGGGGAGCCCAGAACCTCTGCTGTCCTGCCCTTGGAGGGATGGGGCTGCAGGATGGAGTGGTGGGACCTTAGGATGGAGGGATGGGGCAGTGGGATGGAGTGATGGGACCGTAGGGTAGAGTGATGGGACCGTAGGATGGAAGGATGGGGCCGTAGGATGGAGTGATGGGGCCACAGGACGGAGGGATGAGACCGTAGGATGGAGCGATAGGGCTGTAGGATGGAGGGATTGGACCTTAGGATGGAAGGACGGAGCCATAGGATGGAGGGATGGGACCTTAGGATGGAAGGATGGGGCCGTTGGATGGAGGGATTGTGCCATAGGATGGAGGGATTGCGCCATAGGATGGAGGGATGGAGATGTAGGATGAAGGGATGGGACCGTAGGATGGAGGGATGGGGCCATAGGATGGCGTGATGGGGCTGCAGGACAAAGAGACAGGACCATAGGATAGAGTGATGGGAGCTTAGGATGGAATGATGGGGCCATAGGATGGAGTGATGGGGCCAGAGGATGGAGGGACTGGACGTTAGGAAGGAGGGATGGGGCCATAGGATGGAGTGATGGGGCTGCAGGACGGAGGGATGGGGCTGCAGGACAAAGAGACAGGACCATAGGATAGAGTGATAGGACCTTAGGATGGAAGGATGGGGCCATAGGATGGAGGAATGGGGCTGTAGGACAAAGGAATGGGAGCGCAGGATGGAGTGATGGGACCTCAGAATGGAGGGATGGGACTGTAGGAGGTGTCTGTATTTTGCACAGGACCCTACATCCCCCGTTTTGCATTTCTCACCTCGTCTCTGCCGGCGGGGAAGCTTGGCCCAGGGCTTTGTTCCCCCCCCCCCCGCCGGTTTCAAGCCGCCGTCTGCTCTCCTGCCTAATTTAATTGTCACCCATCAGTCTGGGACTCGGGATGAAACCCACGGAATTAAGGGATGCAAGATCAAGCTCAAGCACACAAGTGATTATTACCCGCACAAATCCCCCAAAAGGGTATTTTAAACTGTAAATACAGCAAAGATAGGAATAAAAATATCCCCAACGTGGGCACTATATCACACTCATTAACAATATGGTTCCTTCATTGAAAACTGCTTTATTACCGAATAACCGAATACCGAATAACCGAAAACACTTTATTACCGAATACAAATGCATATGATGCATAGAACAGCCATGGCGTAGTATACAATATGTTATAAAAGCTAATGAATTTTTGTCAAGCGGTAAAACTTAATGTGGTGGATGGTGGCCCTGAATCTGAGACTTTATTAAGCCAGGATTAACTATTTTTCTCCTCCACACACGCATTTGCGTGCGTGTCTTTGTCCCTGGAGCGATAACAGTGATTTTTTTTTTTTAAGAGACAGCTTACATTTTGCTCTTTCTGTATTTCTTTCCATCGGGTTTTGGGGGAGAAAGAAGCGAAACCCTTGGAAATAGATGAGGGTTTATCTGGTGTTTCCCCAGGGAAATTGGGCCCGATCCTGCTCCCTCCGTGCTCCTCTGATGATGGAGAAACCTTGGCTCGGCAGGCAGAGAAATAATTCCCAAAGCTGGTTATCCCCGACGCAGCCGGGTATTTTTAATGGGGCAAATTATCTTGCTCCCAACAAGTGTAAAATTAAGGATGCCTTGTGGAAAAAAAAAAAACCAACCACAACAACCAACCTCCAGCCAAGCG
The DNA here is from genome assembly GCF_963924245.1 of Chroicocephalus ridibundus. Classification (NCBI taxonomy): domain Eukaryota; kingdom Metazoa; phylum Chordata; class Aves; order Charadriiformes; family Laridae; genus Chroicocephalus; species Chroicocephalus ridibundus. The sequence continues at coordinate 125,616,570 of NC_086286.1, read as the reverse complement.
CCAACCAGCAAATAAAATCCCAAACCGGGTGAAAAAGCGGCAGCGTGGTGAGATGAGCAAGTTTTGGCACCTGAAGGTCGGCAGCCTGTTGCGGCTGAAGCTGCTAAAATACAGGTGGAAAAATGCAATTCTTTCATAGAATCATAGAACGTGAAAAAATTTTTAGGAAAATCCCATATAAATGAAATTTTTAGAGTAGTCCTCAAACCTGCAGAGACCTTGTTTCTCATCGACGCAGGGCTCCGGGCTGAAATTTTTGCTCCTCAAGCCCGGCGCACGTAGGAAAAATGGGATTGTAAATATATTCTGTCCCCTATATAATGTATCAAGGAGGTTTTCTTTCCCAAATTCCCTGCCCTGGCACCCCAACCTGCTGCGTCCTTCCCTCCCTTACAGTTCCCTTGCTGAAAAGGAGGGGCAGAAATGGGATATTTGTGGGTCTCCCCCATCTCGGTGACGCTCCTTGCGGGGGGGCACAAGGCGGAGGATGGTGGGGGGGATGCAGCCGAACATCTCGGGTCCTTCCAGCCTTTTGCAACCTTGTTATAAAAAGACTTAACGAAGCGTCTGCCTCCCATTTGGGGCTCACCCCTGGCTGCGAAACCAGGCGGGGAGCCGTGGCCAGAGCTCAGATTTGGGTTTAAAGCAGCCGGTTTTGCTCACGCTGAGAAAAAAAGGCAGAAACGCAGATTTATTTGGGTTTTTTTTTTTTCTTTTTTTGGCTGGGACAGACGCCCCAGCCCCGTGTTACGGGGAGGTGTGATCCCCGAATAACGCGATGACGCTGCCAACGGCAAGGTGGGGTTGTTATGGGCAGGGTTTGCTTTGGGGCGGGGGGGGGGGGAAATGGGGGAAAAAAAAAAAAAAATGTGTGTAATTCTGCCCGTGGGAGTGCAAAAAGGGGAGATGGGGAGGGCCAAATATTCACCTCGTCGATGGGATCCCGAATTCACGCTGCCGTCTGGCAGGAAGGTGTAAATACGCCTTCGGCGTGCGCGTGCGAAAAGCCGCTTAAAAAGCCAGGGAAATATCCGAGAACATGGTCTTACCTCCCAAACTCACCCGAACTGTAAAAGCAAATTTCATCATGAGGTTGCATTGATTTTTTTTAATTTTTTTTTTTAAATTCATTTTTAGGGGAATAAAAAAAACCTTTTGGGTCCCATCTGTGGGGCAAAAACCTCGCGGCTGGCTGTGACAGCGGCAAAATATTAAAAATTCTCCGGTTTTTACAAGTTTTCCCCACGTCATCGGTCGCGGTGACCGGTCCAAGCTGTAAATACATCTGTAATGAGAAATTAAACCCAATTATCTGCCGTGCCTGAGCAGTGAGGTCTTTCCACCCGGGTGCCCACACGTGCGTGACAGCGCTTGAAAACAATTCCATCAGCGCTGCCTTCGCAGCGGCTGCTACGAGGGGTATTAAAGGCTCTTTTGAAAATGAAAAAAAAACCCCCAAACCACGTTTGCACCGCGCCGAGCCGTTGTAAGGCAGAAATGGGGGCGGGGGGGTGTTCGTTGGTGGTTTTTTTGGCTTTTTTTTTCCCCTTGCAGTTTTTTCGGAAGGTGACTTGCTGCGGGCAATGCTGGAGTTGGCAGCGTTTCCCCCTGCGATCGCACCCTTTTAAACACCGGTGGGTTTTGTTTTTTTTTTCCCCGCTGTTTTTTTTTTTTTCGGATTTTCTCAGCTCCCCCCCCTTCCCCCCCCCCCCCCCCCAAAAAAAAAAAAAAAAATAGAGCAGGGAGGAGGGTGGGTGCCGGGTCTGCCAGGAAAGAAGATCCCGGGCAGAGATTTTCAAAGCTGGACGTCGATCCGACCCCGCTGTCGGCGCTGAAATATTTCAGCTTTCAGGTTTTTTTTTTTTTCGGCCAGGGCTGGATTTTAAAGCCAAAGTTTGGGACAGCGGCCGCTGGAAGTGAAAATCCTTTTTTTTTTTCCTTTTCCAAGAATTGCTGGGTGATTTTTTTTTAATTTTTTTTTTTTTTTTTCCCTCAGTTATTTGCTGGCGCAGAGGGTTCGGTGTGTTTTGTCGTTTTTGCTTAATTAGGTGGACACCTAAATGTAGGATGCGCCCTTTGCTTGGAAGGGGGACAAAGTCGTGTCCTTCCCCCGTCTTTCTGCTGCTTTCTCTGCCTTTCCGAGGCCAATCCTGCTGCTTCCCCCCAGGCAAGGCTTGCAGAATCAGGCCCCCCCTTATAAAAGACATTCAGTATGGGCTGTGAAAAAAAAAAAATAACCACAAACACCCCCCCACCCCCCCCCCATCTTGCTTCCCCAGAGCTCAAACCATCCTTGTTTTAAAGCAGAAGGAGGTTCACCGGGCGCTGCTGCAGGATCAGGCCCACGCAAGAAGTTTCCATAGGGAAGAAACGCAGCCCCCCCGCCCCCCCCCCTCACCCCCCCCCCCGCAAATCATATGGCGACCTAGAGGTTTTTCTCAGAGAAAAAAAAAAAAACAAAACAAAAAACAGTGTGACTTTTTCTTTTTCCTTTCTGGAAAACAGCCACTTGGTTTATACGTTGCGGAACGAAGGGATTTGTGCTTTTTTTATTTTTTTAAATTATTTTTAGTGACCCGTCAAGCCGGTGAAGCCCTTATCGCAGCCAGCGGGGCTGGAACGGCGCACGCCAGCCTTGGGAGAGACTCGGACATTCGTTTTGTTTGTGAAGGGGGGGGGGGAAATAATTAAATAAATTCATGGCAAGTGAAGGAAAAGTGAGTTTTCCAGCAGAGGTGGGGCGAGGGACGCAGCGGGGCCGATCTCCCATCTCTACCAGGGACTGGTACCGACAGCTTCTGAATCTGGGAGAAGGAAATCACCGCCTTGGAAATGTTTTCCTCCTAATCCCTCGGAATTATGGTCGGTGTCTGCCGGGGGAGCATTTCAGGAGACGTCCCGTGGTGGGATGCCACTGCCTGCTCTCGTTCTCCTTCCCAAAACTCAGCCGTTCTCCTCAGGTCGATGCTTCCAGCCGCGGCCTCATGTATTTTGGGGGTGCCGGAGCAGGGCTGGGCACCTGGTGCCATCGGGGTCTCCTAAAATGTTAAAACCTGAGCCCAGCAAAAGAATTTGTGGGCAAAGATGGAGCCGGGGCTGGGGGGGGGAGAAGGAGACCAGACCTCTCCCTCGGAGCAAGGTTTTGCCAATTCTTGCTTTTTTTTTTCACTGCTCCTGCTCGCACGGTCTATAATATTTAGGCAAGTCGTAGGTTGTCCTCTGGCCTCGAGGGCTGGGGGAGTCTCCTTTGGCTCTGCAAACATCTCTGAGCAGTTTGGGAGGCATCTGCCTCTTGTCTGCTTTTCGGCTCTTGCTGGCCCTGGTGCTTCATTTATTTCATCCCGTTTTTCCTTCAAGCTCCAGCTTCTGAAGTCATGTACGACAGGCTTTGGTTTTGCAGGAAGGGAAGGAGAAACTTTTCTGGACAAGAGAAAAGCTGGGAAACCCTGATTCCTACATGTTAAAACTCTAGAAGAGACATAAAAATAATCCAATATTTATTATTTAAACTCCTTTCCAAGTTCTTGGGTTCGCAAGCCAGGGAGCCATCATTATTAAATATTCAGGGCTTGCAGCGCTGGAGCTGTAAAAAAATCAGCGAGGAGGCAAGCCCCAGACATCAGGACTCCTCCGAATGACATGTTTGGCCCCCAGATGTCTGAGATTATTTTGGGAAGGGAGCACTGGCCCCAGGGGCTGGCTGCTCCGGGGACAGGCTGCTGGGAAGGACACTGCGTTGGGACACGCCTTGGTGATGCGGCGCACGAGAGAGGGAGCTGGCTTGGGAGGTGTCTCCTCCTCATGCTCCCCAGGGCTGGGAGGATGCTCTGGATCCTGGGCACCACCGAGGCTTTTCTCCAGGGGCTTCCCACGTTTGGCCCTTCATGGCTTCAACGGGGCACATCATTGATGCTCTCTGATTGACCCTGACCCTCTGGATGTGAAGATCTGACCTCCTCCAGGGTTTGCCCAGATCCCACCAGGAGGGACCACAAGCAGGAGGGGCAAAGAGGGGAGATTTAGATGAGATATCAGGAAGAAATTGTTTACTGAGAGGGTGGTGAGCCCCTGGCCCAGGTTGCCCAGAGAAGCTGTGGCTGCCGCATCCCTGGAGGGGTTCAAGGCCAGGTTGGACGGGGCTTGGAGCAACCTGGTCTGGTGGGAGGCGTCCCTGCCCAGGGCAGGGGGCTAGAACTGGATGAGCTTTAAGGTTCCTTCCAACTCTAACCATTCTATGATTCTACAATCCCCCTTGTTCCCCCTTCCCTTTGCCCCCAACCAGGGCAGGGTCTCCCCCCGTCAGGGCTCTCTGCCTGCCCCGCTGCCTCCTCTCTCCAACCATTTCTACTCCTAAACCAACATCCCAGTGAGCCTCTGTCACCTCCCTTCGCGCAAAATCAATAACAACGGGTGAGCAGGTTAATTATAATCACAGAATAAACGCCGCGGTCTCAAAGTTCGCTCAACTTTCAGCAGTGTTTTCAAAATGAGCGGACGACGCCAGGAAACTTTCATTGATTCCTGCGGGGCAGGTTGTGGGAGTTTGAACCTGTCCCCGAGCTGATCTCTTGATTCGAGACCTACTCAATTTTCTTCCTTATCTCGACTTTCGCCTATCTTATAATGCCTGTTATTTTAGATAAAAAGTCCAATCAATTGAGTTAGAAAAACTGCAAGTTATATGTTGCCCTGATAAGTCCGGTACCTGCCGGTTTATTGGTCCGGGCTGCAGTTTCTGCGCAAACTGACCTTTGCAGATGCTTTATCGGCGGCCGGGAGAATCGCTCCGTCCTCCTGCCCCGCTCGGGGGCTGAGTTGACTTAACGTGCGGAATAACTAAGAAAAGAGGAAAAGCGAAGGGCCAGGGGTTTAGGCAAACTGACCGTCCCCTATAACGCGATGAACCGTAGTAAACACCTTTTTGTTTGTCCCTGGCTGGCGGCCCGTAGGGAGGCCAGGATCTGGCCTGGCTTATTTTGCTGTAACTCCTCTGCATGGTTATTTGCCAGCGTATTTATCACCTCCCAGTTGGAGTCAGAGCCTGTGTCTAAATTAGCGAGCTGAAGAAAACTGGGGCTGAGGGGGGGGGTTGAATAGGCACATGATAATCAATATTTGTTCGTGCCGTCATGTTCGGAGCTCAGAGCAATATATACCCTACGTATTTCATATATTACTATACATGGCATCTATATGTTTTATATATATAAAGTGTGGTGGGGGTTTATATATGTGTGTGTGTTATATTTGTGTATGTATATATAAATATATACATACATGGTTCTATACAGCTATGTTCTATATAGCCATAGAGTAATAATTCTAGTCGCAAAACCAGAGAGAATTGATCAGAGATGACTCCGAGCTTGCTACGACGGCATTCTTAAGGACATGGTGTATGTGTGTATATATACAAATATGTAAATTTATATAAATGTACGTATTACATACACACGTATAATACACGCACACACATGATAACAATAATACAATTATTTGTATTCCTACAAGCAGGATGTTGCCCATTTGACTTGGATAAATGTCTTCTTCTCTGATCTGTACCAGTCTGGGAAAGAAAAACAAATCAACTTTGAGTTTCTGAAGTTGCAGGACTGTAGAAACACACGTTGGAGGGATCTCTAGTCCAGCCTCCTGCTTGAAGCAGGACAACCACTGGCAGTAGCTGAGGTCAGCTGTGGATCCGCCTGGATGAGGCTTGGAAATGCCCAGGGATGGAGATTCCCCCGGCTCCTAACGAAAACCCTTTTCCTAATGCCCAGCCTCTCGTTTGTGCTGTGTCCCCTTGTGCCTTCTCCCACTACTGGCTCTGTTGTCTGCATACATCTGCCCAGCTGCTCCCTGGTGTCTTTGTAATGATCCCAAACAGCACCAGTTTCCCTGGGCCCGGAGCTGGCCCTGGCTTTGGTCCACTTGGGTGCTGGTAGTCACCTCTACAGACAGACAGATGGTCACCATGAGACAGACTGATGCTGCACTGGGGCGTACGGCCACAAGTCAGTGGGTTCCCATGGTTTAAGGATTTTCAGCTCATAGAATCATAGAATCATTTAGGCTGGAAAAGACCTTTAAGATCATCAAGTCCAGCTGTAAACCTAACACTGCCAAGTCCACCACTAAACCATGTCCCTAAGTGCCACATCATCAGTTGCTCTGTAGGAGGTCGAGAGGGCCAAGGGCACGTGAAGGCTGTGTCATGCTTGATGACAAATTAGAGCCAGATGCCAGCCATGGGGAACCCGACAGACCACGCTCTTCATTCGTTAGCACAGCCCCTGGCATGGTCCAAGCACCTCAGCCTGATCCAAGCATCTACTGGTGCAGCTCCTGGGAAGCAGCTGAGATGTGACCACTGTAGATTGGGGTCTGAGAGCATCTGAACATGGCCAGACTCTGCTAGCTGGGCTTAGGGTCAGCGTTCACCAGTTACCCAGTAGCCATAAGGCCAGTTCCCATGGCTCAGCCGCGGAGCAGCAGCTTGGCATGTCTCCACCGCACACCTGCTTGTGGTCCTCTGTGGGTACAGCAGACACGGCCGCACATGTTGGAGATGGTCCATTGCCTGTGCGCAACTCAGAAATGGCTGCTCAGGTGGGATCATGGCATTGCAAATCCCAATCTTTTCTGATCCTCTACGTTTTTTTCCACACCATCCCTTCCCTTGCAGTTATCAAAGCAGAGCCTCTGCTAGGGCACATCCATTTGGAGATGGGACACGTTTCAAGGAGAAAAACGCTGTAGTTTTTTTCCATTGTCAAAAAAGAGAAAGACCATTTCCAGGTGCCTCCTGCCAAGCAGACCCCAGACTGTGGATGGCCCCATCCTGGCCATTCCCCGGGCTCTCCGTGCTAATCTAAGATTTGTTAAAAAATATTTGGACAGTCGATAAGCCGAGGAATCTCCTGTTTATCAGAAGAGCCTCAGATATTTACAAGTGTAAGAACTGTAAGTAGGAGTAAGAAAGGGGAGGTCACTGGTGGGTGGGATCAGGCTTACATCCCTGCAAAAGAAAGCAGACCTTGGACCTTCACACGTGCACAACTTGAGAGTCAGCAGAAGTTGCTGTAGGACACCAGGTTGCTATCAAAGGGGTGGCCAGCAATTACTCCCACCAAAAGCACACCACATCTTCAGGGGTGTTCGCATGCCGGTCTCCTGTAGGGCAGACTGTGTACCTGTTGGATGTGGGCATTTCACGGTACTTCAGTGTGCTGGTCAACCGTCTCTTCAGTCAGCTCTGGTACAACCATTGGGCTTGATGGTTTGCAATCTGGTGTGTTGGAGAGCTGTCAGTGCTTCTCCAAGAAACCAGGTTGGCCAGTCCCCCAGGACCATCCCCTGCCCCTTCCCAAAACAGGCAGTTTATCTGTATCTGCTTTGGAGGAATCCATCCCGTTTCCACCCACCCTTCTTCCATACACTGCTTATCTCCACATCTATGACCCTGGCCTCTGAAAGCTGTCCTGTTGTCTCCCTCTGGTGAGGCAGGGAAGTCATGGTGGAAGAATAGCATTGCAAAGAGATGAAAAACCTTGCTCAAGAGAATCCTATTGCAGAGCCAAGACCGAACTCAAATCCAGGCCCAGGATTTGACCAACCTCCCCGGCATCTCCCTCTTGCACATGATCTCAGCTGGTCCCTTGGCTGCTTCTACCTCCACTGTCCTTCAAACCGGGGAAAACATATCCACGAAGGAAAGGAGTATTCTTGGCTGTTGGCAATGGTGCGTGCCATAGACCTTGGCTTGCCGCAGGCAGAGGAGGGAGCTTTGCAGGGGAGGGACGCAATGTTCCCTTTGCCTTGACGTGAAACATTTGGCCTGAGAAGGGCTGCACAGGAACAGCCAGGCTGTGGTGTTGGACAAAGCAAGGAGAAAACAGATTTCTTTGCCTTTTCAAAAGCAGCACGTGGCTCAGCCAGGCTGTAGGTTCAATTTTTCCTGAGCAATAAGTAGGGTCTTTAGGTTTGCAGGGGGAAAGCTGTTTGGTCAGGCAGCCAACTGAGTAACCAACCATTTTGTCCACCGTAGACGCATCAGATAAACCCCAAAACGCTCTGGGACAGCTTCGAGCCATTTCTGTGAAGCTTCACAGTGATGCATTTTGCTTGAAGCTGTCTTTCTGGTTAACAGTGATGAATTTACCGCCTTCTCCGTTTCCTGCAGACCAGCAATCGCACAGGAGATGTTCTCTGATAATCTGGATCAGAGGAGAGCAGGGAGCCACATTCCCACCAGCAACCAACCCACTGATAGGCACTACTCAAAGAGGCACTGTCCCGCTCTCCCCGTGTCTAGGTCCCATTAGTCTCTAAAATAGCGGGGCCCTGGATGAATTTCCCCCAAAGTCAGTCAGAGGGGAGGGAGGGAAAAAGCCAATGGTCAGAACCTGCTTTTACAGAAACATCCTCATCTCCATTAGTTTATCATGGGCTTTCTGATCCCAGTCTGTGTGTCGAACTGAGGATGTCCCTGCCAAAAAACGAAAGGCTCACTGACAGCTTGCTTTGGGCTACAGATCCCTCCCAGGCGTATATTTGGGCTCCTTTATTTCCAGATGCTCCATGTCGCTTCTACTTTTGTCTCTCCTTGGTTTTTGCTCCTGCTTTCCTTTCCAGTTCAGCCCTGCTCTGCCACGATAATGGACCAACCAGCACTTTTAACTGCTGCGATCTGACCAGAAACCACCATTTTGGTGGGTTTTTCCCCTTGAAACTTCAGCTTCTGGAGTCATGCAATTCATGGGAGCATCTCAGCCCATTCAAAAGAAATAGAAGATGTGACTTTCGGCTCCACTAGTTGCAGCAAAACACTTATTAAAAGGACTCCTAAAGGCTCAGGAAGGGAATCCTTAGGAAAAATTCCCACTGTCACTTATTAATGGCAACAAACTTGGGATTTGGGACGAACCATCCTAAGGAACTGGGAATGGCAAATCCCATGTCCCCCTGCTGTACTGTCGTGGCTGTCCCTTGAAGGAGAAGGGGAGGGTGTCTTGGGTGGGATCCCAGGGTGCCCATGTGTCCGAAGGGGCCAATGTCCTTTGCCTCATCTGCGAGTTCCCCTGAGAGTCCATTTGGGAGGCGTGTATACACAGGATCGTGGCTCTCACCTCTTATCATAACAAATTGTTTTAGGAAACTGCTTCTCTGTGGGGAAAAACTGCTCTCAGGGTCTGTTTAGAGCCTGTAAGTGCCTGGCTGTGTTTGAAGGACAGCTTCTCCTTTGCTGAGTTGCTTCATTGGGTTGAGAAGACACTTCTGCAGGGGGAAATGTTGATATTAAATATCCCTCCAGCTGTAAACAAAACTCCAGGGCTATATTAATGGAAGTCTCTCTCCATTTCTCTTCACCCAGAGGGGGTGAAGGCAGGAGGGGGCTGGAGGGCAGAAGAAGGTAGACAACCTTGTTGAAGTTTCTCATGCAGCAGGGTCTGACCCCAAACCAGGGCAGGGAGGGCTCTTTGTCCCCTTCTAGAGGCTGATTTGGGAACAGAGACTTATAAACTGGTTGTTGGCTTTGAACTGAAGGATTCAAAATCTCCCTATCGGAGGTGCTTTTACTGTTATTATTCTTTTGGGTCCCGATCCCTCAGGTTTATGTGTTCAGGATGGTCTCTCCAAGGTTAACAGATTCAGGGTTGCTAAGAAAAGCCCAAACAAACCCAGAAGGTCTGGACCTAGGAATGGGAATGCTGTTGGAATTGGGGTTTGCAGAGATGGTGGAAGGACCCAGAGAGGGGATTTCAAGCCACCCTTCGGACTCGAGCCTTGGGCAACCTCCCTCTGATCCCCAGCTGGCTTAGTTGTGAGAGGGTATCTGATTCTCCTTGTTGGGAAGACAAAAGCACTCAGACTTTGGGTGGGCTGGGTCCTTGGTCAGAGATGCTGTCATGTCCTAGCCATGCTGGAAAAAAGTGTCTGTAGGTGTGGGCTGGCTGGTGGTGCTCAGATCTGCTTTCTTGTTTTGCCCTGCATTGTCCATACCAGTTGATCTCTGTGGACCTGGTGGTGGATGTGAAGGACCACTCCCAATGACTAAGAGCCATGAAGGGTCACATCGAAGAATGCTTTTTTCCCTACCAGACTCCAGCAACCCACTTAGGAGCTGCTCCTGGCTCCCAGGGGACTGAATGTCCCATTGTGGAAAGTATTTCTGACATTAGCATGCTCAAGGCCTCACCCAAGATTAGGAGGCTGTTGTGCAACACACAAGTGACATTTCCTGCCCTGGGGACCTTGCAGTCCTCATAAACAGTAGGTATGAGGGGAAAAAGATCTTTTATACAGCAAGCTGATGACCAGGATAGGGACAGGACCCAATCCATCCTCTCCACTGCCTGGGTCATTCAGCGAGATTTCATGATCTGCTCTCATGTGAGAAGCTTCTCCATGGACTAAAGGTAGAAGGACTAAATCAAAGGCCATTAGCATTAGTCAAGGCCAGGGACCCAACCCACAAAAAGGACTGAATGATCCCGAGGCTGATATTATCCAAGACAAAGGCTGGGCAAAGGCACTCAGGGGAGCTGTGTGTTCAAAGAGGAAGATGAGGCCACTCAGCACATATGAGGCTACTTCAGCCATGGGTCTGTGTCCTTCTCAGCCTAACCAGCAAACGTTATCCTTTCCTCAACCCTGTCCCATACCTGGCTTCGGGAGAGGGAGTAAATCTCTCCAGCAGAAAGGCTGTTACAGAGGTCACCAGACGGACCCATAAATCTCCATTATCAGGCAGCGGCTCCTGTGCCACAAAACGGAAATTATTGCCCTGAGTGCGACTGGGGGAGCCTTTCCTTCCCCCCGCATTGTTCAGGGCCCTCCGGGAGCTGCTCGGGCAATTTGCTGCCTGAATAAACGTTTCCTTTCCCGGCTGCTAAGTACAAGGAATAAGTGTCAGGGGATCTCATAATGCCAGGATTTAGAGCTCCAGCCCTGAGACGGAAGCCAAGAAAATGCTTTGCTGCTTTTTCCTGGGGAGCCTCCAGTCTGCTGCGCCTTAATCCCCATTATTAATAACAGTGGCAAATTAAACAATCAGTGCACTTGAAGCCCAGTGACCTCCATGCCCAATATAGCTCAGCTCGCTGGTGGATCACGGTTCTTCTGGGCTCTGAGCACTGGGCTTGTCTTGTCAGGGACTTTGGAGATATTGCTGTCTTCTTGTGAGCACCCAGGCACGGAGAGGTGGTCTTGCCCCCAGCTATGCTCCTGGGGGAAGGAAGCAGGCAGAGACCATGGCCCAGATCTTCAGAAACAAGCATTTTGAGCATTTGTGTTTCATAGGTCTTGGACACCCACCCACGTCAAACTGCATGGGCTGCAGCTCTTCAGGCAATACTTTCTCACTATTTCGTAGACCCTCAGGTTTTCCAGAGCAGCTGGGATGTCTCAGCTGTGTGGCCCGAAGGTCAGCTCAGAAAGCTCCCCTCGGCAACTTCATCCTTGATTTTAGTGATGCTGTGAAATTACAGCATCTGTTTTAGAAAGAAATCCAGTCCCTTGCCTTCCACTTCTCCATTGGGGCCCAAACGCCCTTTGTCCACTAAAGGGCATGCACTAAGCCTACGCCATCTTCTCTGAGCCAGCAGCCAGCAGTGTCCAAGACAACATCCACTGCCACCTCCAAGCATACTTTGAAGCAGGAGAGGATATTTCTCCTCCAGGTGAGATCTCTTGAGGTCAAGGAGCTCCCTCTGCTCTGATGGGGCTCCAGGAATGGGTTTAATGAGGTTGCACTCTGCAGATGTCATCTTCTGACTCAGCACTGGGTGGTGCATGCCAGGGACGCACCCATCTGATATCACCCCACGAGGGCTTGTGAGTAGGGAGAGCCACCCATTGCGTGGAGCCCCAGGAACAAAGTCTGTTCCTTCCCCATCTCAAGCACCGGTAATTCTTGTTTACTAACGTTCACAAGGAGCACCTTTGTCTGCAGCTGAGAGGGGGAAATCACACAAATGTTATTACTACAGAAGTAGAAGAGGGGTTTTTTTTTTAAAATAAAGCAGTGAAAGTCCCTCAAGAGAGACGCTCCGGTCCAAATTCCACGGAAACTGAAATAAACACCCCAAACAAGCAGTGATGATTACAGCTCAAACAAAACCAGATGAAAAACAAGAGCAAAAGAAGCAAGTCGCAAGACTGCTTTGCACTGGGATTTTGGATGTCTGGTTACAAGCCAACGGTGAAAATAATGTGGACAGTGGAGCTGGGTGTTACACAAACCCTTAGGAAATAACACTCAACATTCAGTAGCAAATTTGCTTATTGTCAGAAAATAAAGAGATTTACGGTTTGCCTGGTTTCAACTCCACATCCTCTTTTTTCTTTTTTTCCAAAAGCAGAAGTATACCCACCCATACTTGATATTTCTTCCTATCACACCCATTTTGAGGGACATTCTTATTCAAGAGTTAGTCTAACTCAACATTTCTGAGGGACTGATAGGAATTTTCTCCTTTTTCTTTGATTAAATCTTCCAGATTTTGGTTTTATGGTGGAAAAATCTCCAGGAGAACTGATATTTTGTAATTACTCACAGACACAACTCAAATCGGTCAAGAATTTTAACTGTCATCTTTGGACTACCTCTGCTCTGCTAAATTCTCCCTGGATTATGTCAACAACTTCGTACTGAATTATTTTAAAAGAAGAAGGGATTTTCTCGCAGGATAAAAACCACTATGAAAATAATTTCGCTTTTATTTTGGAAAATGATAATCAAAAACCTCAACAACTTCTAAGATGAAAAAAAAATAGTGAAATGTTTTCCTTTCTTGAGATTTTTCAAGGAAATTAGTTCTTTCCTGACCAGCTGTTCCAATCCCTTCTCTTTTCAAAGGAAGTTTATTTGATCTAGATTTTGGCTGTGATTCAATCATGATTTTAAAGGGGAAAGCGAGGCATTGCGGTTACAGTATCACTGAATCCATGTGTACAAAAATCACCTGGAGGGATTCCCAGCTTTCCTAAACCACCAGAATTGTTCAAAGGCAACGAGATTTTCCTAAACTCATGAGAAGATACTGGATTGCTTCTTTTCTGGTTCCAGAACCCCTTTGGTACATTCATTTACTATTTTCTAGTATTTCCCCTGGCCACATGGTGTAATCTCATGCCAATTTTACCTTGGTTTTCTAGGGAGAATTAGGCTCACATGAATCTTATTTCTCCGTGTCTCTGTTTACCAGCACCACTTCAGTAATTTTTTAATCCTTTGGCTGTTTCATGGTTATGTAGTTTCCTGCTGATTTTCCAAAAATAGTCTGGAGAAAAGAGAAAATAGGGCTGACGTTTGAACATAACCCGTATTAGATAGAAGAGGATTCACATGGGACTGAGACACAGATCAGGGAGAAGCTAAATTTAGTTGGTTTGGTCTTTGGTGAACTGTTATCTTCCAGCAGAAAGCTGAGGTACTGGTATAACACGCAGGTGGACAAGCAAGAAATATAGCAAGATGCACAATCACATTTTAAGAATTAACATTATGGTGGTCTTTAATGGCTGAGGGTCCTGATGCAAAGCTCTTGCCGTCCTCCAAACATCTCCTGTGCTCTGCAGTTTGTTGGGAATTTTTTTACCAGCTTGGTTTAGTCCCAGCCTACGTTAAGTGACAGAGCCCTTTGCTGTCATTTGTCGTTTCCTTCTTCTCCCCAATTATTTTACCATCTAGTGTTCCCTTTCTGGTGCCCACAACAGAACATGTCCATGTGCAGGGAGGACTGGTTTTGTAACAGAAGAAATACATCCCCCAGCTGAACTCAGTACTCTCCAGGCGGGATGACCATCAGCAACATGTATTTTCAAGGGCCGTGCCAGCTGGATGCAGCTATATTTACAGCTCAGCAAGGCTGTAGGTGATGCTTGTATTCTATTAGGCGAAGTTCTTGGCTTCTAGAGGGCATCGTGTCCAAGGGTGAGCTGACCTGTGTCTTTCCAAATGATGATGCAGTCGAGGTGCGTTGCGTTGACCTCTGCACTGACGATGGGGACCTGTCAGAGACAGAGGGATTGGGCTGGCCCAGCCCAGGGCAGCTGTCCTCACCCTCACAGTACAGCTGCTGCTGGGCTTCAGTGGAGGGTCAACCAGGAGCGTGGTGGGTGAACGCACAAACCCCTGGAGAGTGACATCAAGCACGATGGAGATTTGCATCAAAAGCTGAGTTACTGTGATACCTGTGAACCCCCAATGATGTCTGTTAGCTCACAGCCTGACCTAGCGTTGTCCATGTGGAGATGCTTCTTGTGCAGAGAACAGGTCAAAGGCACGCAAATGTCTCTCCCCCTTGGCTCTTCGCAGCCATTCCCCTCCACGGAGGGTGGGAGCTGGCATGGGCTGGGTGAGGAGAAGTCCTGCGGGGTAACAGGGCATACAGGCACGGCTTTCCCTGTCCATGTTGGCTTGAGCCCCACTGAGAGATGCTCGGGTAGCGTCTGATCTCTGGGCAGTTCTGCTTCGTGGGTCTGGGATTGTGTTTGTCTGTGGTCGCAGGCAATTTGTCTTGGTTGTAAACACGGCTGTTCGCCTGCCCCAATCTGTTTGCCCTGGCTAAGTCCAGTCTTGAAAATTGGATAACGTCAGAGCAGAAGGAGAGGTTTCTATTTCTGTCTCCTTGTATCCGTGTCCCAGCACATCCCTGCTGCCACAGAAGTCCTGCAGCCAACACTGTATGGCAGGGAAAGGGGTTCCGCTTTCCCAATAATCCCGGGGGCTTCCTTGAGAAGGGAAGAGCTGTTTCTTGCACCTTGTAAAATCTGAATGTTTGGGATTTCTCGAAATGCCACTTCTGGGCTCAAATATTGAGAACCAGACCAGAAATTAAATGTACAGCTGCCTAATTAACCACGTCTTTCCCTTTCTCTCCCATCATGGCAGCAGAATTTTTTGATGATTATTCTGAGGGGCGAGAATGTGTCAACTGCGGGGCCATGTCCACCCCGCTCTGGAGGAGAGACGGCACGGGGCACTACCTCTGCAACGCCTGCGGGCTCTACCACAAGATGAACGGCATCAACCGGCCATTGTTCAAACCTCAGAGGAGGCTGGTGAGTCAAGATCACACAATGCATGTGGGGCACAGCTGCGTGTGAGGATGAGGCAAAAAAGACCTCGGCAAGGTGGAGATGCCAGGGGTCTTTCAACTCCTTCGCTCCTCCTCTGCCCAATTTAGGTGGTTTTGATCCGGATTTCCAAAATAAACCAGATAGATTGTCTTGTACTTGGTACACTCCAAGACCTTGAACTGTCCAACCTGGTTCTGCAGACACCTAGGCCAGGCAGTGGAAGAGGCTGTAGGACACAGGGACAGAACCTTGGTGTCAGTTTAGCATAAGCCAGTCTTTGCTTTAGTATCCCTGTAGATATATCAGGACGAATGGAAACCCTTTCCAGCTCCACCACACCGTCAGTCCATCTTCTCTTACCCTGAGGGTCCTTATTCCCTGGTCGCTTCATGCTAACTGGCCACTTTTTTTGGATACCGTGATCCCAGCTCCATAAGGTGAGCCGAAGCAGAGCTTGTGGGGCAGGTCAGGTCATCCCAGAGTCTGTGGGGTCAGGATGGGGTACGCATGGGAACATCTTGGTGTTGATACCTTGCCTGTCCCTGCCTGTTTTGGTGAGGGAATTTGGGAAGGTATCTGCAGCCTGTGCCCCAGGGACATGGGTCCATCACAAACCCAGGTGAAAAGGAGCCACCAAGGAGTAGCTTTCCCCACTCCTTGTCTTCCATGAGGCTTTGTCCCCAACCTGCCCTGCCCTTTGCACCGCCCGGACCTGCCTGTGCTCAAATCCAGCCGTCCCCTGCAAGTGTCAAAAATGACACTAGCAGCTTGAGTGCTGCCACCAGCCACAGCCACCCAGCGCCCTCTTGTGAAAACCCTTTCCTCAACACTGCACTAAGCCAGGCAGTGTCGTCACCCTGCCATCCAGGCCCTTGCCCTCTTCCATTTACTGGTCTACGTGTTGTCCTGGGGCACATCAGTGTGGTCAGGAATGGCCCGTTGGGTACCGGGCTTGGTCCTTTACAGAAAGGAGCAACGAGTGTTCTTAACTCTCTGCACAGCCTTGGGGTAAGGCTTGGAAAACCTCATGAGAAATATAAATGCATGAGGTGTGCAGATCTCTACAGGTGTTTTTGTCACTTGTCTGGGGAGCTGGCAACCTGGAAAGCTTGCAAAAAAAGGCCAAATTCCTGTTTTTTCTTTGGTAAGAGAATTTCTATGAAGAAAAGGAGGATATGTCTAGGGATGCAATGTCGAAGTGTGGTTAAAGTAACGCCAACTGGTCTACCTAAATAAATATATTCAGTACAAGTGACTGGGCGTCATCTGTCACTGTGTAACCCCTTTTTTTGTAGAGAAAAAAGAGAAGAGAGAGAGCTCTGCAAGGGGAGATCTTTGCCTTTGATGCAACCTCTCTTTTAAGCTCTCGGTCTACTTACAAAGGCCGATGACTGAAGCTAATAGATGGTGAGGTTTCAACTAAAGGAGACTCTGGTTTCTCTGCACCAAAGGGGCTTCCAGCTTTTGAAGTTCTTAAGAAGTACTTGAATTTCAACTTTTTATTGTCCTGCTGCTGTAGATTAACCAAACCTGGTTTATAATGAGGGAGAAGGCATGGAGAGAAGGCTATGGCAAAGATCACAGAGGAAATCCTTGGTAACTGCCAAGTCCTTATCTCCCAGGCTTTCACCCCATTACACAGCTGCTAGCTAAGGGTCTGCAGAGCTGGATAGGTGTCCAAGGCCACCAGATTTCCTCCCTATAGGCTCCTCTTCAGGCACTGCGAGAACCGGCATCTTCACCCAGCTCTAGCACTTCTGTTCAGTCCCCAGTTTATCGGCAAGCAAAGAGGGAATTTGACCCCAGCTCATCCAGACTTTATCCTCAGCCTCTTAAGACCTGAACTTTGAAGGATGCTGGGAAGAGTCAGGCAGGAGTGGAGGATGTGGCTTTTTCTTTCTCCACCTCCTACTCTGCTTCCAAGCTCAAAACTGTTATTTTATACGGTTTCAAGCCCATTGTCTTCCTCCTGTGGCCTTTTGAGCCTGGCTAAACCAGTTCACCCAGAAAGGGAACTTCAAAAGGCCTGTTCCCTGCACTGCTTCATTAGTGGGGATTGATTGAGAAGCACTCTTTTTCTTATCTTTCCCTCAAGCCACATGAGCAAAGTATGTCACATTCATGGCATTGATAACGTCTTCTTGGGATGATGCTTGGAAGGTGAAGGACTTGGGAGCCTGAAAGGGCAGGATGGTCTGAGATCCAGACACTTTAGTGTCGGTGTGTGCACATGTGGTGGGTCTCTAAGCTTCTACTAGACTCACTGGAGCTCTATTCAGGTGATGTCTCTGGCACCATCTGAGATGCCCCAGCACAGCTGAGGTATCTGCATAGCACTGGCAGGCAGGAGGCAGTGGAAAGGCAAGAGAAGAAGTAAAAAGCAGCTGTTTATCCACTGCAGCAAGGCGAGAAAAGACAGAGAAATAAGAGAGACAAGAGGAGAGGAAAACTCGAGGCGTGCTGCAGTGAGCTCATTGGGATCTGAGGTGCTGATGGTGGGCTGATGTGTTTTCGTCCTCTGCATTTTCTCGCAGTCGGCTTCTCGCCGTGTCGGCCTCTCTTGTGCCAACTGCCAGACAACGACGACCACGCTCTGGCGCCGGAATGCTGAGGGAGAGCCCGTCTGTAATGCCTGCGGACTCTACATGAAGCTCCATGGGGTAAGGCCTTCATTGATCTTTACTCTATGGGGAGGGTATGGATAGCAGCAAGCTGTGGATTGGCTTTGTTGTACAATTCTCTGCTCTCCTGGAGCTTTTTCCGTCTGTCCCTATGGGCCTTAGTCCCCCTCGATACTCCACCATGTTTATACTGGCGACGGGTGACACAGGACATTTCTCACACATTAATTTGCTACCCTTTGCATCCAAGTCTTAAAACCCAATAAAACTCGGCCCAGGTTCTTCTTGCCTAAATTCAGGCACTTAAGTGAAAACCTGAGTCAGAAGCACAAAGAAGGGCTTTGCTGTTCCACATGGGGTGTCAGATCCCACCTAAGACTTGGTTGTAGACTTGTTGTGGGAGCAATCAATGACTTTTCTTGCACGGGTGCCCAGATAGTCTCTTCCTGTCAGTGGGGGCTTCATGTATCTATGTCATGTCTGATTTATCTAGAAGAGTCTTGTTGGAGTCCTTCAAGATGCAAATCACCAGTCCTTCTCCCACCAGTCAATGGCAACAGAGCCACCCCCATGGCAGAGACAGAGGCCTTCAACACCCTGGCGATTGCTTAGTAGCAATGCCCCCTTCCACTTCTCATTGCTGGGTTTTTATACACATCCATGCTGTTAATGATGTCCAGTGCTTCAGAGCAGATGGAAGAACATTGATGGAAGTCAGGTTGAAGCTGGAAGACAAGGTGGCTGAAGGGAAGCCTTACCTAACCCAAAAAATGCTTCCTAGAAGTCCCAGGGTGTTTCTGACCATGAGGGTGACTACCTCAGCAGGATCAGTTCCTAAGGGAGGTCCCCCCCCCCAGGCTTGATACCTTTCCAGAAAGCAGGAATTAGCCAGAAAGATGTCTTCTGCTCTGAGTTAAATGGAAAAATAAATCACATGAACTGTTTATCCCGTCTGGCCTTTGAACACTCAATATCCATGGTGTGAAAAGCCTATTCTGTTCCTACTTGGAATGGAATGGAGTAGTATAGAAATAGAAATAGAAATAGAAATAGAATAGAATAGAATAGAATAGAATAGAATAGAATAGAATAGAATAGAATAGAGTATTTTAGTTGGAGGGAATCTACAGTGATCATGTAGTCCAACTGTCTGACCACTTCAGGGCTCACCAAAAGCATATGATTAATGGCATTGTCCAAATGCCTCCTAAACACCAATAGACATGGGGTATCCAACACCATGTGGAAGCACATCTTATAGCTTTGACATATCTCTTCACACCCAGTGACTTTGGGCTCCATCTTGTTGTTGCTTTCAGTTAAATCAGGTGGTTTTCAAGACCCTGTGAGGTAGAGCTGGAATCATGTTCTCCTAGATGACCTTATGGTCATCATACAGAAACCAATAAGTTTTTGTATTTGGGTCCATAGGTTCCAAGGCCGTTAGCCATGAGAAAAGAGGGCATTCAGACAAGGAAGCGCAAGCCGAAGAATCTTAACAAAACAAAGACACCAGCAGGTAAGTGATGAATAGGGAAGTTTATTGTATGTCTATATGTGTGTTTCTGACCATCATGTCCTGCAAGTCAGACACCCAACCAAAAAATGGGCTGATTCTTCAAAAGTGGGGGATCTCTGAATGCCTTTCAGCAGTAACAAAGCCACTATTTATTTTTTTATTTTTACCCACACTAACTTCTTGGTGGGTGGGTATATCTCCATACTGAAATGTTTTTGGGAAGAGCCGGTTTACCATCTGCTTTCTCACAGGTCCATCCAGCAGCGAGAGTCTTACCCCGACCACCAGCTCCACCAGCAGCAGCAGCAGCACCACGACCACTGAGGAAATGCGTCCCATAAAAACAGAACCTGGGCTCTCATCTCATTACGGGCACCCCAGCCCAATTTCTCAGGTACAGAGAGGAGATGCTGGCAGTAGGACAAAGAGGGGAACTAGGATGGTAGACATGTTGAGAAGAACATCCTCAAAACCTCTGTGGAAAAATCCTTTTCAACCCAGGGGTCTAGGAGCTCGCAGTAAAAGATCTATCCTCTGGGATGGATGCCCAGAGGAGCTGTGGACACCCCATCCCTGGAAGTGTTTAAGACCAGGTTGGACGGGGCTTTGAGCAACCTGGTCTAGTGGGAGGTGTCCGTGCCCATGGCAGGGGGGTTGGAACTGTGTGATCTTTAAGTTCCCTTCCAACCCAAACCATTCTGTGGGGCAAAACCCCCATGTTCTTGTCACAATGTCTACAAGCACAATATAGCTTTTTAATGATGTATGGCAGTTCTGAATGGACAAAAAGTAGTAGCTTTGCTGAAAACATGAAGTTCCTTCTAGCGAGGCAGCTATATAGGTCCCATAGCAAGAAAATGCCCGTTCCGTTTTTATTATTTGATTTGTCTTGAGCAAGGAAAAACTTTGCAGTATTACCCTACTTTCTCCACACTGCCTGGCTGCATGTCGGGCGATACGAGAAATGCAGTGTGAGGAGAATAAACTCACACAAGCCCCAATCTAAGTGAGACGCGTCCCCGCGAAGGTAAAGCAAGGAAGCAGAAGTGGTGTGCTCTGTGCCACATCCACCACTAGATGTCTTGGCTCCAGCACTGCAGCCACACAAGGTGGGTCTCCTGCTGAGCAGCACACAGATCTGGGAGCTGATCTGCGTTGAGTGTCCGCAGGTTTAATAACCGTGCCTTGGTTAATGATCCTTATAGCACAGCACAGTTAAGAGGCAGAGCATATAATATAATTTATGAGAGTTGCTCTACCTTTGGGTTCATACAGGGAACTCCAGCGTTTAAAAAAGATGATACCTGGAGGGAAAAAAAAAAAAAAAAAAGTGGTTGAGTGTTGTGCTGGACTGATCCTGCACCTCAAGCACTTTGCAGCACTGTTAATATGTCCTGCAATCCACAGGAGGCCATTTGAAAGCTAGGAGAGCCCAAGGCCAATGAAATCTCAAGCCTTGGGAGGTAAAATGATCATAAGAGAAGGTTCTGAGAGACCTTATAGCGGCCTTCCAGTACCTAAAGGGAGCTTACAGGAAGGATGGGGAGAGACTTTTGATCAGGGAGTGTAATGTTAGGACATGGGGTAATGTTTTCGAACTGAAGGAGGGTAGATTTAGATTGGATATTAGGAAGAAATTCTTTACTGTGAGGGTGGTGAGGGAGAGGAACGGGTTGCCCAGGGAGGTTGTGGATGCCCCATCCCTGGAGGGGTTCAAGGCCAGTCTGGATGAGGCTTTGAGCAACCTGGTCTAGTGGGAGGTGGTCCTGGCCAGGGCAGCGGGTTGGAACTAGATGAGCTTTAAGGTCCCTTCCAAACCAAACCATTCTATGATTCTATGATTCCTGACATTTAGAAGGGAACAAGATGCCCCATGTGCAGCAATAGGAAAGAACAGGGTATAGAACAAGGAAAGAGTGTGTCCAAAGCATCATGCATAAGTTGCCATCTGCAGCTCTACAGCAAATCCACAGATACGTTATCACAATAGCACCAGCCCCCCATAAAGAGACTCTTGTGGTCCTCTATGGTTCGAAGCTTTGTTCACGGGATTTTCCTTTTTTCCATAGGCATTCTCAGTCTCTGCCATGTCCGGACATGGATCATCTATTCACCCTGCGATTTCAGCTCTGAAGCTTTCCCCGCAGGCTTACCAGTCAGCTATCAGCCAGTCTCCACAAACCAGCTCCAAACAGGACTCCTGGAACAGCCTGGTGTTAGCTGAAAACCACGGGGACATCATAACTGCATAACCTGGTCTTCCACCCACGGACTCCAGGTTGATCTGCTTGAGAGATGAAGAAGATGCCATGTAATCATCAAGTCAATGTTTCCCACCTCCTCTGCTCTCCTGCCTTCTCTCCCCTTGTGAGATGTTCCAGCAAAGAGGTAAAGAGGACTTACCTGAGGTGTCGAGAGCTCTTATGAAATGAACAGAGAAGACTCAAATCTCAAAGTACCTAATGGATTTGAAGCCTTTTTTCCCCACTTTAAATGAGCCTCTCTATATTTGATTGTCACCACCTTCCACAAAATAGCCAGAAACACAAAGATGGACACAGTTCTTGAGTTTAGTTTATTTAAAAATATCTGGCATTTAAGACTCAAGACAATTGTGGAGCAGAGACACTTTTTTTTTCTTCTGTCACCATCTGTTTTTTTCCTGACCAGAAGAAAATGCCACCATCTTCTCATTACCCAAATTCAGTGATCTTCCACCAAATGGAGCCAGTTCCAGAACAGTTTGTCGAACAGACTTCACTAGATGTGCTGTGGTGGCTTTAGTGGATTTGATATGATCTAGGGCAGAGAAAAAAAGCGACCCTCCCACACACACATCGTCAGCTTACACATCTAGAACATTGTCTTCATTTTCCTCAATGGTCTGAAAAGCTAATGAATGTCTGTATTTAATAGTAACTCCTTTCCTATTTATCATTACAAAATCATGGGACTGTGTTTCCAAAAGGTTGTTGGCCGAGCCTGGAGAAGGTCTGTCCAAAGTCAAAGGGAGATTTTGGAAGGAGGAACCTTCTGGAAGCAGGTAGAGGAGACCCACATTTGTCACCAAATCCTGGAGGAGATTGCTGGGCTCTTCCCTTATGGATAGCTACAAGACAGGCTCAGAGATCATTCAAGAGCACAGCAAGTGAAAGATGCTCTTCTAACACTGCTGTGCCGTTGCTTTGGAGACAGTTAATTTAATTATTTTGCATACTTTCCTGTCGGTCTTGATGTCATTGTTGAAATCTGATTGTCATTTATTTTTGCCTGTGCTGTGAGTGCCCACTTCTCCCCCTAACAGCTGGCTCGTGACCATTTCACACATCTAACCCTTTAGGATTTCACCTTTTGCGACAAGCAAAGGCTTCAGCCTCTAACTGTTAGCCCCCCCCCCAACAGTAGGCAGGGGCTGTTTTCTTTTCCAAGCATGTGCATAGACTCGCTTGCCTGCAGGAGAAGCATAACTCCATTCACACACGAGTATTAAACAAGACTCGTGCTTTTTCCTGCCCGTAAGGCTCTCGGCAATCAGGGAATCCTAGCAAACGGAGTTGGAAGAGATGCTGAGAGCTCACTGACTCATTCCCTTTTCCCAATGGGATCAAGTCCACCTAACCTAGCCCTGACTGCTCTTTCTCTAGCATGTGCTTAACAAACTCCAGCGCTGCAGACGCCACAGCTCCCCTGTGCAGTCTAAGTGCTTCACCAGATGCTTGCCATGACGTTTTCATCAACATTTCTGAGAAGGGACAGCTTTGCCTGTCCAAGCAGAGAATTTCTGCGAGACCTCGTCCTACAAGATTCTCCACTCTTGTTTCTGTCCGCTCCCAAACTCTGTTACTCTTCTTGCCTTGCCAGCTCCTCTCCTCCCTGCATCCAGAACTCGAGTACGGAACTACCAAGTAAAAATCTGGAAGAGGGATTGCGCATCCCTCCCAAATGTGCCATCCTCTGTCTCCCACGGTTTAACATTCCCACAAAGAATGTTTCCACGCAAACACCAAGATACACGGCTTGGCGAAGAGGGGAGCCACATACATGTTTGAAGCAAAAGAATGGCATTGTGTTGTCTTTGCTTGAACTCACCTTTTTCCTCCTGATGGTAGAAAAGCTTCTTTAAGGAGAAGAATTCAACTGGACTGGTGGTGATAAAGACTGGGACTGGAGTCACAGGAGAGACCTGGACCCTTCCACATTCCCTGTGCTCGGCGTAATGCAGATTTGCAGGGTTTTGGAGGGGTGGCAGAGCCTCTGCACTCCCCAGAGAAAAACACCATAGCGGTGATGCCATGGGAATGGCTGGATGGTGTTTGCACCATATTTTCCACTCTGTCTTGCTGAGCTAATGCAGGGTCTAGCCTCATTGGTGTTTATTAAAGACAAGGAAAAGACATTCATGAAACATGAATAAAAGTAGGTTAGATTCTGTGATTCTGCTCAGGCCTGGTAGGCTGCAGAAATGAGGCCAGAAATAGCACCTAAAAATATGAATTTGGACTGGAAACATGAAGGTGTTTTTCCCTGGGCATGCAGGTCGTTACCCATCCTCCTCCTTGAACTATATTCCTTTGTAAATGGCAATTGAGCTCTCTTGGGATCTGGCTGTGAATTCCCATCTGTGACAGAGAATCATGCACCACAAAGATGCCACTTGGCTAACGGGATACCCTGGACAACCTGAGAGGGAGGGAAGTGGGTGGTCTCCTGGAGAGAAGCTAAGGTCCAGACCAACCACACGCCCCCTTTCTCTTTCCATCTAGAAGCTCCCAGGGGCTTTGTCCACCTTGCCTTATTACTGTGCTCCTCCTCCCACCCTCAAAGCCAAACTCCCTGGCTGAATTTTTTGCCTGCCCTCAAAACACACTCCGAGATGCCATAAAGGAGTCTGTTTGCCATGCAAGAGGGGAAAACCCCTGCAGGATATAAGCCTGCCTTGTACCCCCTCAGGTTATCTAAATGACCACGGTAGAGATCTGTTAACTGGTTCTCAGCCTTCCACAAAGCCTTAAAAATAATTCTAGAAACACAGAGAGGAGCATTTACAAGGACCCTGATAACAGAACAAGATGTCTGCTTTCAAAAGGTGAGGCTCTGGGGGCCGTGAGGACAACTTGGCTCTCTTTAGTGGTAGAAATCGGCTCTTTTGTCCCCACTTTTGCAGTCCAAGCTGTAGAAGTTCGGATGCACCTGGTTCGTCTTTCTTTTCAGTCACCCGAAACTGCGGTAGAGCTATTTTCAGCTCAGGGCCACTTGCCATATTGTGGCCAACACTGATATCAAGACACATGGAGAACCACTATGGCAGGTGCTGTACAAACACACCATAGTAGATGGGTCCTGTCCTAAGGAGCTTGTAGCAGTAGAATTACAGAGTAATTTAAGGCAGAAGGGACTAGATCAGGTTTCTCAGGGCCCTGTTCAGTCAAATGTTGAACATCCCCAAGGATGGAAATCCTACAACCTGTCTGGGTTCCTGTTCCAGTGGTTGATCACCCCCATGCCGGAAATGTTTTCCCAAATAGATGTTAGATTCTAATGAGAGGCAAAATCATTGGTAAATTAATTGCTCAGACTTGGGGACTCCCAAAAAATGAGTCACTGCAGGAGACTGAACGTTGCCTCCAAGCCCAGGAGTCACACAGAGCCCCTTCTTGGAGGTAGGAGTTGGGATGGCCAACACCAGAACTCACAGGACAAAAAAGTGCTACCAGTTCCAGGAGACTCATCTCATTCTAGCAAGAGGGACAGCTTACAAAACTCAGGGTTCCATCTGAGCTCTGCTTTCCTTCCCGTGATGGGGGAGGCATTTAGAGCCAGCGTTGCTAATATAATTAGACACAATTATTAGAGACTCGTTACAGCAAGATCATTATTGCTGTTATTATTGCTATAATTTATTTTATTGCAACGTGGCTGGAGAACCTAGTGAGGGTCATATCAGGCCAAGTCCTACGCAAATGCAGAACCAAGAACCATCCCTGCCCTGGGGAGCAAGAGGGAAGGGCCCAGTCCTGCAAAACACTTAAGCACGTATATAAATCCGTTTGCGGGACTTGTTCCCTTAGAGGTCCACATTAACCACACATCCAATTTTTGACGTCGAAGGGTTTGCAGCACAAGGTTTGGTCGTGCCAAACCAGACCTTTGCGATGGCTCGGTGGTCACCAGAATGCAGTGAGCGAATGAGAACCAGGACAGGGAGCCAGAGGGGTAGAAAGGTCATTCAACCATTCCTAAACGTCTTTCCTCTTTGTGGAAGTGAAATATCTTGAATCACTTCACCACTTCTTTTCTAAATTGATCAGAAGAGATCCACGTTTCACTTCCAATCTTCTGGGCTGGCTGGAGAGGGCGCAATCAGGAGGAGCTCAGGAATATTGTAAGGGAGCTTTAAAACCGATCAACAACTCTTAATATAACACTGAAGCTGTGACTATGGCAGGGGTGGTGTTTTGCTTCATTTTTTCCCCCCCCATGTATAAAGTCTGAAGCTTCCCAGATCATCTGGGAAGGTCCCTTGGAAACAAGATGCTTATTTGTAAGGGGGGAGAGGGAAATCAACCAACTGAACAAGCTGTAATTATTTAAAGATGTAAAAAAAATACATATTATGAAGTAGTATGGCTACCAATCCACGTAACTTCTACACCTTTAGAACTAATGGAAATAAAACAATGATAATAAAACCCGAAGGCTGCTGCTTGGCTCTGACTACCCTCGTGGGCTTCTTGGAGAGGGCTAGGGGCAAATGATCGCACATGAAGTGTGCCTGGGGAAGCAATGGTGCAATGGGTCCTGTCCTAGGGAGCTTGTAACGATACAATTACAGAGTAATTTAAGGCAGAAGGGACTAGATCAGGGCCCTGTTCAGTCAAATGTTGAACATCCCCAAGGATGGAAATCCTACAACCTGTCTGGGTTCCTGTTCCAGTGGTTGATCACCCTCATGCTGGAAATGTTTTTCCAAATAGATGTTAGATTCTAATAAGAGGCAAAATCACTGGTAAATTAATTGCTCAGACTTGGGGACTCCCAAAAAATGAGTCACTGCAGGAGACTGAACGTTGTCTCCAAGCCCAGGAGTCACACAGAGCCCCTTCTTGGAGGTAGAAGCTGGGATGGCCCATGTAGCATGACAAACACTAGAAGTGACAGATGAAGGGATACTCACAGGACAAAAGTGCTACCAGTTCCAGGAGACTCATCTCATTCGAGCAAGAGGGACAACTTACTGGGTTCCATCTGAGCTCTGCTTTCCTTCCCATGACAGGGGAGGCACTTAGAGCCTGCTTTGCTAATGAAATTAGAAACACTTAGTAGAGACTCATTACAGCAAGACATTCCCAGCTGAACACAGAGACTCCACCCTTAAGCCAAAATCACATTTCCAGCAAGGGCTGAGCTCTGCCACCACCACCCTCCGCAGAACCATATCCCTCCTGCAAACACCCAACCTTCCTCCCAGGGTGCCCAGCTTCCTTCCCAGTCCAAGCAGCCCCTGGACACCGGTACAACTGGAGGGGCTGAGTGTGGCCAGAACTTGAAACCCCACCCATTCCTGCCCCACCAGCCAACTGGGAAGCTCCCCTGCTATTTGGGAGGGGAAGGTCCTCCTCCCCTATAAAAGTGGGTGGGTTTTGGGTGCAGAATGTGTTACTGAGAGGGGGTAGGTTGGTTCTGGAGAGGCTGTGGGAGGTGGTTGGGGGCTGTTGGAAGGGGGGACTGGGGTCAGAGGAGGGGCTCTGGAGCACAGGGGAGAAGTGAAGGGTGAAAGGCTGCGTGGTCTGCTCTCCAGATGCATGTACAGGGTGGACCTGGGAAGGGCACTGGCATGAGGGCTGGATGTGGGGTTTGGGGGGAGTGCAGTGGGTGCCTCCACTGTCTTGGGGAGACGTGGGGGGAAATGGAGTAGAAACTCTGGGCTCAGAGAGCTGCAAGCAGGCGCTTGGATGAGTGCGAGAAGATGGTGAACTCTGTTCTGCTCTAATTGTGCGTGGAGGGGCAGGGGCTGTGCCTTGAAATCCCTGCAAGAGCCTTGCGTGGGGGTGTGAAGTGATGGTAGTGCTGCTTCTGCAGCAGGGTGTGGAGCCATGTTCCCTGGATACGGGTGAGCTGGCAGCGTGGGTGTGCACATAAAGCTGGGTTGAGGTGGATGAACCTAGCAGCCATGTCCTTGTTACATCCTGGTATGGCTGCTTGGCTTCTGTCTAAGCACAAGGACGGGAAATGAGCTCATACATGGGGAGGATTTCTTCTGGAGACCTGGCTCCCGGCCCCAGACCTGTAGTGGTACCAGCTCAGGCGGTTTGCTGCGACAGGCTCTGGGGTGCAGCGGTGATGCTCTTGGGGAGGTGGATGTCATACTCTGCAGAGGGCTAGGGGTGGTGTCCTCCTCTTCCTCCTTGGAGGGGGGGAGCATTTTGGAAGACTGAAGTAGGTCTGGAGTAAAAAGGTGAGCTAAGGAGGTCCATGGAGAGAAGGAGGAGGCAAGAGACAGCAGATGGTGGTTCCTCTGATGCCCTGGGGGAAGGGGCAGGCTCTTCAAGAGGAGCATTACTCTGCTGTCCAGAGTGGCCACAGCTGGGGGAGTGTGTGCATTAACACCTTACAAAGTGCTCAGCACTTGGAGTCTCTCACAGTGAGCCTGTTGTGAACTGAATCAGCAGCAATTGGAGCTGCGCGGCTCTGCTGGTGATGAGCTTCCTTGGGGTCTGAGCTCTGGGTTGTGTGGGCTGTCCTGGGGCTCATTCCAGGCTGCCTGTGATGAATCCAGTGCCTGGATAGTCAGGATGAAGACCCAGAAGATCTGGGGCATGAGCAGATCCCTTGGATGACCCATGTCCAGCAGCCAAATGCTGCTCCCAGGGATCCAGATTGCTGCTGGTGCCCTTGGCAGCAGGAGCATGTCTTCAGCTGACTCTTGAGCTGCAACTGGCTTGTGACTGAAGTCTGAACACAACATGCACCTTTTTTGGGTGAAACTGGAGCAGACCTGTGAATAATTATTCCATGCCCTGGAAGACACAGGAATAAAGCTCAGTCTTTCACTCCTGGTAAAGTTAGTTTGTATGACCACTTAATATCTTTCACTTTGTGTCTTGGATCCAGGGAGTGTTCCCTGACATGTTTTCCTCTTGTGCTTTGGAAAAAAGGGATTTGGTTTATGCTGCAGCACATGAAAGCTTTTATAGCCATGCTAACTTGCCTGCTCCTGCTGAGGGTATGTCCGCACCTCCCTGCTGTTCATGTCCGCATGAAGGCGGCTGCTGGCTTAAATGCCTCTTCTGGGCTAAGAGCTTCAGTGGAAAAGGATGTCCCTTTGCTGTGGCAGGAGCATGTGGCAGTGAAGGCTTTGGTTTCACAGTTGCTCTGAGCTGATGCAACAATGGACTGCTGTATCTGTGCTATCCCAGACAGTGGAGAAGCTGAGATACTAGCATGAGGTGGGAATGCCTCTTCTGGTGGGGGCCTGTGCACAAGGTTGCTGTTGATTTTCACATTAAGCTCTCTGAGCCCTGCCAGGTGGCTCAGTCTTGTACTGACTGCTGCAGAGTTTGAAGCTGAGCTTCTGGTCAGTTCTGGTCTCTGGGATTAGTCTGCAGGGCGTACTGGCACCATGGGATGAAAGCCAAACTGCTGCAGAAAATATAAAGTTGACTGCAGGAAGTACAGAAGTTTGTGGTTAAAAAAAAAAAAATATTTTTCATTAGAAAAGGTACTTCAGCTCAGGCTTCTTAGAGCCATGGAATGGTTTGGGTTGGAAGGGACCTTAAAGGTCATCTAGTTCCAACCCTCCTGCCATGGCCAGGGACACTGGCCCAGGTTGCCCAGAGAAGCTGTGGCTGCCCCATCCCTGGAGGGGTTCAAGGCCAGGTTGGCCGGGGCTTGGAGCAACCTGGTCTTGTGGGAGGTGTCCCTGCCCAGGGCAGGGGGCTTAGAATGAGGTGATCTTTAAGGTCCCTTCCAATCCTAAACCATTCTGTGATTCTGTGCTGTAGGATGGTGCTGCTTCATCTCCCCTTCATCCAGAGTCTTCTGATCCCAGATGCTGCTAGTAGAATGTATGAATGCTCCTGAACTGTCCCCATGCCACTGGAGTCAGTGGGGCAAGCAGCTCATGAGGCAAGGCAAGGGATGAGCTAACTCCAGTGCAGATAGCAGGGAGCAGCGCTTGCCTTGGTGGCTGCATTGGGAAAAGGACGGCTCACCATGGCCTGTGTTGATTCTGGTTCAGTAACGTCTATGGAAGATTGTGTTCCTCCTTTGTGCTGGGACATGAGGTCTGTGACTGAGGGAATGGTTGGAGTTAGGTAAGCTCTTGTTCCTGGTGATGAGAGGGATGCTAATCAGTCTAATTTAAGGTCCTCTATGGAGAACCTGCAGTAGGAAAGGACTTCTGGGGAATCCCCAGGCCAAATTCCTGCTTGTAGGGTGAAAACTAACATTAAGGCAGGTTGATCAGGGCCTTATTTGATTGGATTATGAATATCCCAAGGATGGAAATTCCCCTACCTCCCTGGGCCTGAAAGGAACCTGTTTCTCTTCATGGACTTTGCCACAGGGACTTAGGAGGAAAATTGGGATAAGGAGATTGTGGCAAGCTCAGCCTCTGACTGGTTTTGTGTACTTCTGAGTTGCAACTTCCCTTAAAGTCTAGGGCACCAAGTGTGAGAAGGACCTGCTGTTCCCTCAACAGCTGCTGGAGATGCCGGAGGGCCCATCAGTGAGGAAGTTCCAGCTGCTGACCTCTCC
The DNA here is from genome assembly GCF_963924245.1 of Chroicocephalus ridibundus. Classification (NCBI taxonomy): domain Eukaryota; kingdom Metazoa; phylum Chordata; class Aves; order Charadriiformes; family Laridae; genus Chroicocephalus; species Chroicocephalus ridibundus. The sequence goes on along the minus strand of NC_086286.1, from coordinate 125,586,591 downwards.
TTTTGTGGGACAAGTGGTGGCCAAGGTGGGGGGAAGCAGCCGGAAGATCAATGTGAATGACCTGAATGCCCTGAGGCTCCAGGACTCCCAGGTGAGCGTGCTAAAGATGAACTTACTGGTCCATGGCAAGTCTGAGGCAAACCACCATTGTCCTGCCTCTGGGTCACAGGAGGTGCATAACCTGAGAAGGACACCAAGCTTGTGTTTGAGGTGGACTGTTGGCTTTGTTTATGGCCACAAAACAGGCTCATGTGGCTAAAGAGGTGTGAATGCTCATTTTGGAGTACTGCTCTGTGGTACAAAGCTTGGCATGGAGGTTACTGTGAGGAGAGGCAGTGACATGGCTAGACACGGAGATGCCCAGATTTGCAGTTTTGAGTCAGTCATGTTAAGGCACTGGTTCTGTGCCTCTCAAGGGATGAGGAGCTGGTGCTGGTGAGGGCTATTAGAAGGTAAGAGTTGATTTCTTCAGTATGTGGATGTCAGAAGGAGCAGCCTTGTTTCCTTCAGCTGTGAATGTCCACAGTTGCTTCCCTTTTACCCAAGGGCAGGGTTTCACCTGGCCAGGTGGAAATGTCTGTGCTGTGGCCACTTGTGAGATAGTCACATCGGGTCAGTCCTGCTGTGGGTTTCACTTGCCTGACCTCTTTCAGATGACGATTTGGACTTGACTGACCAAATGCTAGTGCAGCCTCACCTCTGATTATATGATAGTCCCAGCTCGGGGCACAGGTGTGAGCATCTCAACAGACATTTGTGGCTAGCTTGTGGCTTCAGAGCCACCCTTGAGTTAGGTCATAGAATTGTCTGGGTTGGAAGGGACCTTTCAGATCATTGAGTCTGACCATCAAGGTTGGGTGCCAGGTCACCCTAGCTTGAAACGCTTGAGGCCAGCAGAAAGTGGGGAGGTGAATGAAAAGCGGTGAGGACGGGCTTTGAAACCCTGAGTGTCTGTCCTGGTGTGTGGCTCCTGACAGGAGCCTCTGGGAGGACTTCACATTGGAGTGGCATCTGAGTACTTTGTGCTTCATGGAGCCAAAGAAGGGATGCTGAGAGAATGGCTGTGATGGGAATGGCTCAGGTGCTAATGAATCCTGTGTGCAGGGTGGAGTGGTGCGCCTTCTATCTAAATGAGTTTGTAGAAAATAGCCACTTGTATGGAAATAGCCAGCAGTTATGTGGATCCTCAGTACATCCCACCTTTTTTCTCAGGTTCATGGGAAGAACTTGTACCTGGCATTTGTGGCTGCTGAAGGTCCCTTAGGACCAACTGCAGAAGAGACTGTGCTGCAAAGAGAGGCTGCTAATGGGGCAAGTTCTCCTGCCCAGGGAGGGCAAGAACAGGTTTGTGCTGCACAGACATGTCCCCAGGAAGAGGAGCTGCAGGAACTCCAGCACTCAAGACCTGAAGCCACGGATGCAGGAGGGGCTCTGGGCAGCTGGCTGCGCTTCCACTTTGGCTTGTTTGGCAGCATTCGGGCAAATGAGTTCTCGAGAGCAAACAAAGCCAATAAGAGGGGAGACTGGAAAGACCCTGTACCCAGGTATTTGGTGGATTCCTCAAACTCTGCCCTCTTCCCACCTCTCTTCTGTCTCAAACTAAATTTGTGTGGGAATGCTCTTAGTCCTGTCTTTTTTCACCCTGGTAATTCTTAAGATAAGTAGGCATGAGAAATAGCATGGGGTGTCTTCAACCAGGGAATCCACAAAAAATGATGGAATGGTTTGGATTGGAAGGGACCTTAAAGATCCAACCCCCCTGCCATGGGCAGGGACACCTTCCGCGAGACCAGGCTGCTCAAAACCTCATCCAGCCTGGCCTTGAACACTCCCAGGGATGGGGCATTGACAACCTCCCTGGATAATCTGTTCCTCTCCCTCGCCACCCTCACAGTAAAGAATTTCTTCCTAGTATCCAATCTAAATCTCCCCTCTTTCAGTTTGAGGCCGTTACCCTGTGTCCTATCATTGCACTCCCTGATAAAGAGTCCCTCCCCATCTTTCCTGTAGGCCCCCTTTAGGGAATGGAAGAACACTATAAGGTCTCCGCGGAGCCTTCTCTTCTCCAGCTGAACAACCCCAACTCTCTCAGCCTGTCCTCATAGCAGAGGTGCTCCAGCCCTCTGATCATCTTTGTGGCCCTCTGCTGGACCCATTCCAACAGGTTCATTTCCTTCTTGTGCTGAGGACTCCAGAGCTGGACGCAGTACTCCAGGTGGGGTCTCACCAGAGTGGAATAGAGGGGTACTGCTGTCTTGTAGGTGTCTTACAGGTTTCCCAACAGCATCAGTTGGTCATGGTTTTCCTTGGACATACCTTATCTTAGTACGGCATGTTCTTCTACCCTTGGAAACTGGGTTTTCTACCCTTTGACTCTGACACCTTCTGGCCACATCCTCTCTAATGCTTTCCTTCTGCTGTCTGTTTCATCTCCTTTGTTTTACGCGATCCGAGAATTAAGCGATCACACTTTGTGGGATGTGTGTCGCCTGCCAGCCTGGGGATCGTAGTATCAGCTCGGTTAACATTTTTATTGAAAGAGAGAACTTGTAGGACGCTAGATTGAATCATGCCCTGAAAAATGCTAGTTTCTCCAAATTACATGTTAAAAAAACAAACAAACAAAAAAAACCACCACCCCCCTTGGGTAAATAGCCTACAGCTAGGACAGCTGGAATCACTATTGGAGTGATGCTGTTAAAGGCAGCAGTGTGTTGAAAACACAGGCTACACTCTGCGTCCTAAGTCCCACTGGAGTGTATTGAACAAGGAAAGGGTAAATACTGGGAGATAGCGTGGACTCTGCTCTTGTCAGCTGTTTAACCCGAGTGGTTAATAACGTACAAGGTGGGTCTCTGGCCCCTGTGTATGTAGGGACACACTCCCCACTCCCGCATCCTGCGAGCTTTTGCTTTATTTCTACACAAACAATTTCGGACATTGTCAGTTTTGTGTGCTACTTTGAGCATCGGTTTCCCTGACTGTGGACCCTACAGCTAAGATGCTGATGCAGCTCCCTGTCTGCTGCCGTCTCTTGGTCAGGGACCACAGGGCAGCAGAAGGAACAATTGTCCACAAGTTGTGTGGGTTCACAACCAAGTTGCTTGGCTGAAATCATTAAAGATGCTTTAAGATGGTGGTCTGGTGTGCTGGAGTGCCTGCTGTGACCCTGCGCACACAAGACTGTGCAGGAAAGGAACAGGTGGCCCTGGGGTACAGGCCTGGGGGGCTGGTACTTTGAGATGTCTCCCTGGCTCTTGTGAGAATGAGTAGGCACGTGTGAGTGCTGATGCATCATTGTGTGCTTCTCCCTAAGCTTATGTCATGTTCAGGCTCTTTTCTCACCTTCCGGTAGCTTTCCACCCCATTGCTCTGCTGTTGGCTCTTTCCGTGCAAGTTTCTTAGAATCATAGAACTGTCTAGGTTGGAAAGGACTTTTCAGATCATTGAGTCCAACCATCAACCTAACTCTGACAAAACCACCACCAAACTATGTCCCACAGCATCACGTCGACCCGTCTTTTAAATACCTCCAGGGATGGTGACTCCACCGCTTCCCTGGGCAGCCTGTTCCAATGCTTGATAACCCTTTCAGTGAAGAAATTTTTCCTAATATTCATCCTAAACTTCCCCTGGCATAACTTCAGCCAGAGCAGAGTCTAACAAATGCTTTCTGACAAGAGACTTCAACTTCTCTGCTTCTCCCAGGTTGGTTCTGCACTTTGAGAGTGGAGGCTTCCTTGCTTTCTACAACTGCCGAATGCACTGGTGCTCTTCTCCGAGGGCTGATCCTGCTTCTGACATCCTGTCCATGGAGTTCCACCGCGGCCGGGCGCTGGAAGCCCTCCGCTCACCCGATCCCATCTGCTACACGCTCTTAGACCAAAGATATTTTTCAGGGCTGGGTGAGTTCCAGGGCATAGTGGGCAGAGCAAAACTGGAGGAAAGTGGGTGGGATGTCTACAGATCCGGAGCTGCAGGTCTGAATGTTTTACTCCTTGCCCTTATGGCTTCTGGTTGATCTAGCTGGGGGGTTGTGGACATCTTGCTGAGGACAAGGCTTGCAGTCTGTAGCCACAGGCTTCAGATGCTTGAGTGCACTGTGTGAGTACAGTCTTAGTGTGGGTGACTATGGATTGGCTTGTACTTGTGGAAAAGAGGAAGGTCTGTTTCAAGGGTAGTGGGAAGAGAACCTCTTCCAGTCCAATCCCAGGTGTAAGTCTAGTCCTTGCATGCCACCCCTGATATGGGGAATGGCATTGCTAGCTGTCATTAGAGGCAAAAGTCACCATGATTGGAGCCATAGGTCTGCATCTGACAAGAAATACCCTTATTTTCTCCTTATTTCTGACCCTTTCCAGGGAACATTATTAAAAATGAGATCTTGTACCTGGCCAAGATCCACCCGTTGACACAAGGCTCCCTCTTGGCTCTCTCAGATCTGGAGCATCTGCTTGACTGTGCGGTTCAGTTCAGCTCTGACTGGCTGCGCAGCAAGCTGTGTGGCAAAGGGCTGCACCCACGGATCTACCAGAAGGAGCAGTGTCCCCTCGGGCATGCAGTGACGAAGGGAACCCTTGGACCCCCAGGTGGCTTTAAGAGACTTACATGGTGGTGTCCTCATTGCCAGCCTGAGGTGCTGCCAGGGGATGAGGATCCTTCCCCAGTCACCAAGTGACTTTCTGTGTTCCTCCTTTCCTGGAGGGTGTCTAGGTGGTCTCTGAACCAGGCTTTCGGTTGTCCTGAGAAGGTCTTCATGGTTTCTTTGAGGCTGTTGAATCTCTTCCTTAGGGACAGTGAGTTGGCAGAGTTAAGTGCTCAGCAGAGGTTACAGGAGTGGCTGCAGTGCTGTGTGCCTCTGGATGCAAAAAGGAAAATGGTCGTACACGCCTGACATCTTTTTTTTCTCTTTTTTTTTTTTTTGTCACAGTGACAAAACAGTGTAAATAGTTCGAGTTCTGAGGTTTATTGGTCCCCGTGTTCAGACTACGGTGAGTGGAAAGCGTAGGGTATTGAGGAGGTGATTACTGTGGTCTGAAGTGACCTTCCCCCTTGACTTTAGTATGGGTGCAATAGCTTATGGTGGAGTTAGCAGAAAAGAATATATCCCTCTGCCGAAACAGCTTCACTAATTCCATATTGGATAATCCTTCCTCTGCTTGTAGCCGAGTACCTGTGTGGTTAAAAGTGAGCGGCTGTTGCCTCTGTCAGCTCTTACAGGAACGGCTGCCTCCTCCCAAGGGCTGAAAATAACCCTCAGCAGTGCTCAGTGGAGCTCATCTCTGCCTGGCATGGGCTCTGCCCTCACAGGTTGGATTTTTGTGGTGAACTGCCAATTCCAGATCTCCATGTGTTTAAAAAAAAAAAAAAAAATAGTGTGTGTGTATATATATATTCTGTTTAACAGATTATAGGGGTGGCCACTAAGGATGGGGGAGACTGTGAGGCTCAGTCAAGTCACTAGCTACACCTGGGGTCACAAGCCTGACAGATCTGGGGTGTGTCTAACAATGTTTGTGAGAGGGGTTGCGTTAAAATTCATGATCTGCAAGGTAACTTGAAAGCAGAAGGGTTTGGGAATAGAGATGACGTGGTCCCTCCTTTGTTGAGCTGTGTGTCTCTATGCAGTAGGAAGAAGCTGTCACTGTCCTCTCTGGATCTTGGTTTATTTTAATAATAGATTGTTGACTTGAGTGAAAAATAAAAACTGGGGTTAGAACTGGTGATGTTCAGTGTGTCTTTTCTGGTATTTTCTTGGTCAAAAACTGAGGTGTACAGGGAAACTCCTGTGTTTGGTGCTGTCCTTTGGAGGATTGTTACCAGCAGCTTTCCTCTGCTGCATATTGGTGGCTCAGCAGGAAAACTCGCTTCATGGGAACGGGATTTAAATGTGGGTTGCAAATCAACAGGGAACACTGGAGTTAAAGACCTCAGCGATAGGCTGCTTCCCAAACAGGACCTGCACAGCCTCCCCCCTGTGAACCGCGATGCCCTCGAGTTGGTTGCAGGTTATGGGATTGCTGAATAATCCAAGTAGTGGGGTTACAGTGGTGAAGAAGATGACACGGAGATGCTGGGAGGGTTGGAGCCCCTCTGCTGGGAGGACAGGCTGAGAGAATTGGAGGGGTTCAGCCTGGAGAAGAGAAGGCTCTGTGGAGACCTTCCATCCCGTTCCAGTCCCTAAAGGGGCTCCAGGAAAGCTGGGGAGGGGAGCCATGGGAGGAGGGGGAATGGTTTTACACTGAAAGAAGGGAGATTTAGATGAGATATTAGAAAGAGACTCTTCACTGTGAGGGTGGTGAGCCCCTGGCCCAGGTTGCCCAGAGAAGCTGTGGCTGCCCCATCCCTGGAGGGGTTCAAGGCCAGGTTGGCCGGGGCTTGGAGCAACCTGGTCTGGTGGGAGGTGTCCCTGCCCAGGGCAGGGGTTGGAACTAGATGATCTTGAAGGTCCCTTCCAACCCAAACCATTCTGTGGGTCCTGCAGGGGAAAATGGCAGGAAGACCCTATTTTCAGTTCTGTTTTAAAACAAACAATCAAAAAAAAAAAAAAAAAAACACACAGAAAAGAAACCTGAAAGCGCAGCCGGGTGTCTGTCAGGTAGAGCTGGCCGAGCCAGAGGCGGGGAGCCGGGGGAGGTCTCTCAGCAGGCCGGGTCGATCCCGCTGAGCAAAGGGTGGCTCCAGAGGTGACAGTGCCACCGGTGACTGGGACAGACGGTGACACAAAACAGCTTAAAGGGTGGTGTGCCTTCCCCGGGCCTGAAGGCAGGGGTGCTCCGTGGCGGCGAGGCCACGCGTGGGCCGTCCGCTTCCTCCTCCCGCCGGCGTGTGGCGACGGGCGCCGCCGCCCAATCAGCGCCGGCCGGCGGCCGTCACACCAGCCCTGCCGCCTTCCCATTGGCCGGCGCTCCCCTGGTGCGAGCGCACCTCGGCCAATAAGCGGCCTGGCCGTTTCACCGAGCGATGGGGCGAGCCAGCTGATTGGCGGAGGGGCGGGGCAGAGGCGGTGCCGCCCCGACTCCGGTTAAGCGGCGGGCGGGGGGGTGGCGGCGGCGGCGGCAGCGGCAGCAGCAGCAGCAGAAGAAGAAGAGGGGGGGAATGAGCGCGGCCCCCATGGAGCTGCTGAGGAAATGGCTGGGCCACCCCGAGGACATCTACAACCTGCTGCGCTTCAAAATGGGCGGCTACCGGGCCGTCATGCCGCGGATGGACCCGGTGAGCGGAGCGGGGGGTGAGGGCGGGGGGAGGGGAGGATGCGCTGCGCTGTCTCCGGTGCCCGGGGCGGGGGTGGGGAGAAGATGCCGCGGTGATGTGGGGGCCGGGAGGAGGAGGAGGAGGGGGAGGATGGGGAGGATGGGGTGGCATCTCCCTGCGCGGCTGCGGCGTTGCCATGGGTGAGCGTTGCACCGGTGTTACCGGTGGGCGGCACCGGCTGCTTCCCGGGCATCGCACCGGCTGCGGGCACCCCAGGCATTCATTGCAGAGGGTCCGGCCTTACCGTGCATTGCCCGGGGCCGGTACCCTGCGTGCATCGCACCGGCTCTGAGCGATGCGCGGGTCCCGGTGCTTTGCACCGGCTTTATGCTTCCCGTGCATTGCACCGGCTCGGAGTGATGCACGATTCCCGGTGCTTCCCGGTCATTGCACGGCTCCGGTGCCTTGCACCGGCTTCGTGCTTTCTGTGCGTTGAGTGCCGTGCCGCGGGACCGGTGCTGTGCATCACTCAGAGCCGGTGCGATGCACGCAGGGTACCGGCTCCGGGCATCGCACCGGCTTTATGCTGCTGGGGCATCGCACCGGTGAGGCCTTTCCGCACATCACACGGCTCTGGGAATCGCACGGTTCCAGTGCTTTGCACCGGCTTCGTGCTTTCCGCGCATTGCCCGGGGCCGGTACCCTGCTTGCATCGTACCGGCTCCGGCTGATGCCCGGTACCGGTGCTTCCCGGGCATCGCACGGCCGGGGGGGTTTGCATCGGCTTTGTGTTTCCCGTGCATTGCACCGGCCCCGGGAATTGTACAGCCCCGCTGCTTTGCACGGGCTTTATGCTGCCCGGGCATCGCACCGGTTCCGAGTGATGCAGGGTTTCGGTCCTTTCCGGACATCGCACGGCCCCGGTGCTTTCCGTGCACGGCTTCGGGGATCGCAATGGCACCGGGCACGGCCCCGGTGCTTCCCATGCATCGCACCGGCCCCGGACCCCGCACGGCCCCGGTGCTCTGCATGTATCGCACCGGCCCCGCTCCCCGCACGGCCCCGGTCCGGCAGGGCGGCGGTGCCCCGGCGGCGCGGCGCGGGTTAAGGGGGCGGGCGGCCCGTGGGGGCGGAGCGGCCGCAGCCCCCCGCCGCCGCCGCCGCCGCCGCCGCCGCGCCCCATGGCGGCCAGCACCAAAGCCGTGTCCCTCTTCAAGCGGACCCTGGCCTTGTCCCCGCCGCGGGGTCCCCCCCGGGCGCTGGGGCGGCTGCGGGGCGGCGGGCGGAGGGTGCAGCAGCAGCGGGGGGGGGGTGTCGCCGCCGCCCCCCCGGCCCCGCCGCCGGCCGCCCCCCGCCTCCAGCCGCCCCCCGGCGCCCCGCTCTGCCCGCAGGACTCGCTGGGACGCGGCCTCCGGACCTGCTACCGCTACCTCAACCAGACGAGCCGCAGCTTCGCCGCCGTTATCCAGGCCCTGGACGGAGAGCTGCGGTGAGCTGGGGGCGGGGGGGAGGGGGGGGGGCGACGGGGGGCTGGGGGTGGCGGGGGCAAGGTCTCCCCCAACGCTGGGGCTCCCCGGGAGGTGGCGGGGGCAACGGCCCGCAGGCATCGGGGGTACCCTGGAGGTGGTGGGTGCAATGTCTTCCCAGCGCTGGGGTTCCTCGGGAGGGGGGGTGTGTGTAGTGCTCCCCTTCCCCCGAGGTCGGGGGTCCCCATGAGGTGGTGGGTGCAGTGACTCGCTGACACTGGGGGTCCCCAGGAGGTGGTGGGTGCAGTGCCCTCCCCCGACACCTCGGGGCTCTTTGGGAGATGGTGGGTACGAGGGTCCCTGATGCCAGACCCCCCCTGGAGGTGGTGGGTGCAATGCCCCCCTGACACCGGGGGTGCCTTGTAAGGTGGTGGGTGCAATCCCCACCCCTCCCCGCCCCGGCACTGGGATCCCCCAGGAGGTGGTGGGTGCAGTGTCCCCCCGACACTGGGGCTTCTCGGGAGGTGGTGGGTGCAATGCTGCCCCCCAAGGCTGAGGGTCCTTGGGAGGTGGTGGGTGCTAACCCCCCCCAGACACTGGGGCTCCTTGGGAGGCAGTGGGTGCAATGTCCCTGTGACACCGGTGGTCCTCAGGAGATGGTGGGTGCAATGCTTGCCCCCCAAGGCTGAAGGCCCTCAGGAGATGGTGGGTGCAATGCTCGCCCCCCAAGGCTGAGGGTCCTCGGGAGGTGGTGGGTGCAATGCCTCCCCCCACCCCGGGCTGAGCCGTCTGGGAGGTGATAGGTGCGATGCCCCCCACCCAGTCACCGGGGCTCCCGGGGAGGTGCTCCATGCAATGCCCCGAAAATGCCATATTTCCTTAGCTGAGCTGCTGGGAAATGCTCCCTCTTCCTGCCTCCCCCTGTGCAGCAGATCCCCGGGGTGCTGGGCTGGGCTGGCTGGCGACAATCCGTGATGCAGCCCGTACGTGAGGATTTTCACGTCGGAGCTGGCTGGACGTGACGCATCCACCCTTCAGCTCCTTGGCCAGCAGATGGTTAAACGCAGCGCCTGGCCATGTGCTGTTTGTGACACCCTGGGAATGTGTCCTGGCAGTGCCAAGGGCTGGCGCTGGCCTCCAGAGAGCAAAATCCCAGGGCTGGCCGAGGGTCTGCACCCAGCCTGGAAGGTACTTTTGGAAGCAGCTGCCTTAAAACCTAGGAAATCATGGGAGGGGGATTGCTGGATGCTCAGTTTTTTTGCTGTACAAATTTTCCTGACCCAGGCGAAGTTTCAGATGGTGGTAGGTGCAAAGCTCAGCTGGCCTGCTGCTTTGTGCATGTATATATTATATATTTCTATATTATATTCATATAGAAATAACTGATTTCAGCACATAGATCTCTCTCCAGTTAATCCCAAACTGGGATTAATCGTCAAAATCAGGGGTTGTTCCTATAAATTCCACCAATCGCGTCTAATGCTGCGGTTGCCAGCGCCGGGCCTGAACACTGGGTTTTCTGTTGGGTTTCTGAGCCCCGGTTTGGCGTTTTGGACGGTGCCCCATCGCTGTCGTCTGGCGTTTATGAAATGATGTCTGCAGCCGGTTTTACAGGAAAGGCAAAAAAAATCCAGCGGTTTGGCCGGGGTTGCGTGGAAAGGTACGAGTGGGGCCAAGAATAAATTTTTCTTTTTTTTTCCACGCTTGGTGTATTAGCTAATGTAGAAATTAAGGAAAAAAAAAAAAAAAAAAGGCGGCCAATCAATAAAACACCTTGAAAGCTTTTAGCAGTGCCAGCATGCCATGTGCTGGCTTCCATCGTCCTGCGGTTATCTTTTTTTGTCTGTCTTTTCTGTTCTTTAATCCTCCCAGCCATTGCAGTTTGCTGGGATCGGGGAAGGCTCCCTACCCTCAGGGCACAGAAACTTCTGCCTGGCATCCTAAAAATGCTATTGCCGGATTTTTGCCACCTGGGGCTGCCCAGGGGTTGCGGCTGAATTACAGCCGGCTTGTTGCGAATCAGAAGAAATTAATTTTCAAAGCCCAGTTGTTCCGCTGAAGAGTTTTGGGACAAAAGAGGGAAATGACAAATCGGCAGAATATATGAATAGGCGGAGCAGCAAGTTTAGCAAAGGAATTAATTTTGCCGGATCGCGTCAAAGAAGTGTTTTCATTGATGTTAACCCCGTTAAGGGGTTAAACTGAACCCCAGTAGTTACGGACTGCTTAATATTTGCCTCTTCCTGCTGGTTGAAGGAGCTGCTGGTGTAGGATTCAAGCCCAGGGCCTGCTCCAGAGCGCTGTGTCCTACACCACAGCCCGGTCCCCTCCCTTTGCCGCTTCTTTGAAATGAAAATCTCCTTGTTCGAAGGCTGGGGAAGCGTAAAGCTCTTGCTGCCTGGTTCGCATCCCTGCTCCCGGGAGAGTTTCCATGCGTCCCCCCAAGGACTGCTGGAAGATGGAGAGGTTCTGGCTGAGTGCTGGGAGCGATGCTCCCTAGGCTGGCGCACAGGGAGTTGAGCTAAAATGTTTGCTTTCTTCCTGCTTTATTTTTTTTGGCCCTGTAAACCATGTGTTTTGCTGGCCAGGGCCCTGTCTCGCCCGTTGCTCCATGGTCAGGGCGTTTTCTTGGAAGGTGGAAGGCTCCAAACTGCAGCATCGTCAGCAGCTGAGCCAACATCGTAACTCTTTGGTGGTGGAGTTAGGAGCCAACATCGTAACTCCTGTCCTGGTGGTGGAGAGAAGAGGGATGCTCCTGCAACAGGATACCATGGGGTCCTGCCTGTCTGTAGGACCCTTCAGGATCAATTCCTGCAGGTTCAGCTCTTTGGTGGAGAGGACCAGCCTTGTGCATGTGGTGGCAAGGAGAAAGGAGACCTCCTCACCTGGGAAGCGTGGAGCTGTGCCTAGGACAGGGCTGGAGCTTGAGCCCTGAGATGAAATCGTGCTTAGAATCATAGAATGGTTTAGATTGGAAGGGACCTTAAAGATCATCTAGTTCCAACCCTCCTGCCCTGGGCAGGGACACCTCCCACTGGACCAGGTTGCTCAAAGCCCCGTCCAACCTGGCCTTGAAACCCTCCAGGGATGGGGACTTGCTCTTTGGAAGTGGATGCTTCCAGTTGTGCAAAGGGGAGGTAATGCTGGAGTGTCCTCCTCCTGGCAATGTCACGCGTGTTTGTTGGGAAGACTGAGTGGCTTTGGTTGGCCGCTGTCATCCCCATGGGTCTCGGGTTGGAGCCCAGCTGGGACCACGGTTCCTGGGAACCCTGCAGAGAAACGGGGAGCTGCAGGCAGACCACGCTCACTGTGTAATTGTTTTTATGATCTTACATTTCATAGAATCATGGAGTAGTTTGGGTTGGAAGGCACTTTTAAAGCCCATCTAGTCCAACCCCCCTGCCATGGGCAGGGACATCTTCAACTGGACCAGGTTGCTCAAAGCCCCATCCAACCTGGTCTTGAATGTTTCCAGGGATGGGGCATACATCACGTCTCTGGGCAACCTGGGCCAGGGTTTCTCCACCCTCAGCGTAAAACATTTCTTCTTTTGATTTGCCCAGATTGCCACGGAGCTGAATTCAGTGTGTGATGGGAGTTGGGGATGCAGTTAAGACTTGGATGCAGAAAAGGGGTTAAATAAGTGGAGTTATTGCTAGTTCTTCTCTTGGCATGGCGTAAATTTGAGAGGACCTCCTGGGATGGCATTTTGGATGGTGTTTCAGCTTCTGCTCCACCTTTCTTGGTTGCTGCCAGAGGAGGTCCTTGCTGAAAGGGCTTGGGAGTCCTGGGCACTTGCAACCTGCGGGATGAATGTTCGCAGCCCGGTTGAGACGGGAAAACTCAGCCATGCGAAGGAACGGGAGGGCACGAGCGAGGTGCTCGTGAGCGCTCGGATGTGTGCTTTGACAGAAGTGTTAAATACCCTTCAATTAAGGAAAAAAATACCAAATTTAACAGTATTGGCTGTAAGAGCCGGTCAGTTTTCCCTGGCTGCTTAATCATCGCTCGTGCGTTGTCATCCCAGGAGAGCCACGCTTCCGCCTAGTAATTAGCATTGAAGCAGTCTGAGCAAGTTTCCATTTGTTAAACAATTAATAAATGCATCATCTCCTTGAAGTATCGCTGTGCTCCTTTAGAGCTAAGGGATTATTTTCTCTAAATCCTGGACTCGGAGCCGGTATTTCTCACCAGCGGGACTTTATTTTTTTGCATCAGCTGTGGAAATGTGGAGGCCGGGTTGGGGAAAGTGGCTTTCCTGCAGCTTTCTGCAGGCGTGCTGGGACATGTGGGCTGTGACACATCTTGTGTGCAGAGATACCAAATCCAGCGTGTTTTGGCTCTATTTTCCAGTCCTGACATTCCAGTTACACAGTAAGGGACCCCCTTATTACCTCCCCCCATCCCCCCAAACAGGCTAAAAGGGTGCTGGGTGCAGAGAAGGGGAAGTAATAGGAAAAATCCACCTGCTTTTTTTCCCCTTCTTTATTTTCCATTTGGTTTTTCCAGGAGCAGACCTTGGGCTCTGTCCTCCCGGGTCCTAGTGAGTGTTGGTCGAGAACCTGGGATCTTGCCTGCAGGGTTGGGTCTTTCCTGCAGGATTGGACCTCGCGGTGCCCTGCCCTGCCCAGACCAAGGGAGACTTTACAGGCCCATCCCTTCCCTGATAGACATGTTAGAAAGCCAAAACCCGCGCCGTAGTTCTTTGCACGAAGGGGAAAAACCTGGGTTTCCCACCCCGCTCAGGCGTTCTGCAGCTTTCGTGGTGATCAGCCCACGGGGGGTTTGTGCAGAGGCACCTCTGCTGCTCAGAGTGAGGGTTCAAGGAGATGATGATCAAGGTACTGGGAAGCACTGCTGGTGGGGCTTTCCATCCCTAACCTGCTCCCGTGACCCTGGGATTTGAGGAGCACACTTCTAACACATTTATTTTACATTCCTGCACTGCAAGGGACAGCCACTGTCCCCAGACGATGGCTGGGGAAGCTGGTACCTTGGGTCTAGTTGAAGATGTCCCTGCTCGTTGTAGGGGAGTTGGACTATAGATGACCTTTAACGATTCCTTCCAACCCAAACCATTATATGATTTGATGGAGGAGGGATTGGACGTGGGCATCCCTTGACCAAAGCTGGTTTCCAGACTGTAGGAGACACTGGGATCTTCCAAAAGCATCAAAAACCTGGTGGTGCCAGCATGTGTCATGTGGAGCTGGAATCGCCTCTGCCGAAGGCTGTGCGGTTAATCGAAGCTGTTTGTCCCACCTAACGAGCAATCCCAAGTAAGGGATGATTGTTTTTTTCTCTCCCCCCAGACACGCCGTCTGTATATTCTACCTAGTTCTCCGTGCCCTGGACACTATAGAGGATGACATGTCCATCAGCTTAGATGTGAAGGTGCCGATGCTGCACGAGTTTCACTCCTATCTCTATCAACCCGAGTGGAAATACATGGAGAGCAAGGAGAAGGACCGGCAGGTGCTCGAAGACTTCCCAACGGTAAGGCACCCACCTCCTTGCTTCAGCCGCCTTGTGTCACCTTTCTGTGGATAGTTGTCCCTCCACGTTATGCCTGTCTGTGTCTGCCGAGCTCGTTTGGTCCCTGGTGAGCCCGTAGCTCTTTGGAAGAGCTACATCACCTGCACGTGGGGCTGGATGCAGAGCTGGCGTGGGAAACCCAAACATTGTGTAATTCCCTACACGAGCCAGAGGTAACCCGTGCCAGCTCTGAAAAGTGGCTCTTTGCCTCTCCCGTTGGAAGAGCGACTGTCTCCTTGGGGAGAGCGATTGGGATTTGTTGCCCAACTCTGTATTGCCTGGGTTGGGTGTCCTGTGACCCCTAACAGATACGGAGAAGAGGAGAGCTGGGCTGGCGTCTGGCTTATGGATGGCCCAGTGTTTGCAACAGTCCTTGGGGATCTGCTCTAGAGCTACAGGAGTCTGTTTGCAGATACTTGATATACGTATTAGATAAAAAGCACCCTCACTCTTAGGAACGATGTTGTCCAAAATCTTGTTGCTCTAAGGATCCTTCTAAAAGGAAGCCGTAGGAAGTCTCCACTCGCAAGCTAAATCGGTATTGGAGCCTGTTCTCTGACTAGAGGCAGATTGAGAATGTCTGGCCGTGTCCAAGCCATTTAGCTCTCTCAGCATCCAGAACAGCGTGGTTGCATCCCAGACTGTCCTTAAGAGAAAAGGTTTCTGGTCCATGCTACTTCCCAAGCTCCGCCTGGGGATTACTTGGGGATTACTTGGAGGTGTTCAGCCTGGAGAAGTCTCCCGGGAGACCTTCCAGCCCCTTCCAGTCCCTCAAGGGGCTCCAGGAAAGCTGGGGAGGGACTCTGGAGCAGGGAGGGGAGCCATGGGACAAGGGGGAATGGTTTTACACTGAAAGAGGGGAGACTGAGATGAGATATTGTGAAGAAATTCTTTGGTGTGAGGGTGGTGAGCCCCTGTCCCAGGTTGCCCAGAGAAGCTGTGGCTGCCCCATCCCTGGAGGGGTTCAAGGCCAGGTTGGCCGGGGCTTGGAGCAACCTGGTCTGGTGGGAGGTGTCCCTGCCCAGGGCAGGGGGTTGGAACTAGATGATCTTTAAGGTCCCTTCCAACCCAAACCATTCTGTGATTCTATGATTTTAATAATACCTAGTAGAGGTGTACTCTCAGGTCATGCTTCTCTGTATAGTGGAGTCAAGCCACTGAGACAGAAGAAGCGTCAATATGCTTATTTTACAGACAGACTGAGACACAGGGCGAGGAGGAGAGCCTGAATCTGCGGTGGTGTTCATGTCCGAGCTGTAGCTGTTCAGACTGTTGTCCTTACCAGATGCACACCTTGGGCTGGCTGTGGTTACCCACGGGTGGAGAAGAGCACTCAGCACAATAGGGGAGGATGTCCTTTGCAGTGTGAGAACGACTGAGTCATTAAATCATGTTATTGGAGATGTAGAAGAAGGATTTTGTGCTTTCTCGGTTGCTTGATGCCTTTCCAGTTGTGCAAAACGTGCCTTATGGAGCCAGAGCTGGAGAGGGTTCAGGAGAACAGAGCAGCAGAAACCTCCCCTGTCTCTCCCCGTGGTTGGTGTGATGGGATGCTCTCACAAATTACAAAAAAACCCACAACTGTGTCTGCCGAGGGTAGCTAGTTTTGTCCTGCAACTCCCGGATGATACTAGTCGAAGGCCACAGAGCCTTCTTGAAGATATTGCTGTGTCTGATCTACCACCAGAGACGGTTCTGTTCAGACTGAGACGTGCTTTAGGGGCCTTGAAACAACTCCGTTTGCAGGAGTTGTCCTCCATCTCCAGCCAGGGCGGGATAGGCACCCGGTAAACAGTCTTTTTCTGATTTCTTAATAAACATTGAGCTCTGCTATTTTTTTCCTAAAACTGTCTTTTTTTTTTTCCCCTCGCGGTGGTTTGTGCTTCCAGATCTCCATGGAGTTCAGGAACTTGTCAAAGGTTTACCAGGAGGTGATTTCAGATATTTGCCACAAGATGGGCGTCGGGATGGCAGAGTTCTTGGAGAAGAAGGTTGACTCTCAGCATGAGTGGGATAAGGTAAGTCAGCCTGGACAAGAGGACCAGACCAAACATGAGTAGGGTCCACCTTGTCTCTGGGGGAAGAGGAGACAGAACATCCCTGTGGGAAGAGGACTCAGATGTTTGAGGGAGGCTGTGTGGCCTTGGGAAGGCTTTGAGAGACTGCTGGTCCTGTGGGTGGCAGCAGGATGGCGTGGATTGTTGGTGTCACCCACCAGCACATGTTTTGGGTGACCCATCACATCAGCTGTTCCCCTGTGGGTGGTTCGTTCAGCTGCCGGAGGCAGAGTGGCACCTTGGTGGGACATCCTTGGTGAGGTGTTTGCTGGGCATGACAAAGCTGAGACGTCCCAGGGAGGGCCATGAGAATGTGCAGAAAACATACTGTCAATTAATTCTGAGCATCATTTTCATAAAATTCACTGTGGCAAACTGGCCGCTCTTTCTAACTGTTCCTTTTATCTTGTTTTTTTTTTTCTTTTCTGCACCTTCCTCTCTTGGTGCTTCACAGTATTGTCACTACGTTGCTGGGCTGGTGGGGATCGGCCTTTCCCGTCTCTTCTCTGCATCAGAGCTAGAAGATCCTATCGTCGGGCAGGACACGGAGCTGGCCAACTCCATGGGCCTCTTCCTGCAGAAAACCAACATCATCCGCGACTATCTGGAGGACCAGCTGGAGGGAAGGGAGTTCTGGCCCAGAGAGGTGAGGGAAGGAAATTCTTTACTAGGAAGAAATTCTTCACTCTGAGGGTGGTGAGACATTGGAACATGTTGCCCAGAAAAGCTGTGGCTGCCCCATCTCTGTTCAAGGCCAGGTTGGATGGGGCTTGGAGTAACCTTGTCTGGTGGGAGGTGTCCCTGCCCAGGGCAGGGGGTTGGAACTGGATGATCTTTAAGGTCCCTTCCAACCCAAACCGTTCTGTGATTCTATGAAAACATCGCCTTGGGGTGAGCGTTTCTGCTGTGCCTCTTTGGGAGATGTGCTCAGGCTGAAGGTACTGTTGTTGCTGCTCTGATACAGTGAGTTTTATCCTCTCATTGGAAGCGTTCCTGATGGAACTTCCTTCGAAATTCCCAAAGCCAGCATTTTTTCCACCATTTGTTGGTGTCTCTTGATAGTCTTTCATACTTCTGTCCAAGACCTGTAACAGATGGGGCCAACTGTCCATGCTTCCCAGGACATGTGTCTCGGGAATGCATTACCGGGTGCGTAGCGGAAGGTGCACAGCTAAAATTGTAGGGTCTCTGATGTCCCTTTAAATCAAAGTCCCTTTAAAGCAGGTGAGACTTGACAGTCTGCTTTAATTTTGTCAGGACCCTACAGTAAAGCTGTGCTGCATCAGATCGCTACTGTTGGTTGTACATCTTCCTGATAATAGTTCTTCTAATGACAGCTGGGTGACAAGTTCCATATCTATCTACAGATGTGGGGATGAAATGACGTCTCCCCACACTGCCAAGAACTTGTTGGGCCAATTTTTCCCCTCTCTGTTATGTTGGTTCTGGGAATGAGGGAGGATAAGGCTTGGTGAGATCTCGGGAGGGTACCTAGTCTGTTCCCAAAGGCAGGACCAGCTCTGCCTGAGCCTGACAGATGCTTGTCTGCTCTTCTTCAGGCCCTCCAAGAATTTTTCTCCCCCTTTTCCATGTGGCTCACCTGTGTCATAGAGCATTTTTTGCTGTCAGCCCAATGTGTGAGGCATCTTTTCCTTGCCCCGCCTAGAGAAGATGTGGAGATGAGTTGCATCCTCCTTCTTTGCAATCCCTTTGTTATATGCAAAGGCCGCTGTCGTGTCCTTGCAGCTTGACCACCCTTCTTTTCTTTAGCCTAGCAAGCCCTACTCCTTCAAGGCTTTCATGGGTCTCTGGTGGTTCTTGTTGCTTTCCCAAACCTCAGGCTGTGACTGATGTCTCTCTTACGGCACGAATGTACCCTCCAACTTGTGAGTCCTTATCTTGATGTTTAGGTTTGGAGCAGATACGCAAAGAAGCTCTCGGATCTTGCCAAACCAGAGAACATCGATATGGCTGTCCAGTGTCTGAATGAGCTCATCACCAACGCCCTCCACCATGTCCCTGATGTCCTCACATACTTATCCCGCCTGAAAAACCAAAGCGTCTTCAACTTCTGTGCTATCCCCCAGGTGAGTTATGCTTTCAAGTGGTTCTTCATCGTCTGCAGCCCAGCTGATGAGAAGCTGGAGGTGTTGGAGCATTATATATCATGTCAATATTAGCCTGTTTTATTCTCCGTCTCTTTCTTTTTTCCCGGTACCTGCCATTTCTGCTGGTGGTGAGATTGTGGCTCCACTCCTGAGTGTTTTGCCATCGATTTCACTTGGGCCAGGGTTACTCCCTTGGCAAGCTCCTTGCAATGCAGTAAGGCCTCTTGGTGTTTCTCCTTAGGTGATGGCTATTGCCACGTTGGCTGCCTGCTATAACAACAAGCAGGTGTTCAGGGGTGTTGTGAAGATCCGGAAGGGACAAGCCGTCACTCTAATGATGGATGCCACAAACATACAAGCTGTCAAAGCCATCATGTACCAGTATGTGGAAGAGGTAGGTTGAGCAGCTTCCTTTGAGTACTTTCTGTCTCATTGCTGGTATGGAATTGGGAAAACCCATGAATCTGTTGATCCTTTCCTTGAGTCTCTTAGTCAGTTCATGGTGGCAGGGCATGGTGACCCTGATATGGTTTTGGCTTGGACCAAACTAGGTGCTTGATGTGTTCTCTTGGTCTGTGCCTGTGTTGAGAGGCAGAGACATAGGTCCTGCTGTCCTTCTGGTGGAGAACCGGAGGAGCCAGGTGTCACAGTGTAGGACTTCCCTTGACCTGAGCAGGCCCAGAGGACCTTTCTTGCAACACACCTTGGAACAGGTTGCATCATCTCACCACAGGCTGCACGCAGTCTTGTTTTCACTGTGTCCGTAGTTGCAGCTGGCAGCATGGTGTGGTGGCTCTTCTCTTGTGCTCCATGGCCAACAGTAAATGAGAGTGGCTCTTCACGGGTTGTTAAAGCAGTGGGACTCCCAACTTGAGGGTACTGTGGAGGTTAAAAGGTCATGTGGAGGAACATCTGGTGGATGGATTCATGAAAAAACCCAACACTCCAACCCCCAAAACCAAATCCAGCGAGGGCTGTTAAATAAAAAGACATTACATCTGCACCAGGGAGACCCCAAACCACGCGTGATGGGAGGTCCCTTTGTGGGCTGGGCAGCCCTATGGCAAGGGACACTGACACCTTAGCACCTTATCCCAGAGGAGGGTCTTTGCTTGTGCACGCCTCCGTAAGAGTCAAGCAGACAAGTATCTCAAAGACCATCAGGTTTGAAAACCCCAGAGACCATGGGGTTGTCTGATGAAAGTGGCAATTTCCTGGCAGTCACACCAGCTGCTGGTCACACTGAGGGTGTCTTCACTGGTTTGGGGTGGGCTGCGGATTGCTGGGCAAGAAGCACTGGTCCCAGCAACATCACTTGGGGTTGAGGGACTGTGTCTGGGGCCATGTGGTCCATCTCCCATCATGGGGTGCCCTCAAGAGGCTGCTTGGCTTAATGCACTTCCCAAGGGAAATGGGCCCTGACCCCATCCAGACATCTCTTGCTCCATGGCAGTCCACCACTGAGGTTGCTCTTGAGGACATGGTGGCCCTAAGGCTTCCTCTTTCATGTAGTGGTCCCATTTGTCTCCTCAACCTTGGATGGGAACCATAACTCCTCCTTTCTCCCTCCCCAGATCTACCAGAAGATCCCAAGCACAGACCCGTCATCCAACAAGACGCAGCAGGTCATCGCCTCCATCCGCGCCATGAGCTTGCCTGGTGGCCCCATGGCATCGCGCCACCACTACTCCCCCATCTACCTGTCGTGCGCCATGCTCCTGGCTGCCCTGAGCTGGCAGTACCTGAGCACCATCACCAAGGCCACCGAGGAGTACGTCCAGGCGGGCGAGAACTGATGGGCAGTGGGGATGGCAGGGGGAGAGATGGTCGGCGGATGGGCAGCGGAGGCAGAAGGCTTCCTCGTCCCCTGCCAGTGGGGATGGCCAGGCAGTGGGGTGCCACCGGGCCGGGGACAGTGACGAGGATGGGATGCCAGTGAGCTGCAGCCCCGGGGCGACGGTGTGGTTTTGCTCCTCACCACCCTTGCCATCTGCTTGGATGGTTACAAACGCTAATCGGAGTCTTACTGTTTGAGGTTGAATATTTTTTTTCCCCTTCTTTCCTGTTGGACAGTTTACCTGAATATTTTTTTTTTCTTTTGTTTTTGTTTTTTTTTTTTGGTTAGGATGGTTTTCAATAGAAACTGCAGTTGCCTCTTTTCTTGCTTGAGATTTGAGACACCTTTCCAGCTCAGAGCTGAGGAAAACCTTCTGGGTTTTGCCTCCCTTTCTTAGGCAGCCTCTTCCCCCATCACCTCTGGTGTCTGCTCCGCACTGGAAGGACGCTGCTTCAGCCAGGAGAGGAACACGCTTCCTTATCCAGGGAAAAGGCTCTGGCCACCTTCTGGCCCTCAACCCAGGCTGGTTGACATCCTGCGGCCTGGAAACAGGCAGAGGCAATCTTGAAGTTTCTGTTGTTGTGCTGAAGGAGGCTGCTAGGCTTGAAACAAGCCCTTTTAATGTTAATTGACGGTGGAGGTGGGATGCTCTGTCCACTTCGATGTGCCCCCAGCTGAAAGCCATCGACTGCAGCTCCCTCCCCTCTGGCAGACGGTGCCCTGCACTTGCAAAGCTTTGTGTTTCAGCAGCTGGGGGGTGGTTAAAATGAGAAGGGAGCTGCCTGCATGGCTCTGAGCTGCTATCCCCCCGCCTGACTCCAGTGCTGGGGGGGTCCGGGCTCTGCAACCATTCCTTCAGCCCAAGAGGATGGGTGGCCGTGGCAGAGCAAGGCAGGGGAGCGAGGGTTTGCACCGTGGGTTCCTCATGGGATGTTTTTTTAGGGGACCTTGGTGCGTTGGCCACCCTGAAAGGCAGCAGTGACCCCTGCCATGGGCTGGGAAGGCTTGAGCCACTGAGGGGGACCCAGGGCGGGTGTCCCTGTCCCACTTGGCTCTAGCTTGGGATGATGCTTTGGGTTAGACCGACGTGGAGGCTGGAAGATGCTTCCACTGCTGTTCTGAAACACATCAGGCTGGACTTGCTTCAAGAGGAAACAACGCTTTAGAGGCAAGTCCTGTTTTCCTAGGGTGGATTTCGGTTTTCAGGTTGCCTACCCACCTGCCCCTCAAATGCTGCTTTGCCTTTGTGAAAGGAAGGGCAGCCTGTGTCCCGGTACGGGACGGAGCTGTCTACTGGGTGCAGTTTGGTGGCCTTTGCAAGGCCAAGCCCCTGTGGCCAGACTGTTGCTCAGAAGAAGAACCTCTACTCCACAGGTACCGATGTAGATAGTTTTAGGCTGTTGTTCAAAAGAAGCTTGCGATAGCTCTCTTTGTGCAGCTTCCTGTCTTGTTAAAATTAAAGTTTTCTTTGGGAAAAAGATTGTTTGATAATTTTTTTAGCTATCATTTCGTTTCCATGCGTAATTCTCCATCATGCCACAAGTTACAAGCCCTCAGCTCAGATGAAATGCAGATCATAGAAGGGTTTGGGTTGGAAGGGACCTTAAAGATCAACCAGTCCCACCCCCCTGCCCTGGGCAGGGACACCTCCCACCAGCCCAGGTTGCTCCAAGCCCCATCCAACCTGGCCTTGAACCCCTCCAGGGATGGGGCAGCCACAGCTTCTCTGGGCAACCTGGGCCAGGGGCTCACCCCCCTCACACCAAAGAATTTCTTCCCAATAATCTCATCTAAATCTGCGCTCTTTTAGTTTAAAGCTGTTCCGCCTCATCCCATGGCTCCCCTCCCTGCTCCAGAGTCCCTCCCCAGCTTTCCTGGAGCCCCTTTAGGGACTGGAAGGGGCTGGAAGGTCTCTGTGGAGCCTTCTCTTCTCCAGGCTGAGATGCTTCCTTGCTGCCACTCCTGGGCATCACAGTAAAGCCTGGTGTTCCAGACCCAAAGGACACGTTTTAACCAGGGTGAGGGACAGCTGAGGGTCAGTAAATTAACTTGTAATGCCTGTTGCCCTGCAGGCAGTGGGCATGGTGGCTCAGACCTGCCCTGAAGGCAGCTCTCTCCAGTGCCTCGGTGCATTCTCTTCCCTGCCGGTGTGCAGAGATGCTGGGGCTGGTCCTGGCTGCACTCTGGTCCATGGTGAAGCACCTCCTCCATCACCAGGAGTAGGCAATGCCCAGGACCTCAGGAGTCAGCACAAGTCACACTGTCACCACTATGGCCAGAGGACAGGGCTGGAACCGATCCCACTTATGTGAAGAGAGAAGGGTCTCCCCCGGCTTCCACAACACACAGAGCAACAGGAGAATTATTTGAGGTGGTCTGAGGTCAAGCAGAAGCAACCAAGGGCCAGGAGACAAGACACTGGAGAAATCATTTATTGGCACAGTTGTTCCAATCATATACACCACAGCTCTGTCTCACTGGTGTCCCAGTAAGCAGAGGTCAGGGGCTATTGTACTGTGCAAGGGAGAGCCCGCTTCACGCATTTCAGGCCTGTAGCCTCTGCTCAGCAATATACTTTGTGCTTTAAAATTTAAAAAAAAAAAAAAAAAAAAAAAGGAGAAGCTCTTTCACTATATTAGTGTTGGCAAATCACATGATTCCTCCTACACAGCTATTACACCTCCCCCTGGTAACAAAAATAAGTTTTTTCTTCTTCCTTAATGCCTGTGGCTCAAAAAAAACCCCAACCCCTCAGTTGTGTGCAAGTTAGCGAGATACCTCCAAGCGTTTGCATGAGTTCCCAGACGCAGCCTCAGGGAACATCTCTGCTCAGCATCACACCAGCTTTGGACACGGGACCTCGGCCAAGACGTGACCCACCACGCTGCCCAGCCACCCATGGTGCCAAGTGGTTTGCTCTTCCCTATCTGCTTGCAGGACATTTGATCAAAGGCTCGTGGAGCTCCGGCCAGGCCCTTCCCAAGGATCAATAACCCCAGACTACAGCAGAAAAAAAAAAAAAAACCAAACAAAAAAACACCAAACCCACCCAACACATCAAAAAAGCTGAGGAACAAGTGGTTTAAAAACAGCAGCCGAAGGGATGGAGTGGAGCAAGCGATGCACAAAGGATGTGTGGCAGGCAGGAGGGGCCTTAACGTGGCCTGGCCAGCCCCACATCAAGTTCATCAGTATTTCGTCATGAATAGGTCTAAGTTTAACCAATTGAAGGCACACACTCATGTACCCTGCTGGTTTTGGGTGCCAACAGTCAGACCAACCCCATCAAGGGTGCAGAAATCACATCTGGCCATGGCTTCCCAGCAGGGTCCACCTCTGCTGCCCCACTAAGTCCCTCGTCCCAGCACAAAGCTACCGCTTCCTACCCTCCCAGGAACAGACTGGGCTGGAAGGGGTCCGGGCTAACCCCAAACACCATGGTGCAAGAGGCCAGCGAGCCCTCCAGCAGTCCTTTGAGCAGGGAACGCCCCACAGCTGCGACCCACCAGGAGCAGAGGGCTTGCAGAGAGCAGTCCCACCTCCAGCTCCACCATACAATTAAAAAAAAAAAAAAAAAAAAAGATAAAAAGCTTTAATAAAGTAACCTCAACTATAGTCTCATAGAAGGGGGGGGGGGCTCTGCACCCAACCCACTATCAGTTAAAAGCATCGGGGACTCGGCATTATTTGTGGTTTGATGAAGAGGGTTACACCCTCTTCCAGTACTGCTCCGGCCTGGGGATGCCAGCCACGATCTCCGACTCGATGCCGCAGTGGTCCTCTCCTCTGAGGATTTTAAAGAAGCCTGGAAGCACACCAAAGAGCAAAACTCAACCTCCCCATCGTGCCAAGAATGGGGAAGGGGTTCCCTCCGGCAGCCCCCACCCCCCCCCCCCCCCGCAGGCAGCATTCCAGGGGTGGCCTCACCGTTGTCCCCCCAGTCGGTGTTCCAGGAGTTGGCGGCCAGCCAGTATGGAGTGCCGTTTTCCACCCCCCAGCCCAGGATCCGGATGGCGTGACCTCCAACCTGCTCACCGGACACGTGCTGGTAGACCCCTGCAAGGCAACAAGCCAACATGTCAACAGGCGCCTTGTCTCCTCCTGCTCCACACCCCCACCAGCTTGTGAGACATTTGATATCAAAGCCCAGAGACCAGCTGAGGTGTTCTTATTTTTTTTTTTTTCTTTTTGGTTAAGTAGAAACCTGAAGCTCAGTGTAGAGTCTGGAGGAAGAGTTGGTGCCAAGCATCAGCTCAGCATGCAGGACACCCAGAGACACTTGGTCCCAAAGGTGGCACATCACAAGCAATTTGGAACAGGGAATTGGGGTCCACACCAGGAGAACCATCTGCCAGGATTTTACCTAAAATCTTAGCTGTTCTTAGCCGTGATTCTGGGGGGTGCCCACTGGGGCTTCCTCCCTGACCTGGTCCCAAGCACCTACTCCCCTCGCTATAAACCAATGGATACAGGAGATGGTATCTGCCCATGCTCTTGTAACACTGGATATTCAAGTGTGAACTTGAGATCTCCTGACAGGAGACCTCGCTCTCTACCACTCCCTGAAAGGAGGGTGTAGCAAGGGGAAGGTCGCTCTCCCAAGGAACAGGTGATGCGACAAGAGGAAGTGGCTTCAAGTTATGCCAGGGGAGGTTAAGATGGGATATTAGGAAAAATTTCTTCACCCACAGGGTTATCAAGCATTGGAAGAGGCTGCCCAGGAAGGTGGTGGAATAACCATCCCTGGAGATATTTAAAAGACGGGCAGACATGGTGCTGAAGGACATGGTTTAGTGGTGATTTTGTCAGAGTTACGTTGATGGTTGGACTCAATGATCTGAAAGGTCCCTTCCAACCTAGGCAATTCTATGATTCAGACTTAAGTAGAGGGGCAAGGGCCTCAAAAGACAGACCCTATGGATGAAGTAGGGAAGAGGGCTCCCTACAGCTTCAGGGCTGATGCTCACCAGACTTGTACATCAGGAAGTCCTCATAGACAATAAAGGCTCCTTCCACTGGGCCGTTCTTGTAGATCTCAGCCATGATTTCCTTCTCACTGTGAGGGACACCGTAGGATGTGATGCCTAGGGAGGAAAAGAGTCCCACCATCAGTACAGCATTGTCAGACCACACAGGTCTTGGGACAGCTGGACAGTGTCTGCTCGGCATGGCCCTGCAAGAGGCCTTCTCCACTTAAAGGTTAAATTCAAACCCAGCTGCTCCAGAAGCACCAACAGAGCCAGACGGGGAAAGTGGGCTCCAACCATCCCTCTTCCAGAGGGAAAGCTTTAAGCTGAGTCCTATTCTGTACCCAAAGACCTATTCCAGACACCTTCAGGTGGAAGTTTTCCCCTTCTACACCCTTATTTCCAAAACAACCCAAATTACTCAAGGCTAAGACAAATCTCCAAGAAGCAGCCAGACTCCCCTACAAGTATAGGTCTGGCTACCACCAAGGAGTAGGATGGACGTGGCTTTGACATCAGACTTCCACAGGGCTCAGCACCATGCTCTTCAACACAGGCATGTGCACCATGAGGACTCAGATCAGTTCCCCCACCTCAGTTGAGTCTCGGCAAATACAACCTGCGCGTCTGCCAGGCTTATGGTTTGCTCCAGGGCCACCCACCCTGAGGCCACAGAAAATAACCACCGTGAAAGAGCTTAGGAAGAGGTCCAACCCTGTCAACCCCACCAAGTTACCACTAGGAGCAGCTCTGGAGCTGCTGCGCATCGAACAGTGTGGGAGGCCACCTCCCTTACCGTAGTGCTTGTCCTCCTTGTACGAGGGCGAGTAGCCAGGTTCACAGTGACGGCTGCACCTGGGGGTTTCACCCCCCTCCCCGGTGCATGGTGGCCGGGAGCCGTTGACGTGGTGCTCACAGGGTGGGATGGAGTAGGGACGGCAGCCTGTTGAGGACAGAGGCGGCATGAACTGGCTGTCCCCAAGCACCCCTGTCCCCAACAGCCATGCTGGAGAAGGCCCCAAGAAAGGGTAAGACCTTTCTGACCTAGAAACCCCACAGATCAGTGGGGTGCGAGCAAGAGTAGGTCTTCCTCTGCCAGATGAGCAATGCCTGCATCAGCGATGGGTTTCCCCTCTGGACCTGCCTCCCACCACCTCCCTCTTGACAAAGTGATGGACAAGACAGAAATGTGAAAAAACTCATGGCCATGCTAGGAGGAGGCGGAGGTTTCCAGTCTGGAAACTGTTTGCAAGGGCATGTAGCAACAGGACGAGGGGCAATGGTTTAAACTAGAGCAGGGTAGGGTTAGATTAGCCATTAGGAAGAAGTTCTTTACAATGAGGGTGGGGAGACACTGTCCCAGGTTGCCCAGAGAGGTGGTGGAGGCCCCATCCCTGGAGACATTCAAGGCCAGGCTGGATGAGGCTCTGAGCAACCTGATCTAGTTGAAGATGTCGCTGCTCACTGCAGGGGGGTTGGACTAGATGACCTTTAAAGGTCCCTTCCGACCCAACACATTCTATGATTCTATGATTCTAACCCCTTTTAAAGTTCCTTCTTGAGGGGGAAACATGTCAGGAAGACTCCTGCCGTCATCCAGAGTGTACTGAACTGGTTCAAAACCAGCAACAACAATAAAATTAACAGCCCGATTCATTCCTGCTACGGAAGCAGAAGCCTTGTGGGCTTGTTAAGCCTGGCTACTGTGCTCCCTTCCTGGATGGGTCTCCTACCACTAGGTGCTGCTCGGGATATGATTCTATGATCCTTGTCCCCAGAAGGGACCGTGGGGACAGGAGCAACCAGCTGGGACAGCAGAGGTGTTTGAGCCCAGACCTGAAGGAGGGAGCAGCCACAAAGATGCTGAAGGACCCTGAAGGACGTGAACCTGTAACCAAGCAGAGATGCTCCTCTCTGCTTTCACAGCCACAACTTACCCACATGGGAATCGTAGAGACCCCCAGACACGAGGCCTCTCTCTGTCCAGTACCTCCAGGCGCCGGAGGGGTAACCACCATTGCACCTGGAGAAAGAGACGACAGTTCCAGCTCCAGCCTGCTCAGAGACACCCTCTTTTGGGGGGAGGTGAGGGAAATGGAGCCAGCCTGGAACGGCTGCAGAGATGCTTTCAGCACGTTGAACCTTTTTAAGTCTGTCCCTGCCTTCCCCAGGATTTCTAGGCTTCAAGACACCAAAGCCTCAAGGCAAGAAGGAGCTAAGAGCACCCATGCCTCCAAATCCCAAAGCAGTGGTGCCTCCTTGCCAGGTCCCCACCAGGAGCAGCAGAAGCCACACAACCTGGAGACCCAACTCCTCACCCTGCTCTCAACAACCACAAAAGCCACAGGCAAAAGGCTTGTGCCTGAAAACCAAGGCTTTGGGGCTATTAAAAGATCCTTTGGCTCAGGGACTGTCAACTCTGTATGGGAAAGCATCGCTATGTGCTTGCCCTCCCCTCCACCACCCATCATCATCCTACTGGAGGCAGCATGTGGCCCTGAGGGACCTTCAGTCCATGCTGTCACCTTTACATTCCCACCTAACTCCATCATCTACAGCACAAAGCACCGGTGGGGCTTCCTGCTCTCCAGGGAGACTAGGAAGACAGGGCTGAAACGATCAGCATCTTCAGGTTGTGTCCCTGCTCCTCCCACCCACCTTTTAAGTGCCCAAGAACCAAGAGCAGCTCACCCCATGCCACACTCGAAGCCGCAGCACGACAGCAAGTCCTCCGCTGAGACCTCCACGCTCACCTTGGCGTTCGTGTGAACGCAGATCCTGTCCGAAATCGCTTCTACAGCGCCGAAAGCCTGTGGGCAGCCCCCAAAACCCAAGGGAAAAGCATTAGAGCTGGCCATGGGAGAGAAACCTTCTCATGAGTGCAGCAAGCATGAGCTTCGCTGGGAGAAGCCCATCAAGAAGCTCAGATACTGCAGGATCCTCCACATCCCCCCATTTATGCAGTTCAGCAGCAAACTCAACAGCATGGGTTTTTGTCCAGCAGACTCTGGATCGACACAACCTTAAACCATCCATGCTCTTACCCAGCAAGAGCCGCAAGAGCCCTGGTCTCTTATCTCATTGATGGTAGGACAGTTAGGCCACTGAGTCCGTGAGTCAAAGTTATCGGGCAGCTCCATGTCTGCAGCAAAATCCACCCTGCAAGCGAGAAGAAGGAAGTCTCATTACAGGAACACCACAGGACTCTCCAACCTCCTCTGAAGACGACCTGGAGGACAGGCACTCTTGTTGTTTGCTTACTGAAGGAGAATAAATACTGAAGTCCTCACACCAGGTCAGCAGTTACTCCAGTGTTTTAAGTTTCAAGGAGTACAAGTTACACGATTGGTCAAGCATCTGGCAGGACAGAGTTGTTTCCCCCACCATCATGCTTAATTCCATGCAAGATGTCCACCAAGCTGCACCCAGGGGAAACCTGCTCAGAGCCTTCTGGGGAGACCCTCACCCACTCCAGACACACCAGGAGCATCCACACAAGCTTTTACAGGACCCTCATCTCCCAGCACTCACCTCTCGGGGAGCTTGGGCCCACCCAGGAAGGTGCCACAGAGCTTCTTCACATAGCTCATGTCAGCATTGTGGAAGTTGTGCCCTGCCTGGGAAGAGACACAGAAAAATGGGACATGACTCTTCATGGCCACCACGTGCATTGCTGGGACCAGCCTGGTGCTCCAGATCTCCCTCACACCCAACCAGGGTCTGACATTTGCTATAAAACCCAGGGGCCAAGAGCCAAGCTACCTATAGACACAGAACACAGCCCCTTCCATCATGACCAGTAAGCTACGATCCAACTCTAGGCTTTGGCCACAGCGGCCTGGCCAAGGAGGTCACCGATACAGCTTGACACTTGCTGCTTGTTTCCAGCTTCCTACAGTTTCCTCCTACTCTACAAATTCATCAGTGCTGTGCTCCAAAGAGTAGAAGCTGCACAGTTACCATCACCGCAGGAATCCCTAACAGCATCAACTCATAGAATCATGGAATCATTTAGGTTGGAAAAGACCCTTGGGATCATCGAGTCCAACCATCAACCCCACTCTACAAAGTTCTCCCCCACACCATATCCCCTAACACCACATCTAAACAAGTCTCAAACACATTCAGGCATGGTGACTCCACCACCTCCCTGGGCAGCCTATTCCAGTGTCTGACCACTCTTTCTGGGAAGAATTTTTTCCTAATGTCCAGCCTAAACCTACACTGCTGCAGCTTGAACCCATTCCCTCTTGTTCTATCGCTAATTACCTGTGAGAAGAGACCAGCACCAACCTCTCTCTACAATGGCCTTTCAAGTAGTTGAGAAGTCAACTGGGACCAAGGCTGGTTTGATGCAACCATTGTGGTGAGGCTCCCAAAGCTTAGCTATTGGCTCCTACAAAGAGACTGTTGAGCAATGCACCGAAAAAAAACCGCAAAACCCAACCTGGTACTCACCTTCCAGGTGGTGTTGAGCTTGTTTATGTGGTTGACCAAGTCGGTGGAGAGAGGAGGGTAGTAAGGAATGCTGCGAGCATTGGCGAAGGCCACCAGGACACACAGGATGGCCACGGACGTCCACATCTTGGCTAGAGAACGGGACACTCCACCTGCAGCCAGATATGGGCATCATTGGAAACCTTCCCATGGCAGGCTTGGACCACAAGCGAGGGCTTGGCAGAAGGACCGTCGCAGCAACATGTGGGAGGATAAAACACGTGGCTGCACCAAGTCCCTCCCAATCCCGATTTACCCCAAAGGTCAGGAGAGACGCAGGAGCGGACTAACAACCCCCCTCCTGCAGCTCAGAAGAAACCAGACAAGGCAACCCTGTTTGTCGACCACTGCAGGATTAGGGGCAGCAGGAAAATACCTTTTGAAGCAGATCCAAGGGATTTGGAGGGTATTAAAAGCTGTGTTTACTTCCATGAAAAATGGAGAATAAGGACTAGGAGAAGGAATAAGCAACACCCCACCTCCACGGCGAACTGCAGCCCCAGGGACTTGCTAGCCCCTGCCCTAAGTACAGCGCACTTCCCTTTGAAGATATCACTCCGAATCCCATTTTTGGACTTTACGTCCTCGTTTCTGGCCAGCCCATTGCCCTGAGGGCCCTGATTGGGGTCACAGCCCTGGGGTGGTGACCCCCTGCCCATGCAGAGGGGGGTCCGCATGCACCCGAGCTGCCACCAGGGCTTTTCATGAGGGAGGCTGTGAAACCACATTCCTTGGTGCTGGGCACCAGGAAAGTCCCGATTTGGGGAACGGAGAGGCAGGGGAAATCCAGGAGCATGGCAAGAGTGGACCACAGCCTCACAAGCATCACCCAGCCCAAAGATGCTCCAGGGCTCGCTGGTTTCTCTGCTCTCCCGCCTCCTTGAGCCTAATTCACGTTAAATTGCCCAACTCCAACTTAACCCCCAATGCCAGCAGCCACCGCTTGCTCCGCGTCCCCACGCCTGACTCAGACAGGCCACGAGCGGCTCAACCTCTGCAAACACACCAGAGCACCCTCCTCCTCCAAAACCTCACAGCTCTCCTTCCACCAACACCACATCCACCCCGGTGACCACCAAAAGCCTGGTGAGCAACCCAAGACCTCGGATACGCCACGGCAGCCTGAACAGCGGAGATATTCAGGCTTTAATTCCTACTCATCTCAACGAGCTGAGGTTGTAATCACCTTTGCGAGCCTGGGCTTAAACCCTTCTGGGCAAATACGCCCGAGCAGCCGGACGCGCAGCTCTTGCCAGCGGCGGCAGAGCTCCCTGGGCAGGCGATGGGGAGACACACACGCATTTCCATGCAGGCCGCCTCCACCCACTCGCCGCCAAGTTTTCCAGAGAAAGAAAACCCAGCAGGAGTGTCCTACTTTCTGCCAGCGACAAGCCCAGGCGGCTGCAGCTAACTGTAGAAAGGGGCTTTTCTTTCTTTCTTTCTTTCTTACTTTCTTTCCCCCTCCTCCTTACACCATTTATTTATTCTTCTTCCCACCCCCCGTGCTTCCAGCAGGATGCTCAGCCCAACAGCTAGTTGAGTTCCAGCAGCACGTGCGTCCTCCTACCCCGAAATCTCCCCTTTCTGAAGGGGTTCCATGCGTTTTTGCTCGCTTAGGAGTTTCTCGCAGGCAAGGGACTCGCTGGCATTGCTGGTGTTCCCGCCGTGCTCCCTTGCTTGCACAGCAGGAAGGAGGTTACGCCCAGTAAAACAAATACCCGTTTCTAAGGCTGGTGTGTGGTTTTCTGCCTTATGCCCCTTCAACGTGGCCATTGGAAGACCAGGTCGGATGGGGCTTTGAGCAACCTGGTCTAGTGAAAGGTATCATAGAATGGTTTGGGTTGGAAGGGACCTTCAAAGCCCACCCAGTTCCACCCCTCTGCCCTGGGCAGGGACACCTCCCACCAGACCAGGTTGCTCCAAGCCCCGTCCAACCTGGCCTTGAACCCCTCCAGGGATGGGGCAGCCACAGCTTCTCTGGGCAACCTGGGCCAGTGTCCCTGGCCATGGCAGGAGGGTTGGAACTAGATGACCTTTAAGGTCCCTTCCAACCCAAACCATTCCATGGCTCTAAGAAGCCTGAGCTGAAGTACCTTTTCTAATGAAAAATATTTTTTTTTTTAAACCACAAACCTCTGTACTTCCTGCAGTCAACTTTATATTTTCTGCAGCAGTTTTGAGGCCAGAAGCTACCTGACACACATTTGTTTTCAGCAGGATGCCTCTAACTTTGCTGACACGCTGCAACCCGCCCCGCAAAGCCTCCCACATCGACACAACCGCTCGCACGGGGCTCTTGATGGACGGACACGGGACATCTCACCTCCTCCGGTTACCAGACCACACCGGCTGCAGGCTGCGAGCTCCCGGCAACCCGAAACCAAACTGAAAAAAGATACCAGGTGGTTTCCCCTCCGACAAGCGCTCCTGTTTTAAGCTCTGCTGCACTGCAGCCACCCCCACGAGGTGGCCCACGGCCAGCAAGCCCAGCAGAAGCAGCAAGACATCACCCAGCGCAACCCAAATAGCCGGGAGCCAGTGGGTCGTTTCAGCAAAGAAACTTCTTGCCAAGTCTCCCAGGGGCATGAACCCCCCCACCCCCCCGGCCATGGGAGAGTTCGGGGGGTTCAGCCTTGAGAAGAGAAGGCTTTGGGGAGACCTTAGAGACCTTTCCAGTCCCTAAAGGGGCTCCAGGAAAGCTGGGGAGGGACTCTGGAGCAGGGAGGGGAGCCATGGGACAAGGGGGAACGGTGTTAAACTGAAAGAGGGGAGATTTAGAGGAGATACTGTGAAGAAATTCTTTGCTGTGAGGGTGGTGAGCCCCTGGCCCAGGTTGCCCAGGGAAGCTGTGGCTGCCCCATCCCTGGAAACATTCCAGGGGAGGTTGGACGGGGCTTGGAGCAACCTGGTCTGGTGGGAGATGTAGGGGAGGGTTGGACTAGATGGCCTTTAAAGGTCCCTTCCCACCCAAACCACGCTCTGAAGTCTCCTGTGGGCACGAAGTTTGGGGAGGGGGAGCTGATATCCTCAGCTGGATGGCACGGAATATCCCAAGGCCTGGGTGGAGAAGGAAGGGGAAACCCTCGAGCTCATGTGATTTCTTCCTCCCTACCCGCCCCCGCGCTCCACCGCCGCCTCGCCTCTGCTCCCGGCTTTAGCCCCGTGCACAGCAGGTCTATGTATAGAGCGAGCGCAGGCACGGGACGCGCTGGATGTATTTCCACCGCCAGCAAGTCACGAGCAGCCGGAGACGCGCCGACCCCACGGCAAGCTGCTGGTTTCCACCATCACCCCCCGCCTCTCGCCCCGCAGATACGAGCCGTGAGACACTTCCCGTGGCAGGGGTGGTGGGGGAAGCGATAACGCTATCTCCTCCGCACACGCTTCCCCCCACCCCTAAACCCCCCCAGCTGTTTTAAAACACCACCAAAACAGCAACACCAAAACCAAACTTGCAAAACAGTTGCTGCACCCGACGGGTAACATGCTCTTCTTTCTGCAGGGTGATCAGGCCAGAGGAGTTTCTCCAGGAAGCCCAGGACATCCCTTCCCTTTTCACGCCCCCCGCCCCCCCCAGGTCTCCATGGTGCCCCACAGCTTCAGGACAACCCTGGCAAAGGCTGTCTTCACAGCCCACATCCCACCACAGCTTATGAGCTGGGAAACGGAAGCAAAGCTTGGCTCTGGGACTCCTTAAGACACAGCAGCTTCACCCTGGCATATTCTGCAGATGGCAGGAGGGCGTTTGGGGCTTGCAAAGAGCCCCCCACCGCCCCCCCCGAGCTGTTCCACATCCTCTTGGGCTACGGACCTGGGAGCTGAGGACAAATCCCCTGCCCCCTGCTTTGGGATCCAAAATATCTGGTAATGCAACATCATAGAATGGTTTAGGTGGGAAGGGACCTTAAAGCTCATCTAGTTCCGACCCCCCTGCCAAGGGGGATGGGGGAGCACCTCCCACTGGACCAGGTTGCTCAACCTCTTGAAGGATGAGCATGAAACAACTCTGGAAAGCTGTTACCCACCAGCACACCTGACCCTGGTCAGGACTCTCACAAGTCAGCCAGCTGGCTGCTTAAAAAGAGGAAATTTGGGCTCCCTTGAGCCCTGGCTCCCAGCCAGCGAGCAGGAAGCAGCGAGGCCGAAGGCTCTCCCACACGAGCTGCTCGCTGCAGCGTGCGAGGGCAGAGGAGCATCTGAAGCGAGATGGCTGCGGCTGCTGCTGCACCACCCACCCGCAGTCCCTCTGCGCTGCAGGCAGCGAGCCAAGGAGGAGGGGACATCACCCAGGTGCCTTCTCCACCCCTCCTCACCAGGAGATCTTGGAGCCAGAGGCGCTTCCCTGACTGCTTTCCCCAATTCCGACTGTTTGGACCACGTTATTCCAGAGATCAGCAGGATCCCACAGCCTCCTCCCAGCAGCCGATGGAGACACACAGTGCCTGCCACAGCAAACCCCTCTGCAGAGCCTTCCTATGAAGGTCTTCTCCACACCACCCCCAGAAATCAAAACCCATGAGTCCCGCTTAACTGGGCATTTCTCTGCAGTCAATAAAACCTCCAAAAAAGGCTATTCCAAGCCTGGCTCACATGACTCAGCTCAGGCAGGTCAGGCCAGGAGATAAGTCCTAGCCCTGGAGCACCTCTCAGCTCCTCCGCTGTCTGGGCCAAACCCCTCCAGGCACAGACGGAGGCACCCACACCCCCTTTTCCAAGGGTTTGAGGAAGATAAAAGCCGTCCCACCCCCACAGCTAAAACACTCCCCCACGCCTCAGGGGGGAGAGGTGCTCAGCAAAGCCCAAGTCATGTGTCCTCCTCCTGCGAAGCTGCCCTTTACCCAAACGCGGAGCTTTGTCCTTTGTTCTGGCTGCCAGGGTTTGTGCATGACTCTCAGCCACAATAAAGCCAGCGTATAAACAAAGGGATCCAGCTGAGCTTGCTGCGCCCGCCAGGTTAGCTTGGGTGCCCTAACCTCATGGCCTGCTGACTTCATTACGGCCATTACTGCATTATCAAAGCTTCACTTTTTTGGTCTTTTTAAAAAAAACAGTAAGAAGTAAACACGAGCCACTCTTTCCTGCACCCCTTCCTTTCCAGGAAAGCCATGCCATTAGCACAGCTTAGGCAAAATAAACACACCTGGAGACAAGTTGCAACACTTGCCCCTACAGCTTGCATTCACGGAAAGCGCAAGATTCCCCCACAATGGAGCTGCACTGATTTTAATTTTGTTTTGTTTTTTTTTCCCCTTTGCTCTTACAGACCGCACCATAAACCAGAGTCTTGCACAAGACCTCAGCCGCCGCCGCCGCCGCAGGCACCCTGCGCTATGGAAATTCCTCGCCCTCAACTTTGCAGCCTGGAAGGAAAGACAAGAAGGGAGCGACCTTCGCCGTATCACGCCCGCAGCCCAGCCCTGAGAGCGCGATAGAGGGACGACAGGTACATGGCACACCAGAATGATGCGAGGCAGCTTCTATCCAGCTCCACCTCCACGCCGGGGTCCGAGTGCCAGACCCAGGGAAGTGATGCCAGACCCATGCTCGGCCGAGCATCACGGGATGTTCCCAGCAGCCCTTCGGCGGGTGCCAAACCCACCTCCTTACCGTCAGCTGACGAAATATGGGTTTGTTTTGTTTTTTTTTTTTTCTCCCCTCCATCTTCATGATGAAAACAAGGCTTCCTCTCCCCCTCCTCTGCCCCTTGCAGGAAGGTTTGCTGGTTTTGGAGGCGCACGGAGGGTTAAATACCGTTTCCGTCCCCCCCTTCCCCGCAACAAACCTCGCCAGGAGCATCCCTCCTGGACCCGCCACGGCCAAAAAACACCCTAAAACCGCAGCTGGAAGACGTGGGGGAGACGCTGCCGCTGCCCCAAAGCCGGGGGGTGGGGGGTGTCCCTGCCCGGCCGCGCTGTGGCAGTCAAGGGGGTGTCCCATCCTCACCCCCCCACACACCCCGCCGCGTGTCCCCCCCCCCGCCCCACGCCGGGCGGTGCAGCGCAGCATCCCCTGTCCCTTGCCTGTCCCCGCCGCAGCGCCCGCATCCCCCCACCCGGCCCCGCTGCGCTCCTTATGGCCGGCCCCGGTCCAGCCCACCCCGGGACTCACCGCCCCGCACGGCCCCGCACAGCCCCCGCCGGCCCCGCGATCCCTCGGCGGCCGCGGAAGGGGCAGCGCCCGGCGGCTGAGTCATCCCGGACCCGGCCCGCCCCCGGCGTGACTGCATCCTGCCGGCTCCCCGCCCCCGGCCCGCCTCCAGCCCGCCGGCTTCGCTCCTCATCCCTCTCCAGTCCCTCCTCCAGCCTGACTCCATCCCTCCTCAGTCCCACTCGCATCCCAACTCCATCCCTCTTCAATCCCACCCACATTCCACCTGCTTCCCTTCTCCATCCTGCCTCCATCCCACCTCCATCCCTCTTGGTTCCCTCCTCCACCCTGCCTGCATCCCTACTCCAGCCTGAATCCATCCTGCCTCCATCCCACCTGCATCCCTCTTGATTCCCTCCTTCAGCCTCCCTCCAGCCCGCCTGCTTCCCTCCTCATCCCTCTCGAGTCCCTCCTCCAGCCTGCCTCTATCCCACCTCCATCCCTCTTCAACCCCACCCACATCCCACCTGCTTCCCTTCTCCATCCTGCCTCCATCCCATCTTGATTCCCTCCTCCAGCCTGACTACTTCCCTCCTCCATCCTCCCTCCATTACACCTGCACCCCATCTCTATCCTTCTTGGTTCCCGCCTCCAGCCCACCTGCTTCCCTCCTCATGCCTCTTGAGTCCCTCCTCTAGCCTGCCTGCATCCCACCTCCATCCTGCCTCTATCCCATCTGCATCCCTCTTGATTCCATCCTTCAGCTTGCCAGCATCCCACCTCCATCCTGCCTCCATCCCACCTGCATCCTTCTTGGTTCCTTCTTCCAGCCTGCCTGCATCCCACCTCCATCCTGACTCCATCCCTCTTGGTTCCCTCCTCCAGCCTGCCTGCATCCCAGCTCCATCCCTCTTCAATCCCACCTGCTTCCTTTCTCCAGCCTGCATCCATCCCACCTGCATCCCATTTCCATCCCTCTTGATTACCTCCTCCAGCTTGCCTGCAGCTTGCTTGCAGCCTGCCAGCATCCCTCCTCAGTCCCACCTGCTTCCCTTCTCCATCCCACCTCCATCCCTCTTGGTTCCTTCCTCCAGCCTGCCTGCAGCCCGCCTGAATCTCATCTAGCTTTCCTTCTCCAACTTGCCTACATCCCTCCCCAGTCACACCTGCATCCCACCTGCTTCCCTTCTCCATTCTGCCTCCATCCCGCCTCCATCCCACCTCCATCCCACCTGCTTCCCTCCTCCAAACTGCCTCCATCCTGCTTGCATCCCTCCACTATCCTGTCTCCATCCTGCCCACCTCCCTCCTGCCTGCATCCCACATCCATCCCGCCTGCTTCTCTCCTGCATCCCACCTCCGTCCTATCTCTATCCCCTGCCCATCCCACCTCCATCCTGCCAGTGTCCTTTGAAGTTTTCATCTGGAAGTCCAGCAAGTTTTTACTGTGTGATTACCCTGTCAACCGACTTTTTTTCCCCCCATCTTGGCTGATTTTCAGAAGAAGTATGAACAGCACAGAAAAGTTGTCTTAAGAGCCAGTTTCAAGTCCTGTTCTAAACCGCAATGATGCTAAAGATTCTCTTTAGTGAGAAAGACCATCCATTTTTTTCCTTTCTCACCCCTCCCTGGGAGAAGGTGGGGCCAGCAGATCAAGAGAGGTGATTCTGCCCCTCTACTCTGCTCTCGTGAGACCCCACCTGGAGTACTGCGTCCAGCTCTGGAGCCCTCAGCACAAG
Organism: Chroicocephalus ridibundus; assembly: GCF_963924245.1. Lineage (NCBI taxonomy): Eukaryota > Metazoa > Chordata > Aves > Charadriiformes > Laridae > Chroicocephalus > Chroicocephalus ridibundus. The sequence continues at coordinate 125,549,104 of NC_086286.1, read as the reverse complement.
AAGGACATGGACCTGTTGGAGTGGATCCAGAGGAGGCCACAAAGATGATGAGAGCACTGGAGCCCCTCTGCTGGGAGGACAGGCTGAGAGAGTTGGGGTTGTTCAGCCTGGAGAAGAGAAGGCTCCAGGGAGACCTTAAAGCCCCTTCCAGTACCTGAAGGGGGCCTAAAAGAAAGCTGGGGAGGGGCTGTTTGCAAGGGCATGTAGCGACAGGACGAGGGGCAATGGTTTAAACTAGAGCAGGGTGGGTTTAGATTAGACATTAGGAAGAAGTTCTTTACACTGAGGGTGGTGAGACCCTGGCCCAGGTTGCCCAGAGAGGTGGTGGAGGCCCCATCCCTGGAGACATTCAAGGCCAGGCTGGATGAGGCTCTGAGCAACCTGATCTAGTTGAAGATGTCCCTGCTCACTGCAGGGGGTTGGACTAGATGGCCTTTAAAGGTCCCTTCCAACCCAACATGTTCTATGATTCTATGATAAAATACATTCCCCACCACCCTCAGAAATGGACAGACTGTTTGCCCTGGAATAGAAAATAACAGCTCTAATAAGTGAGCAAAATTCTGCTAAAACCCAGCAGCCGGCGTGGAAAACCAAAGCTTTGCGATGTCTGGGAAGGGAATCACTTGGGACTTATTTCAGATATTGAAAAGGGGAACCCTGGGACCTTGTCAGCAGGAACTGAGACAAGCAGGGATGGTCCATGGTGCTTCAGGGATAGAGCAGAAAGTTTGGTCCCCAAAGGCCAGAGGGATGCAATACTACTGTCTGGCTTCTCCAGACTTTCAGGCAGTTTTAGATGCCTTGTAGGAGCTCAGACTTTCTGGCAGGGTACGAGGAGATGCCAAAAGGGATGGAATAAAACCAGATGATTAGCCCCCATTTCTTCCCAGCTTTGTCTGCAGCACCTGGGCAAGGCTGCCCCCATCTCTCCAGCCACCTGAGAGCGTTTCTGCAAGGTAACAAACGCACCCCTTGGCAGCGGGTGAGACCCCTCTCCCTGGGTTGGGTTTTTACAAGCATTGTGCCTCATTTACATACCTTTACACAGGCTTTAGTGTTTGCATTCTACTTTTTGCAAGCTTTGTTATATATTCCCTTCAGAAAATCAGCGAGTATAGTTGTTTTTTTTTTTTTTTTCCCTGCTGCTGTTTATATCCAATCATTTTTGGGGGTCACATTCACATTTTAAAGATCGATTTTTTATTTTTTTTTGGTTTAGAAGCCTTCCTAGTGAAGTGATGGAAAAAAAAAAATCAGAAAAACAATATTGAATACACTAGACTGCGGTATTTAGGCGGTAAAATTGGAGATGTTGTTGCTGTGTTTAAGTGAATTTATGCTTCGATACACTGTGTGCAAAGGTCACAAAATCATGGAATCATAGAATGGTTTGGGTTGGAAAGGGCCTTAAAGATCATCTAGTTCCAACCCCCTGCCCTGGGCAGGGACACCTCCCACCAGACCAGGTTGCTCCAAGCCCCGGCCAACCTGGCCTTGGTTGGATTCTTGGTCTAAATGTTCTTGGACATATAGACCTTTACATATATTTCTCAACTAGCTAAGAGTAAAGCCCTTCACTATGTATTTATTTATGCCTTGGTGACTAAAATAATAATAAAAAAAATAAATAAATCACTTGTAACCTAACTAACCCTAACATCCCTCTGATTCCCACAGGACTTCTTTACTCTGCCCATTACTGTTTGATTTTGTAGTTTTCTCTGTTGCCTGGGAGGTTTTGTTGACATAAAACACGGGCAAAATAACCCAGTTTTCACCCTGCCCTTTGTACTTTCTGGCTTAGAAATCCTCGGCGCCGCTAGCCATGCGGCCACGGTGTGTGACGCTGAGGCGCTGGAGTCAGGACATCAATGATGCTTGTTTTTCCCCGTAACTTACTGCATTTTCCTCTTTATCCCCAACACCTCCTTATTTCCAAACAGATTTCAGCCTGCAAGTTGCATATTAGCAATTTTAAATTCGTGCATTCCTATAAAACACCTTTAAGTCTGTTGTGGGGCATTGCGGTGCCCATCCTTCGGGATATGCCCACCTCCTCCGCTGTTTGTTCCGGGGGGAGCAGCCGACTGTTTTTCTGCATCTATTTCGCGTCTCTTTTCAAGAACTGAAAGTATGAATTAAAACTTTACAGGGACTGATGGCCTTTCTGACCTCTTTGGGGAAGTGTTGAAGTCACCATCCCTTTCTCAGTCGGTTTGGGCTGAAAACATGCTAATTTTTGAGATAAGTTGCTTTATGTACAAAGCTGACTGCAGCCAGGAGTTTCCCGGTTAGAGGTGCTCTCCAGGGAGCCTGTAAATCCCTTGGGCGCCCAAACCAGGCATGAAACAACCCCCTTTTTTTTGCCTTTGTGGGATTGTTTTAGTGTATCAGATAAATAAATGGTGCTCAGACCATGGCAGGCTTCAGCCTTTGGAGCAAAATCCACCACTACAGAAACGAGATAAGGAAAACAGCCAGGAGGTCTCAGGCAACCTTCTCTTATCACTTGTTAAATCACTGCTGATTGACTCATGCTTCAACATTAGGCAGCAAATAGCTCCTGATGAAGCTGCTGCAGGACCAACACCTCTAAGGTCAAGAAAAAAACTTTCTATGCATTTCCCACAAAAAAAAAAAGTCCTAAATAATGCGGGTGTGTTGGTGTTTTTTTTTTTCATCTCCAGGGTTTAAAATCATTATTGCTTAGGACAAGGGGAGGAAATGCAGATTTATTTAATAAGCAAAGAGCTTGGCTTGGCTTAGGATAGGAGTGAAGCGCGCTCCTCCCTGACCCCAAAGCCTGCGCCGCATAGTTAGAATCACAGAACGGTTTGGGTTGGAAGGGACCTTAAAGATCACCTAGTTCCAACCCCCTGCCCTGGGCAGGGACACCTCCCACCAGACCAGGTTGCTCCAAGCCCCGTCCAACCTGGCCTTGAACCCCTCCAGGGATGGGGCAGCCACAGCTTCTCTGGGCAACCTGGGCCAGCAGCTCACCACCCTCACAGTGAAGAGTCTCTTTCTAATATCTAATCTCAATCTCCCTTCTTTCAGTGTAAAAACATTCCCCCTCATCCCATGGCTCCCCTCCCTGCTCCAGAGTCCCTCCCCAGCTTTCCTGGAGCCCCTTGAGGGACTGGCAGGGGCTGGAAGTTCTCCGCAGAGCCTTCTCTTCTCCAGGCTGAACCCCCCCAGCTCTCTCAGCCTGTCCTCCCAGCAGAGGGGCTCCAGCCCTCCCAACATCTCCGGGGCCTCCTCTGGCCCCGCTCCAACAGCTCCATGTCCTTCTTGTGCTGAGGACTCCAGAGCTGGGCGCAGTACTCCAGGTGGGGTCTCACCAGAGTGGAGTAGAGGGGTAGAATCACCTCTCTCGACCTGCTGCCCATGCTTCTTTGGATGCAGCCCAGGATGTGTTTGGCTTTCTGGGCTGAAAGCCTGCATTGCCAGCTCACCAGACCTCCTTCTGTGTGTATCCACCCAGATTTTTCCAAATTCAACTTTGTCAGCCACTTTTAAACACTAAAATTTTCCTTCCCAAACTACAGAATTTGCTCTTTCAGGTCTTTAATATTCCTGCCCTCTCCTCCTTCCTTCACATTTTTATTCCTGACTTCATGTCCCTGTTCAGGCATCACAATTCACTCTCAAAAGTCAACATTGCCCTTCTCAATGACAGTTTTCCACTTCCCAGTCATCTTGTCATTGGGCGTTGAACAACCTAATCTACAAAATATTGCAGGTTACCCAACAAGAGCCACTTGGGAAATAAATTAAATAAACGAATTAATGGGATTAATGAGAGTAATGAAATAAAAATGCATTTTTGGCCTAAAAGATGTCACTTCAAGGCTGGGTATCAGCATTTATTCCTTTAAATTGAAACAAATAGAGATTGTAGGGGTTTTTTTTTCTGTGTGTATGGTTGGACTCCATGATCTCAAAGGTCCCTTCCAACCATGAAGATTATATGATTCTAAATTGACAATTAGCTAGTCTAGATTGGTCAGCCGTGTCATTTTAGACAACATATTTGGGTTTTTCATCTGCAAAATAGAAAAGCATTGTCTCAGTGATTTGAAAGGGTACATCAGGTGTACATCTTGTGCCCATATTTGCAAACTAATTTATTCAAATGTGAGTTATGTCTGTGTCCCTAACAGCCATCTAATTGCTCCTGTAGAATTTGCAGCTGACTTGCGTGCCCTCGCCAGCGGCAGAGCATCTCCCGCGACTCATCGGTTGGGTTTTCATGGGGATAATAATGGTTATTACGGCATGATCGGCTGCCATAGTAAGTAACTTGCCCAGGGCGACTGGTAAGCAGGATTTTATAAAGCCGTAACCCTGCCTGGTAAATCCTTGCTGGAAGGGTTAGACACTGACATAATTCTCACCTCTCCATGGGAGCTGGGACATCCCGAGTTCCAATCCTCACTCTCCAAGCTTTCAACAGCTGCCAGAGCTACTGCTGGAGCACACGGCTTTAAAAAATTCACTAAAATATGCTTTCATACTCACCAAACTGGCTATTGGCTAATTCTGCTGGATTTAGGCTTTTTCAGTAGCAGATGGGGGTATGTTGACGAGATTTTTTTGCCCAGACAGAAAATGAGCTCTGCTGCCCACAAAGGCCACCTGCATCCTGGGCTGCATCCCCAGCAGCGTGGGCAGCAGGGCGAGGCGGGGATTCTGCCCCTCTGCTGCGCTCGGGGGAGACCCCCCTGCAGTGCTGCCTCCCGCGCTGGGGCCTCGGCACAGGAGAGACACGGAGCTGTTGGAGCGGGGCCAGAGGAGGCCCCGGAGATGCTGGGAGGGCTGGAGCCCCTCTGCTGGGAGGACAGGCTGAGAGAGCTGGGGGGGTTCAGCCTGGAGAAGAGAAGGCTCCGCGGAGACCTTCCAGCCCCTGCCAGTCCCTACAGGGGCTCCAGGAAAGCTGGGGAGGGACTCTGGAGCAGGGAGGGGAGCCATGGGAGGAGAAGGAAAGGTTTTACACTGGAAGAGGGGAGATTTAGATGAGCTATCAGGAAGAAATTCTTTGGTGTGAGGGGGGTGAGCCCCTGGCCCAGGCTGCCCAGAGAAGCTGTGGCTGCCCCATCCCTGGAGGGGTTCAAGGCCAGGTTGGCCGGGGCTTGGAGCAACCTGGTCTGGTGGGAGGTGTCCCTGCCCAGGGCAGGGGGTTGGAACTGGATGATCTTTAAGGTCCCTTCCAACCCAAACCATTCTGTGATTCTATGAAACTTTTCAGGAGCAAACAATAGCCCTGCCATTGCCACCCCAAACCCAGCCAGGGTCAGCAGGCTCTGACCTCACCATCCCTCTGCTCACCCAGATCTGGATTCTGTTTGTCCCAGCAATGGTGGGAAGAAGCGTTTTGCTTATGTCACCCGTTCCTGAGTCACCTCCCAGCAAAGTCACCCGCTTCCTCGTGAGCTCGGCTGAGTCACCAGGCACTACGGGTTTGCATAACCGGAGTTCCCTGTTTGCAAGGATTCACAGGGAATAGGGACGAGGATGCTGCAAGATCCTTCAGATCTAGAAGGGGCCTTCACCTTCTTGAGGACCATCAGCAGTGTAAGGCAAAAGGGGTGTACAGGGGTTGGAGAACACCAAGACGCCCCCAGTTTCCACCTACATTGCTGCATGGATGGAAATCCAGGCTCAGTTGTCAGCTTTAGCTCTGCTGATGCCATTATGGCACAGCCGAGTGCTGTTGCTTTTTGGGACAAACCTGCAAAGGGCGAAGGAAAATTCTTAAAAAAACATGCTCTGCCCTCAATAAACCTTCTCCACTGTCATCACCACGGCATTGCGGTGTTTTTTTTATCTCTCATCTACAACAGGAGCACGCAGCCCCCTTGCTGAACTAGCAGCTGAAGCAGCCTGTCCAGCCTCTTGCTCCATCATAGAATCGCAGAATGGTTTGGGTTGGAAGGAATCTTAAAGATCATCCAGTGCCACCCCCTTGCCCTGGGCAGGGACACCTCCCACCAGACCAGGTTGCTCCAAGCCCCGGCCAACCTGGCCTTGAACCCCTCCAGGGATGGGGCAGCCACAGCTTCTCTAGGCAACCTGCGCCAGGGGGTCACCACCCCCACAGCGAAGAATTTCTTCAGAATATCTCATCTAAATCTCCACTCTTTCAGTTTAAAACCATCCCCCCTCGTCCCATGGCTCCCCTCCCTGCTCCAGAGTCCCTCCCCAGCTTTCCTGGAGCCCCTTGAGGGACTGGCAGGGGCTGGAAGGTCTCCGCGGAGCCTTCTCCTCTCCAGGCTGAACCCCCCCAGCTCTCTCAGCCTGTCCTCCCAGCAGAGGGGCTCCAGCCCTCCCAGCATCTCCGGGGCCTCCTCTGGCCCCACTCCAACAGCTCCATGTCCTTCTTGTGCTTTTGTCACTTTGCACAGTGACAAAACTGATCCTTGGCTCTAACAAGGGGAAAAATCCTTCTCTAAATTAAATATGAATAGTATCTTCCATATTTTCTACTGAAAAGCTCTCCTTGGTTCCCTTGTTTCATCCGTCTCAACTTCCTGGGGTGTCTCCCCTCCTTTGACTTCAAGCAAACACAATCAGCTGTGCTAAGCCTATGCTGTGCCCACGGAAGTGCCGAACTGCTCTCATCTGAAGGTGGAAATGTCTCTCTTCATGTCTGGCATGTAAGAGGCTGAGAGCAAAACTCATCCCACATCTGGTTTGAGACAGACCTTTGTACCTCAAATACTGTGTCCAGTTTTGGTCCCCTCACCACAAGAAAGACACTGAGGTGGTGGAGCGTGTCCAGAGAAGGGCAACGGAGCTGGTGAGGGGTCTGGAGCACAAGTCTTGTGAGGAGCGGCTGAGGGAGCTGGGGGTGTTCAGCCTGGAGAAGAAGAGGCTGAGGGGAGACGACTCTCTCCCTGAAAGGAGGGGGTAGCCAGAGGGGGTGGGTCTCTTCTCCCAAGGAACAGGCAATGGGACAAAAGGAAACAGCCTCAAGTTGTGCCAGGGGAGGTTTAGGATGGATATTAGGAAAAATTTCCTCACTGACAGGGTTATTAAGCATTGGAACGGTCTGCCCAGGAAAGTGGTGGAGTTGCCATCCCTGAAGGTATTTAAAAGACAGGTAGATGTGGTGCTGAGGGACATGGTTTAGTGGTGGACTTGGCAGTGCTAGGTTAATGGTTGGACTTGATGATCTTAAAGGTCTTTTCCAAAATAAATGATTCTATGGTGTGAACATTACTGCTCAATTATAACTCAGTGTGGCCAGACCTCTCTGGCCAGCTCTCCTGGCAATTTTTGACTGTGGCACTCTTGGAGCCAGAGGCTGACCTCTGTGTTTAGCAGTCCAGGACTGATTATTTTGATCCACAACTCTGTCTGATTTTTCAGTTTCCAGTAACTTTTTCCATCTACCCTGTTCCCCATAAAGGGGCCTTCTTCCTCAGCTCTTTGGGCTGTGCCAGCTCCTCAGTCCTGTCTCCCCCTCAACATGGGGCTTGGTGGGACATCTTCTATGGTCCCAAGTAGACCAAAATGTTCCTCTTGGGAAACGCCTTACCTCCAGGGCACCTTCCCCATGTGCTTTCCATCCAAGGTTTCAGGTGGGTTCAGATGCTTTGGGGCAGATGCTGTGACGTCATTTCCCTTTGTGGTACATGCCTGACTTTGGTCTTGCTACTACCGTACCCCACCCTCCATGAAATTCAAGAGCGGTGGTAAGCACTGGGATCTCAGCTGCTCTCCCTGGGTGCCTGATCCTGACCTCATCCCTCTGTCACTTGCTGAGGTTGTGCTTTCGAGCCGCAATCTCTGTTTTTCTGTCCTGGCTTGTGAGAGAAAGCAGGAGCTGACTTCCCCTCTGTGCCCCTCTGTGGTCACCCCACACTCAGATGACAGGTTTGCGTAAGAAAAGCCAAGGATGGGGACAGCTCTTGTGCTTCAAAAAGAAACCTCCAGCTGGCCTCAGAGGAGGAAATCCACTGGAAAGAAGAAGTGAGAGAGACGTGGGGGCAGTGACACGCGCCACGAAAATTTGCATCCAGAGCATTTTTCTGGGGGTGCTGGACAGAGGGATTGATAAAGCAAAAACCTCTCTTCGTGTCCTTTCCTCTTCTGCAGGACCAGCATGTCAGTGCCTTCCATCAAGAGCAACTTTGACATCCTGACTTTACAGGGAGAGCTCTGGGCACAGCTTTTTGGGGGAGTGGTTAATGATTTTGGCCTTTCTCTGCAGTCTTGGAGGTTGACCGTGGCCAAGACAAGACCCTGAGCAAAGTGAGCTCTTGGTTGATGGGTCTTGCTCCTACACTCAAGTGAGTCTTCCGTCATGGTACAGGGTTGGGAAGATGCTTTCCCAAAGCGTCTGGCCAAGGAACAAAGCTGTACTTTCCCTTGTCTATTCAAAGAGACACCCAGACTCTTATCTGTGCCACCAAATTTATCTCCACCTCTTGATGTCTCCTGCTCACAGCATGACACACACATTGGGGGGGTTCCTTAGGTCAAAATATTTGTCCTTTATTGTGTTTGGGTTTGCTAGACGATATAGGAACGGAGGCTGTGTCTTGTATGTGTAGAATTCAGGTTCAAGGAGATATCTGTTTCTCTGCAGAGCCATTATCAGTGTCCACTTTGCAGAAGGGAAACTGACGCACAAAGGGTCCATCCCGTGGTGAGTCCTGTTGGAGAAATGAGCAGTCCTGACCCATGGGAAGCCCTGCTGCAACCACTTGGCCATGCTGCCTGCACCCTTTGCCTGCCCGCAAAGCTAGAAGGGTTGCTGGCTCCTGGCAGGAAGGGAAATGTCCCAAGATTCCTCGGAAATGGGTGGGTTTTGGTGCTTCAGTGAAAGGTTATCTCATCAGGCACCGTGCCAGGCTCTTGGTGACGTCTGCGGGTCCATCACACGCCGCTGGCCACCCGGGACCCATTTTCTCCTGGTAACCCTGTTTTTCCCTGTTCTTTGCTTTGTTTATACATGAGCCTCAGGGGGGGAAATGGAAATAGGAGGACAACTGGTGGAACTGGAAATTGGGGTCATTCGTAAGGAGCTGGGGCAGGAAGGGCAAAGTGCTGGGAGGGTTTTCCGAGGGTCAGTGGCAAGGGACTATGGACCGGGTGAGACGGGTACCTAAGAGCCAGCCTGAGCCTGTCCTGGGTACGGGTGGGGACGGACTGGAAATAAGTTTTATTTCATTTTAATTTATTTATAAAAACTGCGCAGGACGGGGAAGCCGAGGAAACATGGTTTCCCAGGGGCAGGAGGGACACGCTGCGCCTTCCATCCCAGCAGGATCCCACTCGGGACCTCTCGGTTTGCTGGATGAGGCCAGATCGGAGAGGAAACCAGTCCGGTTCAGGCTGCACTGTTTTTTCATGCCACCTTGTGGTCCGGGAAGGCTTTACAAAGGGATGTGTGTGGAGCACATTTGCTTGGCTAGGCAGAAAACTGCAGAATCAGCCAGCTCCTGCTCCTGAGCATCGCCAAAGCTGGCCCTGGCCCCATCACTTTGAACAGGAGTCATTCCTGGAGGATGATTTCCACCACCTCGACCCCTGTCTGTTTGGGAATTGCGACCTCAAATACCTTTAGGGAGCTGAGACATCTCATCCCATCTCATTTTAAGGTCCAATGGGGAAATGTCCCTCACCCCAGCATCCCTCCAAGGGAGTGGGGAGAGGTGAGCAGGGAAGGTTCACCTCACTTCCAGCCCCAACCCTCTCCAGATGTGGTCACTGCCCTCTGTCCCCACTGAGCAGCCTCGAGTGGTCCCCTCCCTAAAAGAAACAAAGGCAGATCCGCTTCAGAAGTGAGGAAAATCAGGAGATGAGGAGATAGTGGAGTTGCAGCACCCTTATCTGTGTCTACAGGAGAGAGATTGAATCAAGTCCCAGCCCGGTGGTGATACCATTGTCACCTGCTCAGGCTGGAAACAGCCTCGTTGCACAGCATTTAGCAAGTATTGACCCTTGAAGAAACTGGAGAATTTAAAGTGCTTGCTGGCAGCTAAATAAGGCAACTGCAGAGCCCTCCTTCATCGCGGCAGAGAAAGAAAAAAAACACATCAGCGACTGAAATGCAAGGGGGGTGTGCAGCAGGAACGAATGGGAAGCTGAGCTCCATAAAATCTCCACGTCAAAGGGGATTCAGCTTCTGTTGCTGCAAGCCTGGTTGCCCAACAGGAGTCCACGTGCTGGGGTGTGCAGCAGAAATCGCTTGCGAAGCTTGCTCAACTCCGGCAGCTGCAAACAGAGATATGAGCGAGTATCTCCTGGCTGGTGCGGGCAGGGCTTCCAGCTGGGAAGAGGTTTTGCCAAGGGATGCAAAAAAATGAGGAGCAAAAGGCAGCTGCACGCTGTGCTTTCTCATTGTGGGGTTTTTGGAGAGGTTTCGCGTGTTATTTTCCTCTGGTCTCACTGCCATAGGATCACATAGAGGTGTCAAAACTTTTTTAGGTACTCTAAATGCACTGATCTTGCTTTCATCAGCAAGACTTCCCATTTTCATAGCATCATAGAATTGCCCAGGTTGGAAGGGACCTTTCAGATCATCGAGTCCAACCATCAACCTAACTCTGACAAAAGCATTTTAGGCTGACTATCCCTGTGGTTTCTGAGGGACAGGGGGAGGACAAATTGCTTTGGACCGTCTCCTGGGCAGAAGAAAAGTGGCACCTCATCCTGGAAATCTCCAGTTGGAGATGAGGATTGTGAAGGTTTAGGAGACGAGAAGATCTCTACGACAAGGAGAACAATCCCAGCTGGCCACGCACAAAGCTGCTAATAAAGACTTAAAAATTATCTGTAGAGCATGAGCAATTCAACGAACGATGAGCAACCTCCCAGCTTTACACTGGAATGGCCCCGAGGGAGACGTGAGAGCATCTCGCAACAGCCACATCAGGATGGAGGCGGCTGCAGGTTTTCTCCCATGGCTGATTTCCAAGGTCTCTCCACCCCTGCTGCCTCCCCAGGCACTTTCCAACCAACTAAATCATTCTGATAAATATAGCAGGAGGAAGGCAGCAGGTTCAGCTTGGGAAAAGCAGATGGAGCTGGCTCTGAGACAGTGAGCGTGCTTCGAACTCATTGCAACGGAGTCACGTGCATGTATTTAAACTGAGACCTAAGCGTAAAATTATGCTGTTCTGGGACTTTGGAGAAGTCTTGAGTTTTGGAGAGGAAGTTGGCAGCTGGGCTTTTTCCTAGCTAGATTGAAGCGTGTCTTCAGGGCCATGAAGGTGATCAGAGGTCTGGAGCCCCTCTGCTGTGAGGACAGGCTGAGAGAGCTGGGGGGGTTCAGCCTGGAGAAGAGAAGGCTCCGTGGAGATTTTTCACTGTGAGGGTCATAAGACCCTGTCCCAGGTTGCCCAGAGAAGCTGTGTCTGCCCCATCCCTGGAGGTGTTCAAGGCCAGGTTGGACGGGGCTTGGAGCAACCTGGGCTGGTGGGAGGTGTCCCTGTCCATGGCAGGGGGTGGCACTGGGTGATCTTTAAGGTCTCTTTCAACCCAAACCGTTCTATGACTCTTTAGCAAAGAGGTGGCCTTCTTCACCTGCGGAAAGGGAGGCAGATGTGCCAACACACAGCCCTTGTGCACAGCCCGTTTGTATCTCCAGCTATGCCTGTGAAGTGGGGGCCAAGGGCCTGTCCCCTAGGTCCTCGTTCCTGTTCCCCACCCTGGGGCATCACTTGGCTGCAGGAGGTTCCTGGGATGGAGAGCCTGTGGGATGGGGAAAGAGGTGGTGGTAGCTTCTGGCAGCACCCAGTTGCCCACCTTTGAGAGCTTACAAAATGCCATGGGGTCTTCCCAGAGGGACCTCGCTGCATGCTTCAAGTACAGGGAGCATTCTTAGCCTCTCCAAGAATTGTAGCTGAAAAATACTATGTGCTGTTGTTTGCACAAGCCATGGGCTCCTGAGACTGGCCCACTAAGGTGTATGGTAGACTTCATCTATGGTAGTCCTCACAAGGCAGGCAGCTGTCCCATGGGATGGGCTGTGTCCCCATGGTGCCATCTGTGCATCGAGTGCCTGTAAGTCCCACCAAAGGGGCAAGGGATAGCCCTGAGTCTTATCAGCATCAGATACAGTGAGGTCCTGACCCTGAACTGGCACCCACCCAAGGCAACAAACACCAAAAAAAGAGGGGACCATTTCTTGACAACTGCTGTGTCAGGGCTTGGCCCTCCTAACATTATCTCCCCATGGCCTTGAGCATCTTCCTTGCTGCCACGGTGCTGAGCTGCACATCCCAAGGTGAGCAGAGGCTGTATAAACCATTTCCCCCACTCCAAAAAGGATGCTGGCGCCTGCTGGGAAAGCCCAGACCAGTGTTTATGCCAGAAGACACGTAAACATCTCAGATGAACAGCCCTGACCTCCTTCTCCTTCCCCACCAAATGAGGCTTTTTCTGCTTATCTCTGCATCCCTAGGGTAGCCATTTTCGGAGATATTCTGGTAGTCCAGTGTTGTCATTTCCTCCCAGCGCCGTTTCCTTTGGTATGGGGTCACCGCCGCCACCTTCTCCCAGCGGGGCCCCCGCGGGATGCCTGCAATCCCCTGGGATGCTCGGGGCTATCACTGGGAGGACATCAGCTAGAGGAGGAGGAAGCACTTCGACAGGAGCCGATGGTCCAGGAGCCAGGGAGGCTGGAGGGTGCTGGATGAGGAAGAAAAACAGGAAGGTGGTGGCAGATAAGGAAAAGACCCTGGAAGGGGAATATAGAGGAATAATGGAGGGTAGGAGGGAAATGAAGATCATGGCTTTTCCTACAGCAGACGTTGTGCCGCAAGAGGAAGCTGACGAGACAAAGGCAGCCCAGAAAAATCTTTCTCATCGTGTTAGGAAACAGATCTCAGCCTCACGGCAAGGTGGGAGCTGGGATTGGTCCAGGAGATCTGTCTGCAGGGGTTTGTCACACACCCACAGGGTCATACCTGGCTGGGACACTCCAAGTACAACCCTGTGGGAAACTGTTAATTATCCTGTTGTGACGCCCTGCTAATTGATGTATTAGTGGCATGCTTCCCATTGTGGCGAGACCAAGTAACTGCCTTGTGCATAGACAGCCCCAGAGAGGGGGTATCCTGGGGACAGGACTTGATGTAAACCCAACACCGCGCTATCCTGCTGGGAGAGAGACGGGGGCTTGTGTCCATGTCCCAGGTCTGTCCTGCCTCAGGGTTCCCTTTGCAGGTGTCCTGGTGCTTAATCTTACTGCGGTAGAGCATAAAAAACGTGTTTCCTGACCAATTTCTGTAGACACCACCACTTTCCTGCTGATCACTCAGGCATATGCTCTTGGTATCACCTTTGAGTAGGTCTCACTTGCAAATCTTGCCCTTTTGCACAGTTTCTCCAAGACACAGCCTTTCTTCTACAGGTGTAGAAGATGGATAAAACTCCAGTCCAGATGCTAACTATCTTTCATCCTGATTATGGCTGTAACCTTTGGTGTAACTCTACCTAAAACACAGGTGGGTGTGATGGAGGGACATCTAACCTGGTGGTACTTCAGAATCGTTTCTCTACCGACAGGCTCCCAGGACTGTACCAGGAGAGTTTGTTGGGAATGTAGTGATGGCCCAGAGCTTGTTTAACTCAGTGCTTATTGGTCAGCATTAAAAGCAAGGACCTAGTAATTTAAAAGTGTAGAAAAAGGCACTTATTTAATTCCCTCCTTGATAGGAGGGATTATCCGTGTCCTGCCAAGGTACCCTGCCAACAGTGAGGGTCTGGTAGATGACAGCCACAGAAGGGAAGAGGTCAATCCTTCAGATGCACCAGAGGCTGAAAAGATCTAGAGAGTGACTGCATGCCCCGTGATGAGATGGGATGCAGCACACCTGCCTGCGCTACCAGGCAAGGGATGGGGCAGATGAGCCCAAGCAAAATCATCTCAGTAACCTGATCCAGAAGCCATCACTGGTGGTGCTGGGGATAGAAACCAAAATCCCAGTCTAAGAGTGACAACCACAAGCACACAGGGAATCGACTGACTTGGCCAGGAGATGGCTGGTGTCCACCAAAGGCAGAACCAGTTCCTCTAACACCTAGGAGGTGGGACATGGGCCAAAAGGAATGGAGGTGAAATACCTGTGGGTTAAATCGTTTGTCTTCTGTTTCTCTCTTTGTGTTTTCCCTGGGCTCCTCATCTCTCTGGTTCAGGGTGGGATATCTTGTGGTGATAAGAGTTAGGTAATGGTAGCCACACTCCCCTGGAATTTCCAGGAATGGCTTGGGCAGCCATGAGAAGAGAGGACAAAGTAAGAGCTTGGCCACAAGCCTTCTCTAGAGACTGTCCATCTCATGCCACCACTAACATCAGTGATATGCTGGAGCTGAGCCTGTGCTCATGGTACCACTGGCAGGTCTCCAGCTGGCATCAGCGAGGCAGGGCTCGTGTGGACCACAAACACTTGGTGGTGATGTCCAGCCAGGTCATGTGGAGAAAGCAATGAAGGCGCACAGGGGGCTGTGCTATCTGTCCCTCAGCCTCCTATTGCTGATCTGGATGTCTCCAAGCATGCTCTAGAGATGGATACCATGACTCCTCTCCAGATGGGTCTGGAGGTTGGACATGTGATCACATCATGGGCATGACATGGAGGGTAATCTGTGAGAAGGCGGTACCTGAGATGGGCCATGACAAGGGAGAACCATGATCCTAAACTGCACTTAGTGAAAGAAAGGTGGGTTCAGTGAGTCATTGTCATGCCAGCATTGTGGTCTCTCGGCCAAGGAGGCCAGACCAACTTCTCCAGGCCTGATCAGAAAGCCTTTGGAGGGAAGGGTAGGCTCCCTCATGGCTTGTTAGGTGTTAAAATGCCAACAATAAGAAAGTCTGGGTAACTCCACACATGAAAGTGGCAATGCCCAAGGCTGGGTCAGCTCCAGAGCTGTTCTCCAGGAATTTCTGGGCCCAGGACTGGGTTTGTTTCCTTTGCTAAGCCACCCAAAGGGCAGCATCACTGGAAGAGAGAAGGAAACAAGTGAGAGCAGAAGACAGTCCTTGAGGCATGGTCTGCTCCTTGCAGCGGCTTCGTTTCCTCCATACATATGTAAAACAGGCAAACTCCATCAACAACACTGTTATGAATGGTGTTGGGTTTGTGAGAGTGCTTGGTTACCCATCATCCTCCAGATCTTGCACGGGCATGCTGTGAGACCTCAGTCACATCACCGCATCCCTTCTGCCCTGCCTGCAGGGGACGAAGAGGGAGATGAATAGAGGTCCTCACCAGATGGCGGTGGCTGGGCTGTCCTCCCGGAAGGGGTGGAGAAGATGCTTTTCTGAATGGAAATTTGTCTCTGCCTGGGTCCCTGCCTGGGTCGCTTATCTCTGCTGCTATTTCGGTCGGCAAGAAACAGCTGAGCCCGTGCCAGACGCGGCAGTGGCAGGGGCCGGAGGGGAGCGGCGTGATGGGAGAGGGTGGGGAGCCAGGGCAGGTCCTCTGCTGGAGGAGAAAACCACGAGACCCCACCAAGGTCTCAACCAGTGCCGGAGATAGCGGGGGTCCTCTGGAGACGGGGCTGGCCCCGGGGTGGGCTGGTGGTGGCTGAGCTAAGTGGGATCGGTGACAGGCAGCACATGAGTGCCGATAAGAGCCGGGAAGCGGTAGCCAAACTCCCACGGTCTCTTCAGGCACGGCTGGACACCCTGGGGATCGGCTGAGGGGGCGGCAGCCTGGGGGGCTCGCCATGGGGACACCCCGATGGATGGCTTTGAGCTGCCCTGCTCGTGGGGGCTGCGTGACCTCCAGACAATCCATCTTCCCCAGGGTGGGGAGGGTGGGCAGAGAAACAGGTTCACCCCCTCCGTAACCCCCAAGAAGGAAAGTTTTAGGGTAGGAAGTGAAAAATCACTTTTTTCAACCTTTTTTTTTTTTTTTTTTTTGGGACAGCATATGAAGGAATTTTCCTGCTGAATGCTTTTGCTTTTCAGTTTGCACAAGGGGAAAAAAAAACAAACCAGAGTCACAGGATGTTTCTGTGGGAGGTTTAATCCTGTCAAAAATCACTTTCTTCAGTATGGATGTCCCTAGCAGCCCGTGTCCCGAGATAGCCTTTACTACTGTTAAGATATTGTAAAGATAATATTCTAAGATACTTCTTAAAAATCTAATAAATGTTTTTTGGTACTCTGGGACACCTTCTTCCGCTTTCCCTGAAAGCAGCTGATCTAGGTTGCCTTGGCTGGAGCAGGGGGTGGATCAGAAATCTCCTGAGGTCCCACCCAGCCTCAGTTACTCCATGTTTTCATGAGCTGTTCTCCATCATTCACCTTTGGGAGAGAGAGTTGTCCTTGCTCCCATCTGTAAGATGGGTAAACCGAGGCAGGAAAGCTTACAAAGACGTTCAGAGGCAGGAGTGGAGACTGGCTGTCCACGTACCTGGTCACATGCTGTAGGAAAAACTCTATCCTGGAGCTGAACAAATGCCAAACCTCAAATAAGGTTGTTTCCCACAGCAAGCCTTTACTGACCTCCTGTTTGCCAGGATGCTGGCTCAGGCAGACTCAGCCCAGAACAAAAACCCCAACTGATTTTTGATTCAGCATTTCTGTCACTGTCTGGGAGGAGCACCTGGCACCAGGGATATTTCTGGACTGGTGCATGCACTCATCCAGACCTCCTTGAAAGTAGTCATTGTTGGTAGTTGTTTTGCTGTGTGTCTTGATCGATGGCGGGGCTAAAGAAGAAGATCTGCTTTAGTTCTGGGATTTCTCAAGGAGGACAAACCATTGGGGTTTGCCTGCTCCTCCCCTCTGTACCCCACCACGACTCATGCAAATTATTTCACTAGGCGATCAGTGCATGGTTGAATGTTAATTTGGGAGATCTCTCCTTCCAGAAATGTATTACTGGGGTCAGCCAGTGATGCCCTGTGTGATTTTGGCAAAGCAATGACGCAAGCATGCACATCTCTGCATCACCCCTTCTTATAGAGGGAAGAGGGAACCCTGGATTTGGATTTGCTCGTGGTCATTTTGCATGGTGCAGGATTGGGTCGGCAGCCTCATAACCTCTTGCTGGGTGGTTGCCTGATCCAACCCAGGATGGGCCCACAAGAATGGGTTCCCAAAAGCCTTTGTGGTGCATGGATGCCTTGGCTTTACCATCTGTTACATCAGGTTTTCCCAGCTAAAGGAGGACCTTCACCACGTCCTTCAAAACAAGATTATCTGTGTACTCGCTGCCCTGTGGGGAAAAGGAAAGGAGAGAGGAAAGGTCTTCTGAGTCCCTCCTCCATCACTTTTGGTGCCCTCCAGTTGTTTGCTGATACATCCTGAGCTCAAACGACAGTCCCAGGCACAGGGAGAAGAGCTCAGGTGATGTGACTCTTGGGGACAGCCCACATAGACACATGAGCACAGCAGGTTGAAAAATACAGTCTTTTCAAGGAAACCAGGATTGCTCTTTTGCTATACACGAGAACTGGCTTCGTTCTGTTCCTGATGGCATGTGGCGGTCTGTCCTCTGACACTTGACCAACATATTCCTGTCTGGTTCCAAGTTTCTTGTGCCATTGTGCCTTGGTCCATGCTTCACCTATGTTATTAAGCCCATGACCCCAGCAGTCAGAGGGTCCCCAGAGGGACCTTACCGTGGATACCATTAGCTCACCTTCCTTCCCTGGTGCAGATAGCACCCTTCCAGAGCAGATTCTTCCCACTTGGGTGACCTACAAGCTGTGAAGACAGAGAACACCAAAGAGATGGGCAAGTAGCAGTGGGGCAAGAAAAGAACTGGAGGTGCCTCTGTCCTCTGCTAGGCTGTCACCCCTGCAGTCCAGCTGGACTCCTTATCTGCTGGATAGCCAGGTTTGGAAGACCTTCTGGGTGCTTGGGGGAAACTCTTCAGCCTTTCAGTTGCCTGGATGGTGAAAGGGTAATCTGGGAAAAGTCTTCTGTTCTCAAGAGCTTCACAGCATGGACATGGATACATTGTGCTTAGGTACAGATAAGAGAATGTCCAAAAAACCAAGGCACCTTCTCCTTCCCCACTCCACAGGATGATATTTATTGGCCTTATGACACCACCTTCCTTCACAAAGCTCGTTTATTGGCCTAAGGATGACCACTGCCCTCATGAGAGCGTTACTGCTGCAGACAGACTTGGTCATGAGAAAACCATTTGTCTCTGTCCCATGCTTAAGTCACAGAAGGTCTCCACACATATTTTGAGGTTCAGTTTTATGTCAGGATGGTCCGGGTGGAGGCCTGGGGACTGGCAATGGCTGGTGGGATGATTCTTCCTGTCTCTGAAGGCATTTTGAAGGCTTTCACCACGTGACTGGTGAGTGACAGGGCCGTTGTGGGGGCTGACAGCTGGATTAGCTTGAGCCAAAATTGCTTCTGCCTACACTCAGCAGGACCTTGGCTCACCCCCCATTGTGTCACTAAATGTAAAAGACCCTTTTCCAGCCTGTGCTTAACCCACCACAGCCAGTCACCTCCCAGGGGACTCTGCTAATGAACTGTGCTTGAAGACCATCCTCTCCCAGCAGATAGCAGCTCCCCAAGGAACAGACAGCCTGGAAGTGACAATGCTGAAGGTTAAACCTCCCATCGATCACAGAAGCACAGCCGCCACCTCTCCACACCAGCTACCAGAAGTAAGGACATCATTGAGCAGACAAAACACGCACATTTTTCCCCCTGCCATGAACTTCCATGCATTTTCTCTCCCATGTGCTCAGTGTCAGGAGATGTCTGGTGCACAGATAAGGGCTGCCCCTTGACTGTGGACCATACGTTGAAAGATTGTATTGTCATCCAGCCCAATCCTTGGAAACACCAGCCTGGAGAGTCCGTAATGCACTTAATGGGCAAATCCATAACTTTCCTCCTTGGAGAGATAAACTTGCTCACATGCCAGCTCAGCTTCACCTCTGCCTTCAGAGATGGCTCCTTTGGGCAATTACCTCCCCATGGTCCCGAGATAACATTGCCAAATTTCTCTCCTTGAAGCAAAACCAGGGTAGTGTCGTCTTGGGTTTTCCTTGTAAAAAGCTGAAAATAAACTCTCAGCTTGTCAGGAGAGATTATTTTACCTTTTTTTTTTTTCATCCCAGGAACCATGTTTTATTTGAGGTGGGTGCTTCAAAGAGCTGCATAAATCCAAAGCTTGGGAGGAAAGGGGCTAATGGCAAACTTGTGGTATGCTTGAACTTGCCTACCCTGGAATAAATCTGGTGATTTCCAGAGCAAATGTAGAGACCCCCTAAAATCACACCTGTATCCTCAGCTCCTTGTCCTGCAGACCTGAGACGCGTTGCCATTGCAAGTGCCAACTCCAGACCTCTATTAGAAGAGTCACCAAGTCTCGTAGTTCCCTAAAGCCTTCCCATCGTCCAGCTGCAGGTTTGGTTTACTCCCCATAGCTCCTGTAGCTGCACAAACTTCACTGTTTTCTGGTGCCCCAGGACCATGGAATCAGGTCCTTCAGGCTGGGGATGGACTGCCAGGCTTGAAGAGCCATGCCTTACTTCTGCTGCCCCTGTCTTCTCCCGATAAAGACCTAGAAAGCCAGGTTTCAGGTTCTGCTCTGCAAAACAGGGTTGTGGGCCAAGACCTTGCCTTCCCAGGGCTTGATAAAAGTGACCATTGCAAAAACCCAGCAAGATGCAACCCTCAGTTGTCAACTGCAGCCACAGTGACTGGGTCCCAGTTGCTCTGTCCGTGTCTGATACAGCTGATTTTTTTACTGTATTAATATTTTTCCTGCTGGCTGGAGTGTCCTTCCCCCAGTTCTGGGAAGGATCAGTCTGACACCAAGGAGGGGTCATACCCCTTGGGGTCTTGCTAGCCCAGCCAACATCCTTGCAGAAGGTCTCTCCGTTTGTATGTACACCCATATGAATTAAGAGACATGTTTTCAGGAAGAGTGTGTTCGGATCTTACCCAAGGAATGTAGGATTGTCTCTACTAGTCCAGGAGCCTGTACGTCTGACACAACTGCTTTGCCAACACATTCTTCCAAGACCCCATTTTTCATCTCTTTCTTTCATAGAGTAGGGGAGCATGGGGTGGGTGAAGGATGGAGTGGGTGGGCTTTCATGACAATACACCTTCCCTCCTTCCCCCACCCTCCCCATCACCATCCCCAGCCCCTTCCCCTCTTCTCAGCAATGATAAGCTCACCAATGGAAAAAATGTTGTCACACATATCTCACTTCCAGTGCGTGGGAGTTGCTGATAGTGGCACGAAGTTCTGGACAATAAAGCCTCCTGACAGCTTTCGTGTCTGTCCCAGGCGCGGGGACCTGGTCCTGGAGGAAGGGCTGAATGCTTGCAGGGCTTGAGGTCGGGTCCTGCAAGCGGTGGCCCTGGGGAGGAGGATGGAGAGGGGAAAGGGGCCCTTTATCCCCTTTTATCTGGAATGCAAAGCTTTTCCCCAAATTCAGCACCACGTCTCATCCCTGGGGCATCTTCAAACCAAGAGCCACAAACTTTTGGCTGCAGGTGGCTTTGCCGGCATGATGGGGAGCAGCTCGGCAGCTGCTCACCGCGGTGTTTGTTTTGGAACATCCCCACCGGCCAGCACTCCCTCCTTGGGGAGAGGGGGGCTGCATTGCTCCAGCACTGCTGTTCTTCCGCATGGGGCTGCCGAAAGAGCCCAGAGCACCTTGCCAGGAGGGTGAAGTCATTTATTTACGCCTAGAAAAAAATGTACTTTATTACACAGCCTCTGAGACATTAGGGCTGAGCAACTGCCAGGCTTTCATTCTGACGTGGACAGCTGAGGTCAGCATGGGGCAGTCCCGGTGGCTGTGTCTTTTCTTAGTCCCCTTGTAGGGGTGTACAAACAGGACATCAATTTGTTCATGTGAAAAAAGTGCCAAGTGCTGGCAGAGGTTCATTTGACCGACAGAAGTGTCTCCATGGTGGCGGGTCACCTTGTGCTCCCTTTGCCATCCACAGAGATAAGAAAACCCTTGTAAGACATAACTTCTTGCTGCACAGAGCTGGGTTCTCCAGCTCTCAAGGGAGCTGTGGAGGCCAAGGAGATGGACATCTTTGCTTTGTGGATGTTCAAATCACTTACCCAAGGCAAAGGCTTGGCTCTGCCTGAGATGAGAGGGGCTCTTCTGAAACAGGGTTTAGGTGTGAAAGACTTCCTGAAGGTGACCCTGATTTTACAGCACTCCTAGTTTTCCAGTGTCTATTTTCTCACTGTAATTACAAGTGAGAACGATTTTTACAGAAAATCTTGTTTTTCCAAGCGTTTTATGAATTTTCCAGATAGAAAGAGAACCACTCAGTGTTTATATTACTGCCCTATGCCTTAGGGGCTGTCATTCCTGTCTGCAAGCAAGTCAATCTATAGGAGTGGTAGAAGAAAATATTCTTTGTACCCTTAATAAATAATATAAAATAAAATTAAAATATTAAAAGACCACTGCTGTAGGGAAGTGTTTCTCTCCTTGGGCTGCAGCTCCCATGTCCCACAAGGCTTTTCCCTCCCAAGGGCTGTGCTGTAGGAGATTGGAAGCACAGTTTGTTTGTAGGTTTAGCCAAAAATATTTCATTCTTTTCTGATTAAACCACTTTTCTGGAGGGAGAAAAGAATAGACGGGGTGGCATTAGGGATTATTGCTGTTTTATGGAGCATTAAGGTTTTCCATTTGAAGTTGGGGAAAAATTGCCAAAAACATTTAGGTGAGGATCAATGCTCCATCTCAATATCATTTCCACGGCAAATTTGTAGCCAGCCTTGCTAGAGATCACTCCCAACCCCAAGCTTTGGGTAAGGGGCAGATGGATTCACCTCCCTCCTTCTGCCTTTGATGGCAAGGGGAATCTTTTAACCCTTTCCAGGTGGTCACACAGGATTTTCCAGGTTGCCTGCCTGGGACGTGAGAGGTTGAACCCTCCCAGGACTTAGCAGGAACAAAGCTGGGCGACAGCATTGCCCTTTACTCCGGCTGAGCGGTGGCACAGAGGCGCTTTCTTCTCCTCCGCAGCGGCTGATAGCCGGCTCCATCCTGCTGGGAGCAATTTCCCTCTGCAGCTCCTGCCAACGAGCACACACACACACACATCCATGCGCACACCCAGGCGTGCAGGCTTCTCACAAGGCTCACATTCAGGGGCTCCCCACCTCCTTTCCCTTCCAACTCCCGGCAGCCCGTCCCGGAGATGTCATCCTGCCCCTGATAAGGCTCAGAGGCGGCTGCGAAACGAAGGCTCCCAGTTGCTCCCGGCGCCAGGCAGGTTAGAGGCAGACACGTCTAACCCTTGCCTCTTCTGGCAGTGGCCAAAAACAGATGACATCACCCCCTTGTCCCCCGTCCCCCCCCAGCATCCCTATCGGCCCCACTGAGAGGCGTGTGCATGGAGAAGAGAGAAGGAAGAGGGAAGGTGGAGGGGGAGGAGGTGGGGGAAAAGGAGGGAAGATGAAGGTTGGAACTGGAAGTTGGTTATTTTGGCAAAAAGACAAAGTTCTGCAAAACTTCACCGGTCAGACTTCAAAAAGGTGGAAAAACTGGAGGCTCATTTCTGGCAGGTCTTGTTATCAAGGGGAGCCTTATCTGCTCGATGGGACTGATGGCTCATGTGAGCCGGAGTGGCTGCTAACCTCTGGCTGAGCTTTCTGAGGCCCCTGAGGAGCCGGACTGTCACTCAACGGAGAGGACAACCATCCGGGAGATAGCACTGCATGAAGGCATTGCCTCCATGTTTGCAGCCTGCAGAGAGAGAGGAGCAAGGACACGGGTATCCCCAGCCTGGAAGTGCACAGAAACCCAGTCCCTCACTGGTTTAATCCATGGTGGTAGGAGGAGTGGGGGAATCCCTGCTCAGAGTCCAGACAGAGATGGGACAGATCCCCACTGGGTGCCAACCGACACATTTGAGTCACTAGTTTTGCTGGTTTCCTTCTCTTTCCTCCAGGACAAGACTGGTCGCTCTGGTGTAGATAGTGGAGTGGGTTTAGGTTAAAGTCAGGTGTGTAGCTGGAGGTTTTGCTGTCCAAGGAAGCTTTTGGGTGGCAGTTTTGGCCATTCCCTTGCTTACATGTCTCAGATACCATGATGGGTGTTTTTCAGAGGTGAACCTTCCAGCTTTTCTCTTGAGGACACTTTCACATCCTGTCATGCTCACTCTCTCCTCACACCTCCAAGACATCGTATTCTTGCTTACACTACCTCACCTCCTTTCCTAGGTGAGGACCTGCTCCTGGGGTCCTGCACAAGAGCACAGCATGGTGGGCAATTCCCCTTCCGTCTTAGCACCACAGTCAACAACATTTACTCCCTGGTGAGTTGTTGCTGTAAAAGAACATGGCCTTGGCCCATTACCACTTGTAATTCCACCCAGTAGATCAGCAGATACAGGAAACGAGGCCGTGATGCCCTTCTTGTGATGTTGGGATATGGTGTGAAATACAAGAGTTTATTCTCTTTCACCTCCCAAAACATTTTCCTTTGCCTTGCCTTGCCTTCCCCTTCCCTTTCTTTCCCCTTTCCCTTCCCCTTGCCATGGGAGTGGGATTTCTCCATCTCACCCACCTTTACCTTGTCTCAGGGGTGGATAACCTAAGCCATCCACCCAGGTTCCCCTTCTTGTTGTTATGGAGGAGGAAGAAGCCCTCCTAGAAGGAAAATCATACCTCTGTCTTGGATCCATCCTCTTGAAGAGGACGGATCGTGCCTTGGTCTCTTCTGTAGATGGATGGAGCAAGAGGTAGAGGTTGATAAAGGCTGTGACAGAGACAGAGATAGAGGCAGGGGTTATAGCAGAGGCTTCATAACCACTTGAACAAGCCCAGTAGATCCCTCTCTTGCTGCCCCCCTGGAAGGGCACAGGTGTCCCCTTGGTCTTGTGCCACATCTGACAGTCTTGTGCAGATGTTTTGGGTACCCCAGTGCATCTCAAGTGTCTCTGAATGTGGACAAGTGCATCAAAACCTAAGCGTTAGGCAGGTCGATCTCAGAGGAAACAACAGCTGCACTCTGGACTCAGAAGGATATATAAAACCAACAGGTTTACTGGTGATGGACAACACAAGTTGAGGGTGTGGGCATGGAGGTGTCCAAGAGCAGATCCTATGTACAGTTGTAGTTGCAGGGTTGCTGGGCTGGTCTCCCTGGGGTTCCGGTGTCCATCCCAGCGTGGCCACTCTCATCGGCAGCAGCGCAGACGGCCGCTGCTGCAGGTCCCTTCCCAGCGCTCCATGTGGAAGCAAAGCCTCCGGCAGTGGCCGTGGTTGCTTCTGCACTGCTGGCTGTCTGAAAGGCCTCTTGCTGCAGGGGAAAAGGGGATGTGAGACCTTCTTAAGGGACTTGGAAACCCACCTGGAGCCCTGCTGGTGTCACTGGCTGAGAAATTAAATGCTTGTACTTGGCAACGGGGAAATTCAGTTGGCTTTGTGGTGAAGGTCAGATGTGCCTGGGAGGAGCATCTCCATCCAGCACGCATTGGGAATCTCTTAACGACCAGCCTAGGTGAGACGGCCAGCTTTGGGCTGGCCAAGTTAGGTTAGATGAGTCAGGTGAGGTGGATCCCTTGGGCAACCTCAAAAGTTAGAAAAGTGTATTTTTGGAACAGGTGTTTCATCTACTGGTTTGTTTGTTTAGTTGTTTTTTTGTTTGTTTTTGTGATTGATGGTTTCTTGATGTTTTGGGGTTTTGGGTTTGTTTGTTTTGAATCTTCCTGTTTTGATAAAAAAGGTGTGTGCTGCTTCTCTTTACATGCAGTAGGAACACCAAGTTCAGGATTTCTGGAGGGATACACTGAGGGGTATCCACCATCAGTGGAGTGGGCAAGCCCTTCTCTCCCCTCCCTTTATCCTTAGGACTTCAGTTAAATAAAAGAGAGCATAAACAGGCTAAGCAAGTAAATCTCCTCTTCTTGGTTATCAGGTTTGTTTTCTGTGAAAGTTATAGCCCTACTAACGCCATAGTGACCTTGTTCCTAACATATATATACAAGAGACCAGTGAAAAAGCCCAGCCAAGGAAGATTTTTCTGTTAAACAGGATCCCAGAAGAAAACAGACAGACAAAAAAACCCCCAAACCAGCAGTCTTCCCCACCAACTTTTTCCCCTGGAAGCTGCTTTTTTGATTTCATGGGGTTCTCCTTGTTTTGTGGAGGATGAGGCTGGTCAGGAGCAGATCTCAGGCTCCTGTCTCAGGCTCAGCTTTTCTGGGTGGCTTTTGAGGGAATGGAGAGGAGGGGTCGCACAGTCTACGAACCAGAGACACCTGCATTCAGGAAATTCATGGAGACCATTTCAGAAGAAATTGGTTCTTTGGAAGCAAGAGTCAGGTCAGCCTTGACTTCACTTGGTTTGACTTGAGGGTCCTGTCTTGTTCTTCCCTACCTTGAGGTAGGAACCCGACTTTTCTCTCTCCACAGTCCTGCAGAACCCCCCATGAGTATTTTGTCCTTACCGGGAACGTCCTGGAGGAGGAGGATGACAATGACTGCAAAGAGCAGCTGGAGCATCTGCATAGCTGAACGTGAGTGGGGGTTCACCACGAGGAGGAGTGAAGGGCCGAGAAGAGGTGTAGAAGCGGGGAATCCTGAATTTATAGTGCCCAGGGGTTATGTAACGCTCCTGGAGTGCGGGGAACTTTGTCAATCTCAGATGCATTTCAACATGACAGCAAATAGTTGCACCTGGATGTTCCTGCTCTCGAACACACCACGTTAGCAGGAAAAAAAAATAAAAAAAGAAAAAAGAAAGGCAGGGTTTTGTCAACAAATTGCACTGAGCACTGGGGAGTCTGCTACTGCTTGCTGCTGGAGACAGGACGTTGGGGCTGACCCAAACTGGCTCTTCTTGTGTTTGTAGGCTCGAGCATGTGATGTTAAAATGCCGTCCAAGTGTTTGCAGTATCAAAGATTATTTTTTTTTTTTATTTCCAGCTCCCAGTCTCTGTGTTTAGCATGGACACAGTCAAGCGTGAAAAAATCCAGAGTATCCTCCTCCTCAGCAGTCCCCAGCACACAAAATTGGCTTGAAAATCATGGGATCCTTAAAAATCAAAGGTCTGTTTGTATTTCCCAACTTCTAGGCTGCAAAGAGACTGTTTGCCAAGGTTTTGTTTACAACTGCCAAGAAAAATGGCAATTTAGCATCTTATTCATTTATGTACTTATTAAATGGGAAAGCTGGGATAGCTCCCTGTGATTATCAGGAGCAGGAGCATTAGGAAAGCTTGTGTGTTACAACTCTCCCAGGAATGCTGGCAGGACCTCTCGTTTGTACTAGTTCTCCAGGTCCATTCCAGGAAATCAGTAGAGGTGGGACCTGAGTTTCAACTTGGGAAAACAACATAAAGCAAATAACGAGCAGAAATCGCCTCCAACCAACAACAAACAGAGGCAGAGGAAATAGAAACTCTATAAAGGTTTCTTTTTACAGCAACAACGCGGCTGGGGGCATCACCAAGTCTTCCCTTTTCCCTTTATAAGTCACCTTGATGGCTTTTTATTTGCAGGCTGGGTGCCAAGTAGTGCTGGAAAATGTAAAACCGACGGCCTTTGGTTTTACACTGAAGAACAAGGATCACCTTCATCAAACAGTGCAGATAAGTGGGGTCCTTCACCAGCTGGACTCTGGATCACAGGACACCGAGCATTCAAACAGGGTGTCGTGCAAACTGGCCACACGTAACCTGGGAAAAGAAAATGGGTTTGTGACCCCATCTGCGGAAGGAACGGTTGCAAGGATGTGTGTAGAGCCTCTCTGGAAGTGTTGGTGCTTTGCATATCATAGAATCATAGAGTGTGTTGGGTTGGAAGGGACCTTTAAAGGCCATCTAGTCCAACCCCCCTGCAGTGAGCAGGGACGTCTTCAACTAGATCAGGTTGCTCAGAGCCTCATCAAGCCTGGCCTTGAATGTCTCCAGGGATGGGGCCTCCACCACCTCTCTGGGCAACCTGGGCCAGTGTCTCACCACCCTCACTGTAAAGAACTTCTTCCTAATGTCTAATCTAAACCTGCCCTGCTCTAGTTTAGATATCTGGCGGTACTGCTTGGTGCAGTTGGTGGGAGACCATAACCCACCCCGTGTGCTTCTGAGGATGGATATCTCCAATGTGAGAGATGGTGCAACGGGGCTGGGGCACGGTTTATCGAGCAGAAATGAGACTGCAGCTCTTGAGCTGAGCAGGGAGGAGCGTGCGGATGCTCATACGAGCGTCCTGCTCTGGGTATGTGACCTGATGTGCCTGAACACGTGTGTGCAGGCGGCTTGATGCACTCTAGACAGGAGGTTTAGCACGGAGCCAGAGCACCACATGGCCATGGTGTTCCCAATGATGGATGGCAAAAGGCCATCTTTTATCTCTAGCTCAGCTGCTCTCCCTCGGTGGGAGCAGCACCATCTCAGCGGATGGGCTGTGTCTGGAGCTGTTTGAATGCTGCAGGCTCCACAGGAGCAGGCACAAAGGTGGTCAGGATGAGTCCCTCACACCACCACACGCCCCCACTCTGCAGCCGTGGTGCATGGGTTGAGTTGCAGAACATGCCTTGGGAAAAAGAGACAAAACCAGACAATATCAACATACACCAGTTTTCCCCCAGAAATCCGGGGCAGGAAGTCTTTGTCCCCTGGGCAATCGCTCTGACAGCAAATGGGCTTGCTCCCTCCAGCGTGGTCCCTACGCCTTGTTGGCCTCAGCCTCTGGTGAGCCTACTGGGGCTGGTCCATCAGCCTCCCGCCCTTCCCTGCTTCCCAACTTGCCGCCAGATGTTTTTTTTCTCAGACCCCACCGTGCACAAAGGCTGATTTGTGCTCAGCGACACGTGGCACAGAAATTAGCTTTTGGCCATCTCAGTGGTTTTGAGGCTGGGGAAGGGTCAAGTCAATCCGCATCCACCCCATGGCCCCAAATGGGAGGGCCATCTCCACTGACTTCATCTGCTTTTGATCCAGAACCTAAGCAGCCTGATTTATAAAATGGAGCCTGGGATAAATTTACACCTGCAGCACTGCAGGTGATGATAGGGGCAAATCTTTCGGTGATGTGAAAGGCTCCTGGTGCCCCTTACCAGTTTGCCCTGCTGCCTCCACCTCCCCATCTCACCAGTGGCTGTCTACCAAACCCAAGCCAAGCAAGTGCTGATACTGCCTTGCAGTTCAGCTTTGGAAGAAATTGCCAGTTCTGGCTCAGCTCTGGACCAGAAAACCTCCATGGCTGTGGGCAGGTTTTCGTTATGGACCAGCTCATGGGACCATCCACCTCCTGCCTATAACAGCAGCCATATGGGGAGGCCTAAATTAGAATAAGCCCATTTGTGGTATTTATCTCAAATTTTCTCCCGCTCTCAGGCTATTTTCTGGGATGGGGAGAGAAGTTGTGCATGGCAATATCCTTCAACGGGGAGTTTCATAGGTCTGCAATCGGTTATACAAAGGAAAATTTTTTTGGTTTGTTTGTTTTAAATGTGTCTCCCACCAGTTTCCCAATAGTTCTTGTGCATGATGAGACCGTGAACAGTCAGACCCCTCAGCACGTTTCAGCAGACTTTCCTGATCCTTTAGACTTCTGCCATATCCCCCCTAAACCACCCATTGCCAGTCGTGCTTTGCTAGAGATGCTTCTGGACTCACCTCTGTCCAGAAAGCTCTGTCGTGCCTCCTGCCTGCTCTCCAGGTCTCCCATGAGCCCAGGAAAGATGTTTGTGGATAATCCCAAAACCCTATGTGTCTTCAGGTCTACAGGCATCTGGTGGGTCATGCATATCCCTTAAAACATGGAGATCTTCAGGCTCATGAGATGTCCAAGTGCTCACTGAAATTCGTGGAGATCTAGCTCTCATGTCAGTCACCTAAGCAGGCATCTGTTAGCATTTGGGATGTTCTGGGGTACCCGAGACACTGGACTGGTAGGTGTGATGCCAGATCTATGTGCCCTTCTGCTGTGGCAGCTGGAGGTCAGGGCCAATACGCTGGATATCTAAAAGGCATCTAGTACCTGGTGTGTGAAGCACACCACGCTGGTTTCATTGGCAGCTAGACTTCATGCCGGCCTTCTCCTGCACCATGCTCCACTCACAGAATTACAGAATGGTAGGGGTTGGAAGGGATCTCTGGAGATCATCTAGTCTAACCCCCCTGCCAAAGCAGGATCACCCAGAGCAGGTGGGTTTTGAAAGTCTCCAGGGCCGGAGACTCCACCCGTGAAACTCACTATGCTGCTGGACTCAAAGCCTGCTGTACATTACTTGCTGTCCTAGTGGAAAAAGACTTCGTTTTATGTGGTCTGAATCTGTAAATTCCTCCTTTCTCCCTCTTTTTTATTTTTTCAAAATGCTGTTTTTTGACCCACATCAAATGGACACAGCACACCTTGTGTCTGCACAGCTAAGCTCTCCCCACCAGCTACATGGCCACATCCAGACGTCTATTACAGATTGTCCCTGGCATATACCCACCTCCAAACTGTGCCAAGGAACAGTTTGGCAAAGTGCTAATTTGCTGATATCTGGGTATCTGCTAGTGTCTGAGCCTGAGCCTCACGTGACTTGATTGCTTGTGTAGATACAGCCTCTGAATCCAGACCCATTTTATCTTCCCAGCATGTCCCCGGAGCTGGGCTGTGGTAGGGTGGTGATGTCTTTCACTCCACAGGAGGTGGAGGAGCAGCCATGTCAGTGGGCTGAATACGACCCCCTTTCTCTTGCATGGGGGTGAATGGAGAGCCCAGCATGCAGGTGGTTGTGCTGGTTTCCATGGGATGGCTGGGGCTGTAAGGAACAATCTGGATCTAAGGAGCTTGCACAAGGCTATGAGATCCCACCTTCCCCAAGCAGGAGCCTATCTGCCTACCATTGTGCTCCTGGTTACGCAGCTCTGTTACAATGACATTTTTAGGGCAGAAGCAGAGGATTTCATCTCCGTCTGTCTCTCTCTGCCAAACAAACACTGGCCTGTTGCCTGGGAACCGCAAACAAATTCCAGCGAGGAGGATGTTCATGCCATGCTTTAATGAACTAATATCTCCAGTTATTCATGAGGCTTGTGCTGGATGACAGACTGGGCATGAGGGTAGGGCTCTACCCTGGCTGTCCATATGGCTGCAAAGTCCCCATACATACCTCCCAAGGTGTCTGGATGGTTTCTGGGTCTCCCTTAGGAGCTGGTATGGTCTGCTAGGGTAATACTGAAGAACCCCTATTTTGTAGCCTTCTGAGCTCTGTCAGGTACAGGTAGCTGGAGCTACAGGCTCAACTAAACCTTTCCCACAAAAATCTTTTTCCTCATATGGCCTTCTCCCATGAGGGCAAAACCTTACTGTTTTTTCAGAGTGGACCACTAGCCTGATTTAAATTCTCACCAGCCTGCATCTCTTAAGGGACGGTAGACTTCACTTTCTCGTTTCTTCTGCTGTTCTGGTTTCCCCCTTAGCTTGCCTGACTGTCCCTTCTTGTCCTCCATGGAATCCTGCAGGTAAAAGGTTGGATTCAGATGAACTCCACTTACTACACGTGGGTCTGCACTCTGGGAAACGGTCCCAGTTGGGCAGGACTGCTGGTCACGGGTGGAAGTCCTCTGGCAAAGGGTCACACTGGGGGCAACTTTTACTGAGGGCCTCAAACAGTGAGTACTTTTTGTCTTTTGGATGTAAAGGGCTGGAAAATGGTATTTGAGTCCTGTAGGAGTGAAGTCTCATGGTGAATGAAAACACACAGGTGAACATCTCGGTGCTGAGGGGATGGACATGGTCACTCAGCCAGAGGAGTTTAGTGCTACCTTCTTCAGAGGGTTATGGGGTACACCAACCTGGGGGTGATTAATTTGAGCAGTATTCCCCATCACACCCTTACACCAAAGTATCTCATACTGCTGTTTAAGCAGCTCCTCAACAGCTGTGCTGGTGGCAAGGTGCTCTGCTCCAGGCGAGTTAATGGGTCAAAAAAATACATCAAGAAACAGTTGTGAAGGGTTCATGGACTGGAAGGTGCTGTTCTCCACTCTCCACCATGTCCTCGGTGCTTTTTCTCTCCTCCTTCTGTGTCAGACCAGGCAGCTAGAAGGGAATTCAGTTCATCTTATTCATCAGGCAGAAATCATGATGGAATTTTGTGCTTTCCTTTTTTGTTGGGTTGTGTTTTGGGGTATTTTTAGGCTTATTCCCAGCCAGATCAGCAAGCAAGGGAGAGTGGGACCTTGCCTTTCAGCAGCATCATGTATTACGTTACTGCCAGAGGGACAATGTTGCCTATAAACTGCCTGAGCTTTTCCACCTTCCCAGGTTGAAATTTGGCTGGCCAACAGGTCGAAAATGTATAGGGGGTAGAAGGCCCAGCAGCTGGCAGGGAGATGTACAGGGTGAGTTGCATGAGCCCATATGTTCCGTTTTCTTAGGAAACCGGGCTATAAACATGGTGGCCGAGCGTCCCCCACATAAGAGGCACAAATCATGAATTTTGTGGACAAATGCGAGAAATAAACTGTTTGATTTGGAAAAAAACCTGCCTGTGCTGTACTCATAGATCAGCATGCGTCGGAGAGGCGGGCTGGATCTGGGAAAGAATTTGGCTCCGGATTCAGCCCCGTCTCTGTTTCCAGCAGCAGTTCCCAAGCTGACAGCCGTCTCTGGGTAATCCGGCTCTCCTGATGGCTCATCCAAGTGCAGGGGATCTCCAGGGGAGCACTGGTGTCTCCCCGCATGTGTTGGTGTCCCGGACTGTGTTATGATGACCCGAGGAGAATAGCTGGGCTGCTAAGGGGAGAATGGAGAATGGATGAATTAATTGTTGGACCTCTGGCGATGGGTCCTGACCCTGGTGAGGTCAATGGGAATGTTCCTGTTTGATTCATCACAACAAGAATTTCATCTCCCAGGGAGGACTTTTCCCTGGCTCCGACCACCCTGCCTCGGCTAATTGGCATAGCTCTCTCATTACATCATTGTTTTCTTGCTTTCACATAAATGATTGACCCAGAGAGAAATATTTTACCTGGAAAGGGAGACCGAGAGCTAACTGACAGAGGCAGGGGAGTGTCAAAATTTCATGCTGAAAAAACACAGAAGGGCTGAGAGGGGATCTGGACAGCTAGTGGATTTAGACTGATGCAGCTCATAGGTGGAAAGCTGTTAGGTGCAAACAGGGTAATTGCTTTGGGAGTATTGCTGGGTGATTACAGAGGAAAGGGGGAGCACCAGAAACGTGGTCTGTGGATGAGGAGAGAAGCCTGTCAAGGGCAATGGTACACAACTTTCAGATCCATTCCCCACCATGTTTAAAACAAGCAATCTTCCCCAAACTGAAGGAGGGGAGATTGAGATGAGATATTGTGAAGAAATTCTTTGGTGTGAGGGTGGTGAGCCCCTGGCCCAGGTTGCCCAGAGAAGCTGTGGCTGCCCCATCCCTGGAGGGGTTCAAGGCCAGGTTGGCCGGGGCTTGGAGCAGCCTGGGCTGGTGGGAGGTGTCCCTGTCCATGGCAGGGGGTTGGAACTGGATGATCTTGAAGGTCCCTTCCAACTCAAACCATTCTGTGATTCTGTAATAAGACTGGGCTTTTTCTTGGTCTCGCTGCATTGTGGAAGAGGGATGAACCTGGTACAACCTTGCTGGGTTTTCCATTTTCTGGTCTAGGCGGTGGCTGATGGACAGCACATTCCTGCTGTGAACCCATGGGCAAAGGGGCCTGTATACATGTGGGGAATCCCTACTCCTTTTCTGTGCCTTATTTCTCCGACCAGCCCTTCCCAGAACCTGTAAGAACCTGGCACAGCCCAGAAGGGAAGAGTAGATGTGGGGGCGGTGCCTGAGAAACACAGACCACGCTTGCCTTTATGTCAAACCGGGTAGCTTTTGCACCAAAAGTGAGGGAAAAAGGCTGCCCCCATTGCAGCTGCTTTCTCTGGGGAGGGAAGTAAAGAGACGGAGCCACCCTGCTCTGCTGGGAAGGTGTGGGCAGCTATGTTCACTCCTGGTCGGTGGGAGAGAGTGCATCCCACCACCGGCAGCTTTGCTGAGCATCAGCAGGAGTCACAGACGGGCACTTGCTGTTCTGTTAAACTTCAGGTTTATTGCTTTCAGGCAAGGGGAAAGGCAATTTCTCACCTGTGCGTGACAGGTAACAACCAGATGCCAAAAGGGGCAATGCACAGTCTGGGTGGCCCCAGTTTCTCCTTGTCACAGTGTTTCCTAGAAAGTCACAGTGAAAGCAAAAAGCAACATGTTGAGAAGTCCACTGGTCAATCCACAGCCATGTTCTCCCAGGAGAGCAAGTCACAGAAAGGCACAACATCTCCTTCCCAACAGCAGACCATTCCTTCATGGTGGAGCCTGCAGCTCTTCACGTGCTGCATGTTCCTCCTTTGGAAATCTTCAGCTCTTTGTGGTGGTGGGTGACAAGCTTTTGCAACAGAGAATGATGGGTTCAAAGCAGTAGCTGGCCAGATATTCACCAGAAACACAGTTTCCAATTCGGCACAAGCCCCCTTCATGGTTACAGCTATCTGGTCCATGAGCGTCTCCTGTACAAAGAAGCAACAAGTTGGTGGGTAAAATGCACGGAGTGGGTAAAATCATAGAATCACAGAATGGTTTGGGTTGGAAGGGACCTTTAAAGATCACCTAGTTCCAACCTCCCTGCCCTAGGCAGGGACACCTCCCACCAGACCAGGTTGCTCCAAGCCCCGTCCAACCTGGCCTTGAACCCCTCCAGGGATGGGGCAGCCACAGCTTCTCTGGGCAACCTGGGACAGGGTCTTATGAGCCTCACAGTGAAAAATTTCTTCCTGACATCCAATCTAAATCCCCCATCTTCCAGTTTGAAGCCATTCCTGTCATCCTATCACTATATGTCCTTGTAAAAAGTCCCTCTCCAGCTTTCTTGTAGGCCCCCTTCAGATACTGAAAGGGGCTGGAAGGTCTCCGCGGAGCCTTCTCCTCTCCAGGCTGAACCCCCCCCAGCTCTCTCAGCCTGTCCTCCCAGCAGAGGGGCTCCAGCCCTCCCGGCATCTCCGGGGCCTCCTCTGGCCCCGCTCCAACAGCTCCGTGTCTCTCCTGTGCCGAGGCCCCAGCGCTGGAGGCAGCACTGCAGGGGGGTCTCCCCCGAGCGCAGCAGAGGGGCAGAATCCCCCCCTCGCCCTGCTGCCCACGCTGCTGGGGATGCAGCCCAAAATCCCCTCTGGCACCATGTGCCCTGCCAGCCAAGCCAGCACCGTGAGCGTGCACAGAGCCTGGGCGTGCACAGCTGCAAAGAGCACACCCGCGATCCCTGCCCCAAAGGACAGCTTCGGACATCTGTTAAAAAAAAAACAAGTTGCAGAGCCAACCTCACTCAAGGAGCATTTTATCACGGGTTTGTTTGTTCAGGACGTTGGCAACGAGTGTGCACGGGAGGTCAAAGCGGTTGTTCTCACCCCACCAAGGAGGCAGCTGCAGCCTGAGAAAAGGCAGAAATATTTTCCCAGAGCACAGGACATCTCCTCTAGGGCTTCTCCAACCTGTCTGCTCCTAGAAAGCCAAGGAGGTGCCCTGTTTTCACAGCTTCTTCTCAGCTCATTTTTGCGTTATCCCCAAGGGATTAAATCATGCATTTTGCCAAAGTATCTCACTCACTATCTCATCCAGAAACCTGAAGGCGCTTTTCCCCCTCAGTACCTGTTACATTTTGATTTGATTACACAGTAAGGAAAGATTACTCCTGTGCTCAGACACCTCTGTTTACCACCCTCGGCCTTCCTGTTCTTACCGTGACTGGTGAGGGAGATGAAGATTAAAATGAACCAAAGGATCCCCATTGCTTTGGTCCTGCTGGAAAGTCACAGGGCTCAGCGTGAGAATTTGCAGAAGCCTCTGCGTGCAGCTGACATGCTGGATGGCATCCGGGAAGAGGGAGGGAATAGGCAGGAGTTAATTATATTCCAGTCTTGGGAGTGACATTTGCTGCTGAGAAACCCTCCGTGTCGTTCTGACCCAGCGCTGCGGCTCCAAGCAATGTTGACTGGCTTCACATTCGCTGGTTATCTTCTTCCCCGATGCCTCTCCCCAGGAGTTGGCATTTTGGACTGGTAAATTGCCAGTTGCAGGCAGGTCGGTGGAATAAGAGCCTCGGGGAGATCCTCTGCCCTTCACCTGCAGCCACCAAAGTCCCCAGGGAGCTGATGGGTGGGAAGGTGGCAACCTGCAAGGAAAGACTCCCAAGGAGCTGCAAGGAGGAGAACGGTGCAGTCTAGGAGTGATTAATTTTCGATCTGAGCTCATGCGAATATTTTCTCCGGCTGAAACCTGGGCGTGATTTTTTTTTCCTGCCAAAGAGGCTATTCCAGCTTTGGCTTGTGAGGAATTTGGGAGGCTTCATTCCTGAGTGTGATGAGCACACAGCACTGGTGGAGGAGGTAGCCGATTAAGCTCAGCAATGCACCACTTGGTGGGAATTATGTGATAGATATGCAGCTCTTGATGTAAAATCAGCTTGTGATGTTCCAGCTACCCTCGCCTGGCTGCTGCCCCTGCCTGGTCCTGCTGTTTGCTGTCCCTTCAGCTGTGCTAATATAACTGCTTCTGTGAATACATCCTAGACTGGATAGTTGAAAGATCGTGGTTAAAAATTCCCTTCTCCCAAAGAAAATGTAGATCAGAGGCACTTGATAGAGTCAAAGTTTGCTGTCCTGGATCAGAAGGCATGAAAAGCTTGATTTATGTACCCTTAGGTATTGGGGATTTTTGCATGAGTGACAGTGGCAGACAAGACACTCTGGAAACCTGGCATGATACCCTAAGTCATCTCAAGTAACATCAATGCCCAGCTGTGGGCAACTGAGTCTGGCCCTAAACCCAAGAAGGGCAAAAGACAATTTTTTTTTCTTTCTCTAGGCTCAGGTGGGTTAAAAAATCTTGTTCAAAGACTGACCAGTCCTGTTCCAGGGCAGTCAAGTGCTGGACAACCCCTAATTTTCCTCATCCACTTATTACCCCATTACTCCATGGTCACCTGTTGGACCAGAAATAGGTCCAACCACTAACTTGGAGTGAGAGCAAGTCCCTTAGGAGTGGGATTGTTTCCTTGGGTCTACAGCAAGGAGCCGGTCTGGGACCTTTACACAACTGTTTGCACATTGTAGTGTTTGGACTTGCCCCTCTGGGCTATGTGGTGGGCAAACCTGCAAAGCAGGTCTGGCAAAAGGGCTTGAATCTGTGGACCATTTTGTGCTAGAGAGATACTGATCTTGGGGGAACAACAGAGTCAGCAGCCTGCTGCACTCTGATAATAATTTCTAGATGAGCCTGCTCAGGTTTTGCAAAGGACTGAATTTTTTCACCTCCTCTGCCCAGGCTATTTTTTTTTTGATGTGTTGCTTTCTCAGCACATTTCCACTCCAACAGAGGGGTGCGGGTTTGATTTTTCCCTCTAGTCCCCTCCCAAGCACCATTGCTCCCCTCTCCTCATCCTCTTCGTGCCTTATAACTGATGACAAAGCTTGGCTTGTCCCACATGTCACTGTGTGCTGTATCCTCATCTCCCTGTTGTGAGGGTGAGATGTACTTTCTCTTGAACATAGAATCATAGAATGTGTTGGGTTGGAAGGGACCTTTAAAGGTCATCTAGTCCAACCCCCTGCAGTGAGCAGGGACATCTTCAACTAGACCAGGTTGCTCAGAGCCTCATCCGGCCTGGCCGTGAATGTCTCCAGGGATGGGGCCTCCACCACCTCTCTGGGCAACCTGGGCCAGTGTCTCACCACCCTCAGTGTAAAGAACTTCTTCCTAATGTCCAATCTAAACCTTCCCTGCTCTAGTTTAAAACCATTGCCCCCCATCCCATCACTACATGCCCTTGCAAACAGCCCCTCCCCAGCTTTCCTGTAGGCCCCCTTCAGGTACTGGAAGGCTGCTATAAGGTCTACCCGGAGCCTTCTCTTCTCCAGACTGAACAACCCCAACTCTCTCAGCTTGTCTTCGTAGCAGAGGGGGTCCAGCCCTCTGATCATCCTTGTGGCCCTCCTCTGGCCCTGCTTCAACAGGTCCATGTCCTTCTTGTGCTGAGGGTTCTAGAGCTGGACACATGTGGTAGGACTGCTTGCTGCTCCTTGCTGTCTCTGAGACTGGAAGGTGTGTGGTAGGTCAGGACCCTTCGCATGCTGCCTCACATCCTGGTCCATTCACTAGGGATGTAAGGAAGTGAAACAACCCTGGAACTTAAAGAGCTTTCTTCCCTGTGGCCCATGACAGTGTGGATCAGGTCAGCCTTGCAAAGAGAGCTTGGAGGGTCTTTTGTAATCTAAAGAGGGTGCACATCGGACATCTTTTGTGGCTGAATGATGGGACAAGAGCTTGCATGGAAGGGGCAGGACATAGAATCATAGAATGTTTTGGGTTGGAAGGGACCTTAAAGATCATCTTGTTCCAATCCTGTTAAGCTCTTGGTTGGTTACCTAGACTGTCACATGGAGAAGTGATGCTGCAATGGAAATAAAGTTTTCCCATTGGCAAAGGTCAATATAATTTTACACATCTTTAAAATGAAGGAAAAAAGTGTTAGACCAAGGTCATCTCACCTGTCCAAATGCTGACTGATTAAGAATGGATTCACTTTGTGGTCAGTGAGGGATGAGTGTAATGACATTGCCAGTGGATCTGTTCCTCTCTGTAGACCAGAGGAGCAGCCTAGGATGACTAGGATGATGGTTAACACACTGATTTAGAGAATGACCTTTCTGGAGTGTGTGGTGGAGACACAAATGAGCCATTTGCATTAGTTCAGACCAGAGTAAAGGATACTTCAGGTGCTGAGAAACAGGATGATGGAAGCTTGCTGCCTCAAGGGGCTTTCTGTCCTGTATGGGGAAGGTTTGAAATCCTTCCATCCAAGGAAGGTGCTAACACTTATGCTCCAAGGGTCATTTTTAGATGCTAGGAGGTGAATGCCACCCCTCCTCATGTTCATCTACGAGATGTCCAGCTACTCAGCCTTCAACTGGAGAAATCAGAAAGCCAGCTGTCGTGACTGGGAGCTGCTGAGCACATGGAGATGATGCTCAGAAGCAAACACTTTTTTTGCCTACATTTTGAATGAAACTTCTGTAGTTAATAAACTCAAACTTACCACAAAGGGAAGCCCAAACTGCATAAAATAGTTTTAAACAGACGGTTTTAGGTAGATTTGCCCAGAGTATCTTGCATGAAGACTTCCCGTACATGGCACCTGTGCTGAAGTGGGTACAGTATATTGGTAGAAATAGGGAAGCAAGGAAGAGCAGTTGACTGGAATCCTGCTTTGGAGAATGGGAGTTGAATAGTGTAGGCATGCCCTGACCATGCTAGTTGGACAGCCCTTTTTTCTATCACGTTGTCTTTCTTTCTATTAAGAAGGAAAGGAAGGAACGAAAAGAGAAAGAAAGACAGAAAAAGGAGGGAGCTGTAATTTGGATTACGAGGGAATGTGGATTCCAAGATTGTTACAGGAAAGTTTCTGTGGATTTCTGTGTGTGGGTGTAATGGAGAGACATTCTGCCTCTCTCCATACATATATGACTGTTAGACCTGTTTATTTAGTATTTATTGCCCTTGTTATATAAAGAAACATTTCACCTCTAGTTAATTATACACTTCACATGTTAATGAAACCAGACATCTTCTATACAACACTAGGAAGAAAAATTGTTTTCTTGTCCATGCATTTCTGTGTTTTTCTGCAATTACAGTTCTGTGCAGCACTTCCATTCTCTGTGAGGGCAAAGTCCCACTTGTTCTTGCAGACATTTGATTTCTGGAGGTACACAATGACCCCCCTCGTCTTGACAAGTATGGAAGTTTGATGTCGTGTCTGCAATGAAAAGGATTTTAAGTCAAAACAGAAAACATTACACCACCATGTGAACCAACTCATACATGGAAAGGGTCATGAAGTTCTGGTTACTTTCTCTCCAAAAGCAAAGACACAAAAAAGGACTGTGGGTGTCATCGGAGGACTTCTGTAAAAAGAGGAATTTGTGACCCACCAACTTGGAAAAGAAACAACGGAAGGATGGATATTGTAAAGATATGAAGAAAGTGGTTACAGAATGACTCCATTTCATCGGCAGTACAGAAGTAGGTGGTACTGAATAAAATTATGAGGGAAAAGGTTTGAAAAAAACAAACAGAAGGAACTCCAAATGTAAGGTGGAAAAATCCAGTAAGGACTTTTAAAGACAAAGGTGCCTAAATCTAAAAGTCCTGAGCTGCAAATTCATGAAAGCCAGGAGAATATATAAGGAAGTGTAATTATATGCTTGTGGTGTTCATTAATAGTAATTTTACACATAGAGAGTAACTGTATAGAAACATCCACTTCTGGCCATGGACAGATGTAGGACGCGGATCAGATGAACCTTAGGTCTGGTTAACACAGTTGTCTATAAAGCATGTATTGACTCAATTTTACATGTTGACTATTGAGGAACTCCAAAAATAAGCAAGTTCAGAATGGATTAGATCAATTAACAGGGAAGAGGTACTCTGGCACCTATTAAACATAGCAGTGTGGATGCGGTCAGCAGTCCACCAACAGATATATCAAGCAAGGAGGACTCCGTGTGGGCCACAATTTTTATTTTATTTCCCTGGGCATCTGTTCTGTTGGAGGTGGGACGTTGGTCTACGTGATATTTGACCAGGCCAAAAAGGCAATTCTGTTCCTGTGCTCCACGCTGATGTTATGGAGGAACAGACAGCTCCATCTTTGCAGGTGGGAGGAGATGGTTTGGGCCATTTGGAGACAAAGAGAGTAAGAATGTGTTTTGCTTCCTCTCCAAACGTTGCCTGCCTGGATAGTGTTTCCACACATACCTATGCAGCAGGTTTTCTGACGCCGAGAGCAAGTTCCAAACGCGGCAAATGGTTCTGGGCAGGATTTTGAATGGAAGCAGAAACCATGGTATCCAACACAACGTAAGGTGTCTTTGGGCAAGCCGAGACCTACAAGGAAGAATGGGATTCCCAGCTGTGCTGCACGATCAGTCTGTTTCTCATGGTCTTCTTCCTGCTGAAACCCCATGAATCCCAATTAGGGGTCTGATACAAATACGCCCAAAGCCCAAGGCAGCATTTCCAAAAGTTTTGAGAAACCTCATGAAACCTCACAGGACTCTAAGGAAGGTCTTTGTACAACTAGACTAAAAATGTAATTGTTGATGGCAAATTTCTGAACATATCCTGGGCATATATGTCGAAGTCGTTAGGGCTGGCCAGCCTTTAGATGCTTCTAAGTTCTGGGACTGCAATGCTGCAGTCTGGTCAGTCAGGGGACAGCATGGTGCTCGTAGACCCTGAGATGTATCTATGACTTAAAAAGAAAATCAAAAGCTGGGATCTGCCCCAGTTAACAAGGACAAGAAGTTTGCCCAGTTCCTTCTTTCTCTGAAAGACTTACTCCAAGGTGGGGAGTTTCATTAAGCGTGAAGAAAAGCAAGGCTAAAAGCACAATGAGTGAATGAGTCAGTGCAGCAGAAGGGCTCAGGAAGAGGAACCAGAATATTCAGAGAGCTTAAGTAAACTTCTCCGACGTAGTTCAGTTTGAGTAATACAAAGGAACACCTCTGCCGCTCTTTTGCTGTACGCAAAGGAGACAATTTATGATCCTGGGGTAGGAAGAGGCAGATGATTTCCATGGTACCATCTTCCAGTAGTCCCACAAAGTGGAAGAAAGAGACTTCAAAGAGTCCTACAGAGCCAACACCTAGTAGTGGCTTCTGTGGGGAGGTTCTGGTTTGGCATTTGGTCACCATAGGTTCATTTTTCACTTCTGCTTCTAAACTGAGAAATAGGGAACAGCTCTAATGAAAGGAGCTGAAGAGCATGGAGGAGTACAGTCTGCACCACTGCACAAGCTAATTGTACCTCCTACACAGGCAGACCCCAGCATGGGTCTTGCCCCTTACCTGGAACAGCCTCGAGGAGGAACAGGAGAAGAGCCATGAGGCAGGAGAAGAGCTTCATGGTGGAAGGTCTCAGCTGCAGCGTGGAGACAGGGCCACAATGCCAGAACCTTTGAGCAGGGAAGGAGGGAGCATTCTGGCATTTATAGGGCTATGGGAACAGAGCTGCCTGTCCGGAGGACCTTGGCAGTGGTGAATGTGGAAGGCAATGAGTACAGCTTGACCGCTGCGCACGGCTAAACCTGAACAATGCCAGAGGGTCACAAAAGCAAGCGGAGAGGTAACTATACCTCCCTACCTAGCCACTGGGAAGGTTCCTTCTCAATACCAACCCACCCAGAGAGCTTCATTACTTGTTAAATTCAAAGAAGGTGGTTGGTAATGGATGACCCACAGAAAATTAGTCGTTGTTTTGGTGAGAGAGAAAGTGCCTGAGAATGCCAGAAGACTGTTGATGGTGATGAGTATAGAAGAAGGTCCAAGGTGCTGTTGCAGTGTTTGCAGTCTCCATTCATCAATGCAAATAAATGATTTTTTGCATCATTTCCCTAACTGAAAAATAAAATTTGAACCAACTAAACAACCAATTTTCTTTCTGGAAATATTAGTTGATTGATATTATCGACTCAATTTAGTTGCCCAAATATACAGGTCTAATTCCTGCGGGCTGCCCTAGGGTATCCCAAGAATCTCATGGGACTACCCAGTAAGACACAGGACCTCTCGGACAACCCGCATATGACTAGAGGGGCAAACAGATGGCCATGTGTATGGCCTAACTTATTTTAAATGGCACTGGAGAGTCACATATGGTCAACAGTGGTGGTCAGCACTAGACTCAGATACTGAGATGTAAGCCTCTACAGTGGATGTGGCTGCATGGGAATGAGGTGTTTAATTAGTGCTTGTAGGACTCAAATCACATCTTTAGCTAGAGTGGGACCTTAGGAGCCAACACACATGCAGAAACCTGCACCATAGATACTCATATTTATCTGGCCAAGTCCAGAGCTAAGGGCATCTATTGTCATTAAAGATGCCTCAGGGATCCCATCTGGCCTCCAGCTGCTGCTCCATGAGGGTGCAGATCCCCCATAGCTCCTGCATGATATCTGCCAGCCCCAGGCAGACATTGACATTTCTAATGTCACAGGACCTCTCAAATGGCTGTAGTCTCTATGTGTCAGCAACCTGCTCAATTCCTAAAAGTTTTTCTTAATTGTCATCTTCTGGTTGTGGACATTTTGTAGTAAAAAGAAAATAAAATAAGAGAAGGTTATGGAATTTTTGTAAGGTCCTGCTTTGTGATGCAATGATCAAAAAGTTTAATACGAAATAAAGCAGGGAATCCTGTCCCAAAACATCACTCTGCTCTCTAGACCACTCCCTGTGCAAGCCAGGAGACCTGGGGTACTGTCCCTACTCCAGCAGGTGTACGATTATTTTTTTTTTATACCACATACAACAGCATAAAGAATTTTCCTAATTTTCCCTAATTTTCATGCTTGGATATCTAGTTTCATGTATCTGGATTTAGATACCCAACTGGTTTAGGTTTTTTCCCTTTTGAGATACTTACCTGAGAAACTACATTGAAACTTCTGGTAAGGTCACGTGTAGAAGATATTTTTTTCCAAAGTCTTAATCTTATATATTAATCAAAATTGTCTTCGGACAAACTGTGAATATCTCATGAATGATATGTATATGTTTTTTTCTCAGTCGTTATGACAAATATGAGTTACAGCAGAAGCTTAATAAGTTAACAAAATAAAATACAATCTTAATAAAATATGAATCCTCCTCCTTTGTGCGAGATACAGAAATCTGGCACATTGTCAGAACAACATGTCTTAATTTGTTATATCTGCAGGGGATAAAATTGGAATTTTCCCCCTTAAACCAAGTTATTGCATCTAACGGTGTGAGAAGATGCAGAAGGAAAGACTCCAGAAGGAAAACAGGGAACTCATGTACTCAATGTCAAAAATAGAAGAAAAATCCCTTTATTGAAGAATCGTGAATGAGCCTGAGCTAAATAGCAGAGATACCTTCGAAGCTATTAACACACCTCTTTTTTCCTTTCTTTATTCTTTGGGAACATAGAATATTCCTGGTTGTTTCTTACAGGATCTGCATTTGTTATAGACTCAGCTTCCAATCAGACACTCATTTACGTGGCAGTAACGTCTGCAGCTTCCTCTTAGACCACACCGGAAAGTGTCCAAGACGTCCCAAGTCCTGCTGCTTACACATAGAAAACATTTTGTACTCTGATGAGAATGGATAGGCACAAAACGTTATCAGATCAACGGGTTTGTGGTCAGCTTGTCTGCAAGTAATCTACAGCCTGTGTTGCATGCAGAGCTGAGCTTCTGAGTGACGCACCAAGCTGGAAAACAGAAAGAGGTTTGATTTGGGCTGAAGTGAACCGGGACTTTTCCAAGTTACTGCTATGAAATTGCCATTGGAAAAAAAAAAAAAAAGCACATTATTTCACTGAACGTGGACATTTCCGTTCATATTGAAATGCTGTGCTGGGCAGGTGTAAGACACAAAGTAAATAAGAGCTGGGTCGTTGGAAATCCCTCCATGAAGTGGTGCTGCCTTAATTTTATCCAGGCAACAGAAAGAACCAAACTCTCTTTTGTATATAGAAAACAGATGAGGAACAGTCAGCGTCTCCAGTGGAAACATTCCACTTGCGGTTCTGTCTCCAGAATTATTTAACAGACGTAACCAATATCTGCAAACAGTTTGTGGATGCCCTCAAAAATTCATGGCCAAATTGTTGCAAACTTCATACAAGCATCAAACTATTATTTCTTAACTAAGAAAGGATTCTGAGTCTACTCTAGGATGGCCTGAGGTAGTTCTCAGGAACATGGCAGCTTAGATCCAAAACTTTCTGCTGCTAGTTTTTGACGTTGCCTTCGCCAACAGGCTCTTCTGAAACAAGCCTCTCATGATGTCTCCTGCTGTTCCTTCTGCATTATAGAAGTGCATTGGAACAGACTGCCCAGAGAAGTTGTGGATGCCCCATTCCTGGAGGTGTTCAAGGCCAGGTTGGACGGGGCTTTGAGAAACCTGGTCTGGTGGGAGGTGTCCCTGCCCATGGCAGGGGGGTGGAACTAGATGATCTTTAAGGTCCCTTCTAACCCAAACCATTCTATGATTCTATGAAGTGGAGGGCATGGCCCAGAAAACAGGGGTGGGCTTCAGCCATCTAGTCATAGGCGTCCCAATATAATCTAGGTGTCTGAGCTCCAGTTTTCAACAGTGGGTAGGGGATTTCTGTGGCCACAAGGCAGTCATCTAGTGGTGTTTTAGGCACCCTTGGGTATGAGGCTTGACCAATACCATACCTCCTCGCCCTGTGCAAACGACTTGAGTACCCCAGGATAGCCAAGGGTTCACTAACAGCGTCAAGTCCCTATTTTAGGCAGATGAAGCCTGCTGGGAAGAGCAAGGCAGGGCAGTTAGCACAGTCAATTCAGCTCACCTTTACTGTGAGGTGCACATGTGAGCTGCTGAATAGGTCTCCAGACCCACTCCAGATCCACCAAGCTCCACTGAGACATCTGCATATGGCAGCACGGCGCTGTTTGAGGTGGGCCATGGTACCCTGCCAGGCTCCACTGCCCATCTAGAAGGCCTCAGCTGTCCAACAGGGTCTCTGTCCCATCTGCCTCCTTGAGATGATGTCTCAGATACACTAGGCCATCTCACACAGGTGCCTACATCAAGCTATTGATCTCTGGAGACCATAATCCTACCCCAGATCTTTCATTTTGCAGGTGGGTTCTCTAAGCATGAGGGGACTGTGTGGCAGATTCTATGATTCTATGATTGTACCCTGATCTCCAGGCTGCAGCTGAAAGTACAGATCTTGTCAGTGGCTAGGAACTATGTCGCCAGGATGCTGCACTTGATCATTTTGTTTTCAAACACCTTGGAAAATATCCAGATGGTTACTTAACTCATTCAGGTCAAGCCAGCACAGACCACGG
Organism: Chroicocephalus ridibundus; assembly: GCF_963924245.1. Lineage (NCBI taxonomy): Eukaryota > Metazoa > Chordata > Aves > Charadriiformes > Laridae > Chroicocephalus > Chroicocephalus ridibundus. Next base: position 125,504,271 of record NC_086286.1, on the reverse strand, counting down.
GTCATTTCCTGTCTCCACTCTTATGTCACGCAGAAAATCTGGAGAAGTCAGAAGAACGTGCACCTCAGAGACAAACTACCAGGTTATTAAGAAAAGCTGTGCAGATTAATTAAGGTTCTTCTCACATGGTTTCAGTTTGAATGGGTTGTTATCTTACAGAAAACACATCTGTCAGTCTGAATCCATCAACCTGCACTTCTATAGGGAGCTCACTTGGTTTCATAATGCGTGTAAGTAAAAGTGTGTGGAATTTGCCAGGAAGTCCCCCCAGGGCTGAATCAGTCCCATGGCTCTCCCACGCCTCAATTCCTCAAATGCTAGGGCCTTACCCCAAGAACCAGGTGTTACAGCAGTCTGGAATTAACTGTATTGGTTTGTGCTCGGACTGCCAGGACTTCATTTCCACAGAACATACTGTATTATTAAACCGGCCGTTTTTCTAATGAAAAAGTAAGATCTTGCTGTCTTAGCAGTGATCAGCACTGTGGGTTCCTGCACCTATTGCTTGAAGCCATTGTTCAGCCCCGGAGTGCTCATGCTGTTCTCCTTAACAGGATCAAATGCTTTAGGGATGCCCATAAACTAGAAACGAGTATTTGTCCATTCCCCGCCGCAGGGAGTCCTGAGGAAATGCTTTGTCACTTTTTTGGCTTTTCAAGGACAGTCTAACAAAAAAGGACTTTTTTTTTTTTTTTCTTTTTTCCTTCAAAGCACCTTTCACAGAACAAAACAGATTTATTTGCTGTGTCTATGGATGGGATGCCCATTACTCCTTATTGCTTTCTCTTGGGAACCAGTGTTGCATCGCAGGACATAGACCAGGGTCTACACAATCATAGAATCATAGAATGTGTTGGGTTGGAAGGGACCTTTAAAGGTCATCTAGTCCAACCCCCCTGCAGTGAGCAGCGACATCTTTAACTAGATCAGATTGCTCAGAGCCTCATCAAGCAGATTATCAGAGTTTGCAGATGTCACAAGCAGCACCCTCAGTTTTGTGGGCGTACGAAGAGCAGAGGGAAAGTGAGATTCATGATACAGTTTCCACATGGATCTGTCCTTACAGTATTTGAATTGTGCTACAAACATTCATACTGAAATGGGAGCTGACAGCTCACGTTCTCCTTCAGAGCAGAAGAAACCAGTGTCATTTACTGGAGCCTGTTTCTGTATGTGATATTTATTGATGTTGTTCTGACCCAGTGGCCTTGATATCAACAATATAAACCTTCCCCTCAGTCCAAGTGCATTGTTCTCTGCCTTTCTGGTTTCTTTGCTAGCTTTTCATTCCAAATTTGCAGGCGCCATGGAGTCTCCTGGACAGCCATGCGGCAGGAGAGCTGTTTATATCCATTTTCAGGCACTCCAGGGAAACGGATGAAACAAAGACCTTGACAAGAAAACTTCGGTTGGCTCAGGTTCCCACTGAAGCCAAGGGGAATATCTCAGCTCTCAGACAGGATCCGACATTGTACTTTGTCAGACTGGAGAAGGAACCCAGATTCTTAATTCTGTGAAGTTACTTTTAAAATCGCAAAAAGTGGACCATTTCTGTTTAATGGTGGACTGGAAATGTTTGCCTTTTTTTTTTCATGGGAAGTGAAGGACCAATACAACACCTCAAGTGTGGCAGTAACCTGGTAGAGGAGGAGTACTTGTACAATAATCTTACATTCAAAATCCTTCCTTATAATTTCCAGCCATTGCACTGACAATGTTCTCACCATCAGGCTGTAAGCATTTATACGAACATGATTCCCTTCAAATTACCATAGAATCATAGAATGGTTTGGGTTGGAAGGGACCTTAAAGATCACCTAGTTCCAACCCCCCTGCCCTGGGCAGGACCACCTCCCACTAGACCAGGTTGCTCCAAGCCCCATCCAACCTGGCCTTGAACCCCTCCAGGGATGGGGCATCCAAAACTTCTCTGTTTTATCTCAGGAAAAAGCTTTTGGAATTGGAGTGAAATTCACTTTGGTAAGGGGTTTCCCTCCAGAGTCCCTGTTCCTTGGGGCAGGTTGGATCACCTCTTCTGACTTGGAGATGTCCTGTGATTGTCAGGCAAAATGATGCACAGAGCTGTTCACTAGCAATTTTGGCCAAGGGTTGCACTATATACTTTAAAGCAAAAACCCTGTTTCCAGACCTTCTTGCTCCCAGAAGGCCTGTAATCACTGGAACTCTGTCACCACCTAGAAAAGAATTGCCATCTCATTCTACCTTGGTGCCTCTGCATTCCATTTCAAAGAATCACAGAATGGTGATTGGGGTTGGAAGGGACCTCTGGAGATCATCTAGTCCAACCCCTTGCCAGAGCAGGTTCACCCAGAGCAGGTGGCACAGGAACACGTCCAGGCGGGGTTGGAATGTCTCCAGAGACAGAGACTCCACCACCTCTCTGGGCAGCCTGTGCCAGGGCTCTTGACACCTTCAAAGGAAAGAAGTTCCTCCTCGTGTTTAGGTGGAACTTCCCGTGTTCAAGTTTGTGCCCGTTACCCCTTGTCCTGTCCCCAGGCACCACTGAGAAGAGCCTGGCCCCATCCTCCTGACACCCACCCTTTCAGTATTTATAAGTGTTGATAAGATCCCCCCTCAGCCGTCTTTTTTCCAGACTGAAGAGACCCAATTCCCTCAGCCTTTCTTCATAAGAGAGATGTTCCAATCCTATCATCATCTTGGTAGCCCTTTGCTGTTATCTCTCCAGCCTTTTCCTGTCCTTCTGGAACCGGGGAGCCCAGATCTGAACCCAGTAGTCCAGGTGCGCCTCACCAGGGCAGAGCAGAGGGGAAGGATGACCTCCCTCCACCTGCTGGCCACGCTCTTCTTGATGCACCCCAGGATGCCATTGGCCTTCTTGGCCACGAGGGCCCATTGCTGGCTCATGGTCATCCTGTTGTCCACCAGGACTCCCAGGCCTCTTTCAGCTGAGCTGCTCTCCAGCAGGTCAGCCCCCAGCCTGTACTGGTGCGTGGGGTTATTCCTCCCCAGGTGCAGCACCCTACACTTGCCCTTATTGAATTTCATAAGGTTTCTCTCCACCCAGCTCTCCAGCCTGTCCAGGTCTTGCTGGCGGCACAGCCTTCTGGTGTGTCAGCCACCCAATTTACTCGTGTTTATTCTCCTCCTCCCCTCCCAGGTTATTCCAGGTAAGACAGACATTTTATACAGATCACAGAAGAAATACTTTAACAAGGGGAAAGCTCTGCCTCCTGCCCGATGACCAGTTCTGCAGCTGACCTACAGCTGGGGCTGGAGAAAGTCACCAATCCTCCATACAGTCAATAGCTTCCTCATGCTCGGTGTTACAATGGTCACAGCAAAGGCCTGTTCCCAGTTCATCCAGTTTACGAGCAGGCTGGTAAAGACTGCTGGAGACTTTTTCATGCTTTTCCATGCAGGGTATGAAAATGCAAACAACTGCAGAATTCTGGACAGGGTTGTTTTAATCACTATTTTAGTCATTAGCATTATTAAGATGAATCATCCATGATTTGGGATCTTCTGTTTTGTGGCTTTTGGGGGAGTAATTCTCACATTAGATAGATGCAAATTATAAGTGTGGTTCCCCTCACCTCACTTGAGATGTCTACAGTTTAAAGCCTTGTACTGGAGCCAGTCATGTACTCAGCGTCCTTTACACAGTGTGATATTCTGTCAGACTCATCCAGTGCTTGCTTCTCTTCATTGACTATGAAGGAAATGCAGAAGATAATTTCAGATGAAGGGATCTGTACTGCCAACCTCCCAAAGAGGTGGGATGAAACTCATTCCTGCTATCTAATCTAACATCATCTTCTAGTTCTTGGAATTCTTCTTCTTGGAGTCAATGGAGATACAAAGACTTCCAGAGGAGACTTCAACTGTGCCCTGAGGTATGTGTCTGAGGCAGGTGGGATAAACACTCTTTGGAAGATGGTTGCTTCTCTTTCATCTGGGGAACAGAGATAAACCCTTTAGTGATCTTTCTGCCTGTGGAGTAGATCTTGCTAATCCAGCCTTCCCTGCCAATATAGACTATCCATATAGTAGAGTCCCTACTCACCTTATTTCAGTTACTTTAGCTAATTTAACAAAAGCCACAGCCTGAAAAGTACATTGTATGGATATCAAACCCACCAGCAGGGTTGTCTCTTCTGATGGGAGCGTGGGAAGCGATGAGTAGGTATTTACAGGTATTTCCAGAAGACGCTTGCTTCCCTGCTGCAATCAGTGGGGAAGCATGCAGAACACATCAGTACGGGATGAAAACCAGGTGGCCCAATGGATTGACTTCTCCTATAGTTGCAGAGGGTCTGGCCATAGGAGAGACTCCCAGTGTTGCAGCAAGCTCCTCAGCCATGGGTCTGACAGCCATAGACATCTCCACTAGGCAGTTCTCACTTTGAAATCACTGTGATGGCTCCTGAGAAGTGTCTGTTGGGTGAAATCATTGTAGCTACATGTCCTGGAGCAGGGAGATGCTGAAGAAGATGTAGAACCATCTGTGTGGCAGACAGCAACGAGGGACAAGCTTCTGCCATCGTGCAAAATGTTTGTTCTCTCCTTTCAGGAGATTCAGAATATTACGAAACTTTTCCCAGGACCCACATCCATTTGAGACCGTGAGGAAGGCAGTATGCGTGAGAAGGGAGGATTTCTCTTTTATTTTGAAGTTTTCAGTCAATGGGCCTGGTCTAGCTCTGAATTAATCTGAGATACTAAAATTATGGGAAACATCTGCTTCCCCCAAGCACTAGTACAGATTTGTGCTATGGCAATGTAAATCATCAGAACTTGATTGCAGTTGGGGTGCAGTGCTCCTCAAACTAGCTGAAAACCTGACCTTAGTTATAACATCGTGACAGGTTGGAAAGGGATATTGGAGGGAAAATGGGTGGTCTGCTGAGAAATTTCGGTATTCTTTCAAACTGCTATCATACAGACATCAGTATATTCTGCTTAAAAATTAAAAATGAACACACAGCAAAGCCAAGCATCCAGAAATACCTCCTGCATCTCTTCAAGACACTTTATGGCCCTAGTAGTGTATCATCCATCTAACATACAAATACACCCCTGCGTGGAGACACCTATTTTAAATGTCCAAATCTTTGAGCTGACACCCACCCTCAGGCAGGATTCAGTTGTCTGGACATAATATCATGACAGATGTCCTGGAACATCCAAGATATCTACATGGGCCAGAGGTCTGTGGGATACTCAGATGTTTCTGAAGGGACGAACAGAGACCGGGCAGCGTATCCCATAACACAACACTAGATATCTGAATTTAGGCAGCTGAATCTCTTCCGTTATGTCATGCAGTTGGAAATTAAGCAAGTACCAGAGTGGGACAGATGAGGAGAGGTGCCACCGCGAGGTGGTCAATGGGAAGCAGGCTGCAGGTGAAGCTGCACTTTAGAAAACTGTGGGCTGATGGGGAGGAAAGTCTAACTGAGACCAGTGGGACCGAATAGAAAAAAAATAAATATAGACTGTGGAGAAAGAACCATAGAATCACAGAATCGTAGAATGGTTCGGGTTGGAAGGGACTTTAAAGATCATCTAGATTCAACCCCCTGCCCAGGGGGCAGGGACACCTCCCACTAGACCAGGCTGCTCAAAGCCTCATCCAGCCTGGCCTTGAACACCTCCAGGGACTGGGCAGCCACAGCTTCTCTGGGCAACCTGTTCCAGTGCCTCACCACCCTCACAGTCAAGAATTTCTTCCTAGTATCTAATCTGAATCTCCCCCCTTTCAGTTTAAAACCGTTACCCCTTGTCCTGTCATTACACTCCCTGATCAGTAGTCCCTCCCCATCCTTCCTGTAGCCCCTTTTAGGGACTGGAAGGCTGCTATGAGGTCTCCCCGCATTTCCAGGGAGGAAACAAGCTGAATTTCCAGCCTGGCCTAGGGATGGAGAGCTCTTCACGGAGCAAAATGCATTTCCAGCCTGGCTTTGCCTTGTGGAGCTCATGAGCTGGTTCATGGCTCCCTCTTGCGGGAGGACATGCTGGCGGAGGAAGGGACAGCAAAGCCCTTCCTGTGGGCGAGGTTTTCTCAGATGGAAAGGTGGGTGCCTGCTTATTTGCTCCATCTTCAGCACTGATAATTCACGGAGTAAATATATGACTGTTATTAGTACGTCTGTAGAACAGGGATGGGTTTTGGTTGCAGACACCAAATTTTAGGGACTGGAGTGAGTTGCCCACACTCAGGATAAGTGTATAACTGTAAAGTTAACCTTTTTCTAACCTCATATAATTTTATATAACTTTATAAATCTTCACAACTGTAGTAACAATGGGAGGTCTGCTGCCTGGGGCACAAGCAGGCATCTTCCTTGCAGACACATTCAGGTGTCTAAAGCTGCATCCCACCCCAGGAGACCTTTCCCTAGCACTTCATGCCTTGCTAATCAATGCTACTTGTACAGTTGGAGATCAGTAACCACATGATGCCAGTTATTTCTTTTAAAAATAAAACTCGTTTTCAAAAGCTTGAAAATGAAGGATTTCAGAACGTCTTCTGCTGAGATTTGGTTTTTTGCAAGTATGTTTCCATGTAGAAATATATCCTACCACCAGCCCAGGTGAGATTGTTGTGACTTACTCCCAACCAATTATCCATAAATAGAAATCTAATAAAGTTCAGCAGCGGTTTTTCTCTCCAAATGAATATTGTGTACCTCATGTATTTGTATACAGTGTATACATATGGTGGACAAGTAGCTCATTGGCTATGCAATGAGCAAGCAAACTGCCTTAATTGTAGCTAGATAACTAAATCCGCTGCAGAGAATAAATGCATTTATTACACTATCATCTGTGCTGTTATTCATTTGGACGCTGCGGTTTTTATTTGCATTTATTCATCATTTTCTCATTTTTATATCCTCGTTTGTCAAGGATTTTCTGAAAGGGATCATTCCCTTAAGAAACGTCTAGATGTGGCACTTCAGGGCATGCTCTAGTGGCAGAGATTGGAGGTTGTTTGGTTGGACTCGATGACCTCAAAGGTCCTTTCCAACCATGAAGATTCTATGATTCTATGATTCTTAACAACAATAAATTCTCCTTCACATTGCAAATTTGTACACTTATATTAAATAGCATATTTTCTTTAAAAGTAAAGAGACATACTAGTAATGTCTCAGAGCTCTGACTCAAAGATTTTTAACATGAGCACTGGCGCAAGCAGGAATTGAGTTCAAAAATGTCAATCTGTGACACTAGGCAGCAGGTAGAGCAGTGGGGAACAATACGGGATGAAATGGAGGTGGAGCAAAGCGAAGGTGGGTTGAGCAGAAAAAAAACATGCTCTGAAAGAGAAAGGGAATGGGACAGATAGAGGTGCAGACACCCTGCCTCTATCCAGTCCTGCAGGAGGTCCAGGTGAAATGGGACATTCGTGAACAAGGTGTAACAACCACTGGTTTTGAGAAAAAAAAAAAAAAAGCCTGATGGACTTCTGATAGAAAAATGTCTTATTGATGGTAGAACACATAACAAAGCAAGGGAATAAGCCAGTACCAGGGCAATACCCAAAGGTGGTTACCCACCACTTCCAGAAGGCCACCAGGGCAGCCTGATTCCCACCACCTCCACCATGGTCAGGCTGTGGGCAGGATTAGGTAGAGTCAGGCAGGATTCAACCCTGCAGTCTCCTGCTGCATTGTCCATTGCACTACTGGCCATATGGTGCCCCCACTATGTCCCTGACCCAGCCAGCCTAGTATCCAGCAGACTTGCTCCAGCATGCTGGGGTGGGCATGGAGTTGGAGAGGAAGAAGGAAAGTTTCATCCCCTCTCTGACATCTTTGTCCATGACAACCTTATACTAACCACCCATGGAGAAAGAGCAACCAGAGCTGGCAGTGAACCTTGCCTGCACTGTTGATGGACCTTGCCTCCACTGGTGAGATGTCTTCCTGCCCTTGCAGAAGGCCCAGCTGTCATTCCCAGTCACAACAGTCACATCATTGTCTGTGACATGGACAGTGGGATTGAGTGCACCCTCAGCAAGTTTGCCGGTGACACCAAGCTGTGTGGCACAGTCGACACACTGGAGGGAAGGGATGCTACCCAGAGTGACCCTGACAAGCCTGAGAGGTGGGCCTGTGAGAACCTCATGAAGTTCAACCAGGCCAAGTGCAAGGTCCTGCACCTGGGTCAGAGCAATCCAAGGCACAAATGCAGGTTGAACGGAGAATGGCTTGAGAACCGCCCTGAGCAGAACGACTTGGGGGTGCTAGTGGATAAGAAGTTCAACATGAGCCGGCAATATGCACTTGCAGCCCAGAAAGCCAACCTCATCCTGGGCTGCACCAAAAGAAGCATGGCCAGCAGGTCAAGGGAGGTGATTCTGCCCCTCTACTCCACGCTGGTGAGACCCCACCTGGAGTACTGCATCCAGCTCTGGAACCCTCAGCACAAGAAGGACATGGACCTGTTGGAATGGGTCCAGCAGAGGGCCACAAAGATGATCAGAGGGCTGGAGCACCTCTGCTATGAGGACAGGCTGAGAGAGTTGGGGTTGTTCAGCTGGAGAAGAGAAGGCTCTGAGGAGACCTTATAGTGTTCTTCCATTCCCTAAAGGGGGCCTACAGGAAAGCTGGGGAGGGACTCTTTATCAGGGAGTGCAATGATAGGACACGGGGTAACGGCCTCAAACTGAAAGAGGGGAGTTTCAGATTGGATATCAAGAAGAAATTCTTTACTGTGAGGGTGGTGAGGCACTGGAACAGGTTGCCCAGGGAAGTTGTCAATGCCCCATCCCTGGAGGTGTTCAAGGCCGGTCTGGATGAGGCTTTGAGCAGCCTGGTCTAGTGGGAGGTGTCCCTGCCCAGGGCAGGGGGGTTGGAACTGGATGATCTTTAAGGTCCCTTCCAACCTGAACCATTCTGTGATTCTGTGTAACAGGGTTCAGTTACTTACGTCAGGAGCTATAGCGTCCATCTGTGATAGGGCTGAGCCCATGGGCTGTCTGCTCTTAACACTGTCCACTACCACTTCTGCGTACGTACCCAAAGCTCACCTCAGGCTGTGCTAGTGGAGGGGACCTGGTCCTGTGTCCTGCCCTGGGCCACCACTCACCCTCACAGCATCCCTGAGCCTGGCTCCTGCCCAAACTGACCCCACAGATTGCCCCATCCCACCCTCCAGTTCATCCTCCAGCCTGGACTCCTCTCTGCAGCCAGACCTTGGCCATCCTCTCCTCAGGTTGCCACTTCCCTTCCATAGCTACAGCCTTGCTGGAGGGTGCTTGGACACCTCTGGGGTGGTCCCCATGGAGAGGACATCCCCATCACCCAGGCCTGGGTCTGTGTCATGGAGCTGCATCCCTCCACCCTGGCCTCGTGGCGCAAGGGCAGCGCATCTGACTCCAGATCAGAAGGTTGTGTGTTCAAATCACACCGGGGTCAACCTTGGGCCACCATTGGCCACCCTCTGTATTGCCCCTGCTTTTCTCGGGGGTGCCCTGCCTGAGGGGTGGGGATCTGCAAGGCATTGGCAAGCTCAGCTGTAGAGGAGCACCTCAGGGAACAGCTGGTGGGGAAACACGGTGGTGCCCAGACCTTTCCTTTCACCCAGGCCATATGGCTCTCGTTGAGAGGTTATTGGTCATGACCAGAGTGGAGGGTAAACAGGGAGGTGTCTGCCACAGTTTTCCTCATCAAGAAGCTGAAGGAAGTGAAATCTTCCTCATGAAAGTGCAAGAAGATCCATAAGTGCATGCTCAGTCCCTCCTGAGGGACCTGGGCTTAGCCCCAGGCAATATTTGCCTGAGAGGGTAACACAAGGTGGTACAGTCAGACCAGGGAATTTCAGGAGCGGATCGAGGACAATTATTCAGTGTAGGATTATGGAGATAGGGACAGATTTCTGCTGAACAACGTGAGAAGTTTTATCAAAAAGATTCAGAAGGAGGATCTGGGGAGCTCTAATGTGGTCAGCTCACCTCAGAGCCCAGACGAAGACTATGGAATAATATACCCCTGAAAGTCATGCCCAAATGAAGGAAGGACGCGATGATGATTGGAAAGACGGATTTACCCAAACCAGGCCACTCTTGGCCAGCATCATAGATTTCTTTGAGGAGATTACTTTCTTGGTGGTCAAGAGGACAACAAGGAACATCATTTATCTTGACGCGTCACTGTAGCAGGACACAGAGACAAAACGCCCAAGCTGAATGCCAAGGTAAAGCAAAGTGGCTGGACCAGGGGGCCGAGGGGGTTACGGTCAGCAGCTGGCAGTCCAGTTAACGTTCCTCACTGCTTCATGTTGCACTGGATGTTCTTTGGTGTCCTTGTGATGGGCACAGAGGATGTTCTACAGAATGAAGGACACGGGCAGGCTGACAGGGTCACAGGGATGGTGAGGGGCTGGGGCCAGTGGCGCAATGGACAACGCGCCTGACTACGGATCAGGAGATTGCAGGTTCGACTCCTGCCTGGCTCGACACTTTTAGCCTGGCAATGGCACCTCCTGCTCCCTCCGTGAGGTCGTCGGTGCCCCTGGGCCTTCTGCAGGGCAAAAGTGCTGGGCTGTCTTCTTGCCCTGCAGGATGGAAAAAGTTCCTCCAGACCTTATGGTGGAGCTGGACACTTTATCTCATCACTCTTCTCTGCTCACTACTTATGTCCCTCTACTCGCCCTGCTTGCTCATATTCTACACTGGGAATACTGCATGCAGCTTTGGAGCCCCCAATATAAGGGCATTGAGCAACTGGAACAAGTCTAGTGGATGGCCATCAAAATGTCCTGGTGTTCTGACACACACAGTATGAGGAGAAGCCATGGGAACTGGGTTGATTTGACCTTGGGAAGAGAAGGTTTTAATGAAGACCTGATAGCTACCTTCCAGTACCTATGAGGCAGTCATCAAGCCAGGCACTTCATAGCATTTTATGATAAAAGAATGGGAGACAATAGGTATAATTTGAAATGGGAGGTTCTGGCCAATTATGAAGGAAGAGTTATTTTCCTGAATTTTTTGTCATTGATGAAGGTAGGAAGGAGAGAGGGATAAAGGGAAGGAGTGAAGAAAGGAGGGGGCTGTAACCAAGGCATGGTAATAGAGGCTCAGCAGGTAAGTTTTCAGTTGGCGCAAAGAGGTCCCAGTGGGTTCCAGGGACAGTGACTGAGGCAGGGGAAACATCTCACCTGCCCCGCAGGAGACTCAGCTGCAATGCCCAGCTTATAAGGGTTGGGTTCAGGCCTGGGTCTCCTGGGGGCTGTAGTGGGCAGCTCTGGGGTAGTCCCCATAGGGACCATGTCCCCACCACCTAGGCTGGGTCCATGCCTGGGGGCTGCATCCCTCCATATTGACCTGGTAGCACAAGGGCAGCATGTCTGACTCCAGATCAGGAGGTTGTCTGGTTGAATCACACCAGGGTAAGAGTTCCCCATTTCCGCAGGGTGCTGCTGGGGTGCTTTCTTTTTGCTTTTGACTTTGCTTTTGACTTTGACTTTGCTTTTGAACTCTCTAAGGTTCGTGAGATCCTATCAGCCCGTTTCTCATGCCTCACAAGGCCTCTCTGAAGAGGAATCCTGCCCTCCAGCACACCAGCTTCTGCCCCCAATTTGATGCTGTCTAGAAACATGCGGAGTGTGCACCACATCCTATCATGCAGGTCATTAGTGAAGACATTTAAGTGTCAGTATCAGTATCAACACCTTCAAACTCCATTACTAATGAGACACTTGCTACATTTCCAACTGGTGATCCCAACACTGCATCTCGTGGTCCAGATACGTTTTCACCCACCTTCTTAACCTCTCCTTCAGTCCATGTCTTTGCAATCTGGCTACAAGAAGACTCTGGGAGACCCTATTTAAAACCTCACCTAAGACAAGATAAACAAGTGTTTCTTTCCCAGGTTCCAGCAAGGTAGGCAGTTGGGTAGGTCAGGTAGGATCTTAGTAAGCCTACGGTGGCAGTTTGCGACTACTTTTGTGTCCTTCATGTGTCCATTTTGCTCAAGTGATTCCTGACTCGATCATCCTTGTCCATGAATAATCCACTGCCATAGGCTGTGTCAGAAGGCAAAGGGACATAAAGATGAGAGCAGACCTCATCAATAAAGATAGAAGCAGAGAAGGCATTGAGTACCTCCGCCTGCTCCATGTCTGTTGCTATTTTCCTCCCTCACTCAGAAGTGGTCCCAAACTTTCTTTTAATTTTCTATTGCTGCCAGTGTGATTCTAAAAGCCATTTTGTTGACCTTTTACAGGACTACCAATTTCAACTCCAGCTGAGCTTTGGTTTTCCTGTGTCAGCAGCTAATTCTAACCATCAGATTGAAGGAATGATTATCACCCTGTTTGACATTTGTGGAACCACATCTGGAGTCTGTGTCCACTTTTGGGATCTCCAGGACAAGAAAGACATTTATGGACTGCATTAAGTCCCAGAGATGGTCATCCAGATGAGAAGGTGGTGGATTGCCTGATGAGGAGTGGCCTAGAGAGCTAGGTTTCTATAATACATAGAAGAAGAGGTCAAGGAAGGACTATAATCTTGTTTTATTCTATACGTGCCTGCAGAGGAATTGGAGTCAGGCTTTTCTTGTGGACATAGAGAATGGATCTCAACAAAAACAGATTTTGTCAAAGAAAATCTCTATTAGATGACAGGAAAAATATTTTACACATCAGAGGTCACACATTAGAACAGGGTCCCAGTGAGGTCTTGGATTTCCCACCGTTGGAGACATTCAAAGCTTGACACTAACAAAATGACCTAATGTGAAAGACTTCTGTGCTCTGAGCAGGGGATTAGATCACCTGCCTTCCGGGGATCTCACAAAATCTAATTTTTTCTATAATTCACTAAATCCTCTTGCACCCTCCCCTGCTCCCCTCTTAAAACCCATCCAGTGATGGGAAGCCCCCAGAGCTCCAGGAGGACAAGGGCCAGTGGTGCAATGGACAACATGCCTGACTATGGATCAGGAGATTGCAGGTTCAACTCCTGCCTGGCTTGGCCTAAAACTGCCTGGCTCTTGTGGAGGTGACAAGGGACAACTGTCTTCATGAGGTCCTTCCCCTTCCGGGTTTTTTGTCCATCTTTCTGGCATCAGCAACACTGGAGCATTATTTTGCAACACCTTGCATCAAAGCTGTGAGCATGTCACCTGCTGTAAGAGCCACCACTCCTCAATTCCTTTTTGATCTGGCCTGCTGATTTCCTGGACTGCTGAGCAGCACGATTGCTCCTGAGGTCTCTGAGTGCATGTTCTCCTCATAAGCCCTGTGCAGATCTTCTCTCTGTCTTCCTGGGCACCACTGAGTGAAAGCTACCTGAAGCTTCACTAGTAACCGTCAGTAAGGGGTAAGTGAAAAATGGTCTGGGATATTGGGCTTGAAGGGTTGTGGTCAGGGACTGGAAGTGCAAATGGTGGTTAATTGCTCCTAGTGCTCCTCAGGTGTCAATGCTGACGCTGACACTATTGAACGTCTTTGTTGACATAGTAATGGGGTAGGATGAGTCCTGTGTGGGTTCATGGATGACACCAGTGGACAGGGAAGCAGCTAACGCTGGCAGGGACAGCTGTCATTCAGAGTGACTTGGGCAGGGTGAAGGAAGTTCAGCAAAGGCAAACAACACCCTGCATCTGGGATGGGATAACGCCGTGCAGCACTACAGACTGGGGGTGACTCTCAGAAAAGCAGCTGTGCCGAAAGGGGCATAGAGGGTCTTGGAGAACAGCAACTTGAACAAGAGTGAGCAGTGTGCCCTTGCACCCATGAAGGCCAACCATGTGCGGGGCTGTCCTACCAAGAACATAGCTACCAGCTCAATAAGAGGGATTATTGCCAAGCATCCGGCACTTCTGAGACCATCACTGGGGCACTGTGTCCAAAACTAACCTCCTTGATACAAACCAGACACTGACAACATGAAGTAACTCTACTTTTGTCCTTTTCCCTACTTTTCCATGCCTTTTTGAGCTTCTGCCCTAGTGAATGCTTTTTTAAAGCCCTCCTCAGGGAATCTGCAATTCTGCTGGAAGATGTAATTTTACCCTTTCTTGTCTGATATATCTTGTAGTCTCCTGAGCAATCCTAATTCCTAAAAGAAGGTTGCAAAGTCATGAAAGTGAGGAGTGTGGGATGCCCGGGTGCTCCATCCCTCCACCCTGACCTCATGGGCAGTGTGTTTGCATAGAATCATAGAATATCTCAAGTTGGAAGGGACCCATGAGGATCACCAAGTCCAACTCCCTGCTCCTCACAGGACTTCCTAAAATTAAACCATATGACTAAAAGCATTGTCCACATGCTTCTTGAATGCTGCATCTGCATGACAAGGTTGGGTGTCTGAATCACACTGAGGCCAGGCTTGGGACAGTCCTACACGCAGGTGGCCTGTCCATGCTTTGCGTGGGGCTCATCGATGTTGCATGCAAAACTTTACAAGGCATTGAAAAACATCAGCAAGACCAATGTGAGCCTCAAAGGTGGCTGGGGATGAGGGCACATGGTGTGCCAGAACAGCTTGGGTGCACTGGGTCTCTTCAGCCAGCAGTGTGGCAGTTCAGGAGGCATGTTCATCCTGCTGTGGGATTTGCTGTGGTGCCACTGGCTGTGGTGTGGGCACCGGCTCTGCCCCTTTTGCAGTGTCCAGCTCCACCATAAGGTCTGGAGGAACTTTTTCCATCCTGCAGGGCAAGAAGACAGCCCAGCACTTTTGCCCTGCAGAAGGCCCAGGGGCACCGACGATGGGCAGGAGAAGAAAGGCCCTCACGGAGGGAGCAGGAGGTGCCATTGCCAGGCTAAAAGTGTCGAGCCAGGCAGGAGTCGAACCTGCAATCTCCTGATCCGTAGTCAGGCGCGTTGTCCATTGCGCCACTGGCCCCAGCCCCTCACCATCCCTGTGACCCTGTCAGCCTGCCCGTGTCCTTCATTCTGTAGAACATCCTCTGTGCCCATCACAAGGACACCAAAGAACATCCAGTGCAACATGAAGCAGTGAGGAACGTTAACTGGACTGCCAGCTGCTGACCGTAACCCCCTCGGCCCCCTGGTCCAGCCACTTTGCTTTACCTTGGCATTCAGCTTGGGCGTTTTGTCTCTGTGTCCTGCTACAGTGACGCGTCAAGATAAATGATGTTCCTTGTTGTCCTCTTGACCACCAAGAAAGTAATCTCCTCAAAGAAATCTATGATGCTGGCCAAGAGTGGCCTGGTTTGGGTAAATCCGTCTTTCCAATCATCATTGCATCCTTCCTTCATTTGGGCATGACTTTCAGGGGTATATTATTCCATAGTCTTCGTCTGGGCTCTGAGGTGAGCTGACCACATTAGAGCTCCCCAGATCCTCCTTCTGAATCTTTTTGATAAAACTTCTCACGTTGTTCAGCAGAAATCTGTCCCTATCTCCATAATCCTACACTGAATAATTGTCCTCGATCCGCTCCTGAAATTCCCTGGTCTGACTGTACCACCTTGTGTTACCCTCTCAGGCAAATATTGCCTGGGGCTAAGCCCAGGTCCCTCAGGAGGGACTGAGCATGCACTTATGGATCTTCTTGCACTTTCATGAGGAAGATTTCACTTCCTTCAGCTTCTTGATGAGGAAAACTGTGGCAGACACCTCCCTGTTTACCCTCCACTCTGGTCATGACCAATAACCTCTCAACGAGAGCCATATGGCCTGGGTGAAAGGAAAGGTCTGGGCACCGTGTTTCCCCACCAGCTGTTCCCTGAGGTGCTCCTCTACAGCTGAGCTGGCCAATGCCTTGCAGATCCCCACCCCTCAGGCAGGGCACCCCCGAGAAAAGCAGGGGCAATACAGAGGGTGGCCAATGGTGGCCCAAGGTTGACCCCGGTGTGATTTGAACACACAACCTTCTGATCTGGAGTCAGACGCGCTGCCCTTGCGCCACGAGGCCAGGGTGGAGGGATGCAGCTCCATGACACGGACCCAGGCCTGGGTGATGGGGCTGTCCTCTCCATAGGGACCACCCCAGGGGCATCTGATCTCCCCAAGAGAAGGCTTACGGGAGGAGGAGAGGACAGAACCACCCCTTGAGGAGAGGGCATCCATGTCCTGCCTGCAGCATGGTGACCAGCCTGGAGGGTCGAAGCCCAGGAAGAGATGTGGCAGAGGTGCAGAGTCAGCAGCATGGGTCCAGGATATGTGGGGGCAGCTGAACTCCAAGCACCTCCATTCTTCTGTAGGGAGGAAAGTGACCCTAGACAGGCCATACAAAAGATGTGAGGCTTCCTCTTGCCACAGGGCTTGGTGTGGTGGCAGTGCATTTGCTAGGAGAGTGGTGCTTCTCTCCCCAGAGAGGCGGTGGTCACCATCCCGGCTACCCCTCTGGAGACACCACTCTCAGAAGCCTGTTTCTCCTGGGAGAGGCCCCGTAGGGCTGCTCTGGGCAATCGTCCTGTTTAGGCCTTCCTCTTCTGAAGTACCTCATTTAGAGCCCTCCTTGCAGGCTTATCAGGGCAGCTGGCAAAGATGCTCCCACTCCTCTGTCCAATGAATCAAAAGCCCCCTTCCCTCAAAGAACAGTCCATGTCCATAAAGTCCAGGATGACATTTGGCAAAAATAACTCCCAGCTGTGACCTCGTGGCGCAATGGTAGCGCGTCTGACTCCAGATCAGAAGGCTGTGTGTTCAAATCACACCGGGGTCAGGATGTCCTATCTCACTGTGATATGGACATCTCATCAGCAAGTTGTTTTTGCCCTCCTACCCCCTACCCCACAGTCCTGGTGAAGGGCAGTAAATGAGCCATGGTAGAGTGGTCTTTCCTTGCTGGACCAGTGTTGGGAAACTGGGTAGCTTCAGCCTTCTCTTGTCATATGTCTACAAAGGAAACAGGATTAGTGTACATCCCAGCTGTGGCTCCACATCTGGGTACCACTTCTGGTCCCAATCACTTTCCAGAAAGGCAAGGGCATCTAACTGCAGAGGAAGACTTCTACAAAAAACCCAGCGGGCAGTCTCCTGGTCCATAATGGGGCGCATTATCAATTGCAGCACCAGCCCTTGCAAGCCTGGCACCTTGTGGCAACATATTCTTTTGTTGCTATTTGTGATTTTTAGCTCCCATCTTGGAGCACTGGAACAAGTTGCCCAGAGAGGTGGTGGAGGCCCCATCCCTGGAGACATTCAGGGCCAGGCTTGATGAGGCTGTGAGCAACTTGATCTAGTTAAAGATGTCCCTGCTTACTGCAGGGGGATTGGACTAGATGACCTTTAAAGGTGCCTTCCAACTCAACACATTCTATGATTCTATGATCTTACCACTGTGCACTCTGAGAAATATCTAGGTCCATCTACTCCATATCCTGCTGTTAGGTGGTTGAAGGTGGGGATAAGATCCCTTTGCATATTCTTCCTCAGGCTGAATAAACCAAGTTCTTTCCACCTTTCCTCACATCTCAAGTACCCAAGTCCCCCACCACCTTGGTGGTTATCGCTGGACTTGCTTCATTATGTAGGTGTCTTTTTGTTGATTCTGGTGAAACACTCGGCTGTAGGGAACTGAAACCAAGATTTCAGGAATAGTCATCAGGATCTTTAACTCTCTACTTACTGGTCCCCCATGCATTTCTTGGTGAGATGGGCAGAGGATGAAGAGCCAGAAAAAAAGGAGACTTGAAGCTGTGGGAATGACTTTATATGAGTTATAGTTCATTAGAAGTATTTGAACTCTTTTAAGGGAATTTTAAAGGTGAATTTTAAAAGACATAAAGAGGGGCATAATGAAAAGAGACAATGGAGCAATGAGAAAGGCAAGAAAAGAATAGTGGGGAAAGAAAAAAAATTACTTTCTCCAGCTGCACCCACACCAGTGGTGCACCCTCCCACAGCAGGTCCAGGCAACTATGCTTGTGCCAGAATCAGGCATTTAGCAGAAAGTCCCACAGTTCTGCATCCTGCACACAGACGACAACATTGATCCAAAAGACCATGAGAACAACACAAGTGTGGGACTCATCTAACACGGCAGCCTTGAGCTCACACCTCCAACAAAGTCAGGTGTGTTCCTGATGTTTTGGACAACAGCTGAACATAGTACTGGATTACCATCTTCAGAAGGTCACATAGCCACCCAAATGTTATTTAGGCAGTGAGGAAGATCAGCTAAGAATATCTGGCAGATGGAGTGTCTCAAAAAGTTCATTTCCATGGATTCATGGGTGGTGGGATTGCATGTCAGCTTTGGCAATGCTGATGACCTGAAAGTGCAAGGGACTTAATCTATCTGGACATAGTCTGTCCTGTCTGACCACTCAGCCCTACCTCCTTTCTGCCCGTAGCTTGCCTGACACCAGCAACAAGTGTCTTAGGGGATGGAGAAAGAGGGGGAAATAGACAACCCCTGGGCTCAGACTGTCCCATAGCTGCGCATCACAGCCCTGGGGATGCCCTAAGCCCAACACTGCCTGGGAATCAAAGCCACAGACAGAAGGCAGAAGAATCTGATGAACCAAGGAGGGCAAGGCACTTCAGGGTGCTTTGACTGTCCCCAACCCCGTGCCAAAACACTAAGTGTAGGTCTTTCCATGACTCCCCTTCTGACTTATCTGATGAACGTAGAGGTATGGGCCCCTATCCCATGTCCCAGTACTTCTGGTGTGTCACCGATGGGTTTAGTGAGCAGAGGATTTCGTTGCTGGCTGTCCTCCAGATGTCGCTACCTCACTGTTGTTTTACGACCTTAGCTCTCCCAAAGACCAAATAAGCAAGAGGAAGGACCTCCTGACTGTGGACAAAATGCATGTAGGTGTGACATAGGGAAAACACTGCAGCTGGAATCTTTACACGCCAAACCCTGAACGCGCTGAGTTCATTCACTGAGCCGTGAGTGCTGAACCAGGAGGAAGATCTATGCCACCACTCCTGTCTCTGTAATGTGATTTTCTGTCCCTTTGACTTCTCTGAATGGAAAGGAACTCAGATACTTCCTTTTGCAGATCTTCCACAGCCCAAAAAAACCCATGTAGTACAGGTTGCTAGATGCTTTTGCTGGGAGTGCTAGCACACTCTTGGAGGACTGGTATCTGGTAAGAAGTATTATTCTGGTATACTTCTGGTTAGAGGTATTATTTTCACTGCAGCCAATGTGAACAGTTCTTACTTTTCATAAAAATGTCTGAGATTTACAATTATTGTCTCTCTTCAACAGGCTGAAATTTTAAGACTTTTTAAAGTCTTTTTTTTTTTAATGCAGGAATGACTTGAGTCACAATATAGGCAAGAGCTGTCTACTGATGAGGTTTAATCAAAGGGAAAGTTTACCAGGCAGTAGTACTTGATGTCTCCCATGCAAGGAAAGTTGTCACAGGTTATTTAATAACCAAATTATTTAATAATCTTGCGGGTCTTTGAATTTTTCTATTTAAAACACTCTATCTTGCATAAACAAGGAAATTTTTGAAATAAAGATTTTTGAGAATCTTTATTTTCCAGTGAAAATCCAGAAAATGTTGACCTATCCTATTGAGGCCCATTATACAAAGCAGTTTACTCTAAATATTGACATACAATGAGCTTGACCAGAGGAGGACATGAAGCCTGTGAGCACAAGCCCAGCTTTCCAGATATGGGACTCCTGCTCAGACACTGGGGTGGGTCCAACTCTGGATTTTCTGTGTTTGGTGAAAGCGATTACAAAAAGTTGAAATATATTGCCAGGCAATGAGGACTTTTTTACAGCTGCCTGAGCATCTGTCATAACATCCAGATGTCTAAGCATTTGTGCCACTCTTGTGTCGCTGGGCTATGCTCACTTCTATCACGATCCCCTGACTGCACTGGAAGCTGAAGTTTCATTTTCATTTCTTTCCACCCTGTTAACTCAAGGTTCAGTGTCTAAGCTGAGGACAAGGTCACATCTCCCCTTTAGTGATCAAGGTAAGCTCATTTTTATTCTGCTGGACCTTTTTTAAGAATAAAGACCCTCCTGTTTGTGGAGGAAGGCTAACCCCTAAGCACTGGTGCCAATAATGTCTTTAGCCTCCTTTTCCCTCAATATCTGAATCACTGATGAAGAGGGTGATGGAGGAGTCTATTAAGATCTAAATCCCAAACTTTGTGTCTCTTGTTTTCTCTGATCAAGCCTGTCCCTTGTGGTTCTTATCCCTACCCCTATTTACACCTAAGGCTCATCCCTGCCTTAGCGCAGAGAGGATGGCGCTGCCAGGGCTGTGACCGCCAGTCACCCATTGGGTGCCCCAATCTTCCATGTAGGGACAAAGTTTTGTTAGTATTTTCAACAACGGCATGGTAAAAAGAATAAAGAGTGAAATCCCCAGCTTTGCAATTTTATTTCAGGTATTTAAAAGCTGTGCCAATTGCAAGGAACTTCATAAAATGGAGTGAGTGGGAAAACAGATGGCAGAAGTAGACTAGTGGAATGCATCTAGGGAAAAATAACCCAGACCATGACACTGGACTGGCTGTTACAACTCAGGAAAGACATCTTGACGTTTGCAGGCAGCAAAGTTCTCAACCTTGCTGCCAGGAAGGCTGTGAAGGCAGATGGTACCAGCAAGGTCAAAAAAGTCAAGACATTGATGGTCCGCTAAGGCATTGCTCTGTTCTTACGTTAAAACATGAGGTCAAAATTGCCCCAGCAGAGAGTTGTTGGGGATTATTTCCTTCTTAATGTATATTTTGGTGATAGCATGTGGCTGATAGTTATCTTTTGCTGTAATCAGGAGACAGAAGGGCTTTCAGACAGTACACTGGTATTTTAAAATCAGACCATAAACCAGTTGTGGTATGAGATGGATTATCAGACAAGAATCCACAAGAGTGGAATATTTGTTTGGAATTATTTCAGGTCAGATTTTCTTTCCTTTGCATTAACTTCTCCCTGGGATTTTGTCAATTCTGTAAGAACAGGAGATGTCTCCCAAATGGGATTTGGTCCCACAGCTTGCTTGATTGCTTCCTTCCTTCCTTCTTTTATGCTTCTAAGGCTTTAAATCATATTCCCGTACTCAAAACTGTTCTTGCAACTAAATCACTACACAACACCTATATCCTTTATATTGGTGAAATGGCTGATCAAATAAAGAAATGTTGTAATCACAAGGGCCAATTAGTTGCTATTAGTAGCCAGAGATTTCACTTATTTGTGGTGTGATTGCAACAGCTTTGTTCCAAATAGTACACCAGCATAACTGATGAGTGTTTTGGGGCAAGAGGAGTGAGTGCAGGGGAAGGAGCGAGGAAAAGGCTTTATCTACCCTCTCCTGTGAGAACATCCTTGCAGGTGTTCAAGCCCAGGCTGGACGGGGCTTTGAGCAACCTGGTCTGGTGGGAGGTGTCCCTGCCCAGGGCAGGGGGGTGGAGCTAGATGATCTTTAAGGTCCCTCCCAACCCAAACCATTCTATAATTCTATGATAACAAAATTCCCTGTGACAGCATCACGTCCATGTTGGCAAGCCAACTAGAGTAGGGGCAGAGGTACAGGACCATGGCTCTGTAATACCAGCTAACCTGGTCACAGTTTGGGCCCAGGCCAACTAGCACCGACCCGAACTATCCCTGGGCACAGCTGGGGGTTGGCATGGGCCAGGGACCATTCCCAATAGATAGCTTTAATTCAGCCACCTTGTTCTGGAGGGTGAAAGAGTTTAACAGTATGGATGTGGCCAACCATCCTAGTTGCCTTAGGAATGGTCCCTGTCATGTTTAGTTGCATTGTTGACACCACTCTCCTTCACGTCCTTCCTCTGACAACCTCCATCTGACTCACTGTTGGACTGGCTCCACTTTCAGCCACCACAAAACTCCATCAACATGCAGGAAGATACACCAGAATAACTTTTGCCAGACCAAAATTTCCCTGTTTGTCACCTATCCTTTTGCCCCAACGCAATGGAAAGAGGTAGACAGAAAAGAAAACCCAGATTTTAAGGCCAAATATGTACCTATTCGCAATCAGCTTCAGATGATCTGACTAGGCAGACCAGACGACTCTGCCTTCCAGGTCCTGCCTAAAAAGCAGTGATCCATGGGGCTTTCTTGTGAAGAGGTGACACATTTTTGCATTGATAAAGAGCTTTTGCTGTATTTTTCTAATGCCTTAACAAAGCCAAACCTTTATGCATGCGCTTTGTACCAATGCCTGCAAAACCAAACACAGTGCCCCTCTGAAGGGCTGGAGTTGAAGGTGAAGGGTGGGTGGAACTGTGTTCTACACCCCCAGCAAAGACGTGGGCGTGAAAACTGTGCAGAGGACTCTTGAGAAATGCAGCCCCTAATGCTTCTAGCAAGTCTTGGCCTTTCCAAAGGTCATTTGCCTGGCAGTGTCTGGCTCATTACCCAGGAGGAATCCCATCCGATGAGGGGGAGGTTGAGGTGGTGCCGTTACAGGCATGTTTTCCCAGCAAAGTCATGCACGGGGGAGCGGGAGCTATTAGCCATGGGTGGTTCTGTGGAGACCTTTATGCAGAAGGCTGGAAGTGTCTCTCTCAGCTGCTGTGGGGTTGGGTCCCTGCAAACTGCCTTGAGCACTTTGCCAACTTCAGCAGATGAAAATCAGATTGGCTTATGCCTTGTAGGTGTGTCTGTGAACAAGGGAGTTCAAAAATTAACAGCTTAATGGCTTCCCTTTCCTTTCGAGGGACTCTTACAGGTTGGCCTCTGCAGGTGCTGCAGCATCAGTCCTCTTTCCGGCTAAGATTGGATCAAGCTTCATCCCCCAGCATGGGGACCAGAGTGGTGGGGAAATGAATGGGGATAGGGAGATGGGGAGATGAAATAAGGAGAGAGGCACTTTCTTAACGGAGTTATAAACTGTGTTAAAAAAAAAAATAAAGAAACTCAACAGGGAAGGAACCTAAATTATGAGACCCAAAGTAAAAGTCAGCTTTGGCGGTTCTCAGAGTGACACTGAGAGTTTTTGTGGGGAAGGGGAAGGGTGGTCGGAGATGGGTTCTCTTGTTGGCCTTTGTGTCTCACTGATTTTCATCTTCCATATCCTGCAGCACTTCTTTAAGTACTTCTTTATTTAAAGCACTTCTTTAAATCTTTACCAGATCTACATGATGCTTCCATAGGCTCACTTGATAGATGCTTATCCATCCTTATCCTCAAAGAGATATTTAAGGGATGGAGACAGCAAATATTAAGGAGAAGCTTCAGGTCATCTCCCTGGCCTCTAAGAAACGGTATAGTCATATATCGAGGTGCTTTCAATGCAAAAAGGGCACAGTTGCTGCAAGAAAATTTACTGAAACTTGTCTTGAACTAGAAATTGGGAGGAAAAAATTTTGGTGATGAGGACACAAGGAAAGAGCTCTTCGTCCCCAGCCAGGCTCTGTCCCTTTTCTTCCCATCCCCAGCAGACGTAGCCCACTGGGCGGTGGAAAGCGAATACTGCATACACCTCCAGCCCCTGTGTGTATTACACAATGCACTGATTAGTTCATTGGAAATTGATTATGTACTTGATTACGTCATGGTTTACATAACTGGGTTTTGCCTGTGATATTGACCTCAGAAGATGTGAGCTGCTTTCCAGAGGGCTAGAAATTAAGTAACTAAGTGAATTGAAATAATTACGTATTTATTATAAGGAAGTCCTCCAGGTGGCTTGTTTTCTTTGTTCTTTAAAGGGTTACAATTCAAGTCATCTTTTATAATTCCATGGACATATTTGGTTTGTTAGGCTAGTGATGCATTTTCTATTAATATTATCCCTGACTGTGTGTCATCTGTTCAAGTAGAGATCTGCAATGCTTGCCTTCCAACGTGGGTTTTAGATGTCACTAATCACCATGACAGGCACAGTGAGGAAACCCTGTGCAACTCCAAACTTTAATCGGATCACCGACCTGTGTAGAAGAAAGTTGTCTTAACCCCAAATTGTTTATAGCACGGGAAAGATTGCTAGCAGCAAGGCAGAGGGGCATCCAAGACAGCTGAGCTACGAGGAGGGGGAAGGGGGACAGTTGCTCAAGCACCTTGTTAAAGGCTCACTCGCAATTGGTGCAAAACCAGACAAATATGAATACGTGTAATACAATTAGTTGCAAATACAGCCTGGAAAGCTATACTTCTGTACTAGTAACAGCACCTTTCCCTAGGTCCTGAGGTCCTATGGCATGGTGTGACCATACCCATATTGTGCAACTGGCTTGGCCTCCAAAGCAAGGTGACCACATCAGACTGCCTCCTGCAATAGTTCCTAGCCAGGTCTAATCATTGAAACATCCCAGCAATTTTTGGCAGAGAGTGAGTAGGGGCCAAAACTGCCAGGGCTGTTCTAATAATTTAATAATATGGATGATCAAGTTTCAGTGATCATGTCCTGGCAGGGTTTAATCTGTTTGTACAGACACAGAGAAGTCAGCTGAATCACTCTTCAGGCTCTACTAACTGTATTAGCTGCAACTCGATAGGTTATAGTAAGATTTTGGGTGTAGCAGACACAACAGACTTGTCTATTACACATGGAAACAAGCATGCATATGCAGGTGAATGTCAATGCCATGCTGACTTGTCTGATATATATGGTTCCAGTTCTTGTGGCTGCAGCATTAGCTGCAAAAGGAGCCAAAGGATGTCCAGTGGTTTTATTTTTAATGATGATGGTGCCAAAATCAACAGAAACCCATCCAACACACCATAGGAGTAGACATTGAGAGCTACCAGGCTGGTGAGGGGTCTGGAGACCAGGGCATATGAGGAGAGGCTGAGGGAGCTGGGCATGTTTAGCTTGGAGAAGACGCGGCTGAGGGGAGACCTCATTGCCCTCTACAACTCCCTGAAAGGAGGGTGGAGAGAGGTGGGTGTTGGCCTCTTCTCCCAGGGGAATAATGACAGGACCAGAGGGAACGGTCTGAAGCTGCGGCAGGGGAGGTTTAGATTAGATATGAGGAAGAATTACTTTACTGAAAGCGTGGTCAGGCACTGGAACATCCTGCCCAGGGAGGTGGTTGAGTGACCATCCCTAGAGGTATTTAAGAAACATCTAGATGTGGCACTTCAGGGCATGCTCTAGTGGCAGAGATTGTAGGGGTTTTTCTTGTGTGTGTGTATGGTTGGACTTGATGATCTCAAAGGTCCTTTCCAACCATGAAGATTCTACGATTCTATGATTCTATGATTTTGGTGCTGCACAGAGGGATGTGTTTAGACACTGCTCACTGCCTAATAAAAACACTTCTGGTGTTTTAGTTTGTCATCAACTGCACAGCAATTCTTAAAAATTAAAGCTTCTGTGCTATTTCATGTGATACTTTCCTTAATCCCTTCCAGGAAAAGCATCAGTCCATCAGCATTATTGATGTGTGACAGATCGGGAAACTCATCATGCAGAACCAGAGAAGTACTAGTCTTTTCTCCATACCATAATGGAGATCCTGCCTCCTACTCTTCTTCTCCAACGCTGATTATTATTCCTTCTCACCCACATCTCTATAGAGGAATCTTCCTTTTGCATGGGTTTTAGAGGGGCAGAGAACATTACATTCGCTATGCTGATTTTCAGCGTTGTCATGTAAAGGTCTATTTGATGTTGACTCACTGTACGGATTGCAACATGAGGACACACGCAACTGAGATCAAAGCAGCCAAGGGTAGATAATAATTGACTAGGTTCCCAGACTTCAGCATTGCAGCATCCCTGAAGCTTACATGCACAGAGACTCTGCAGCCTCCTCTTCTGCCCACCTCAGGTTTGTGCCTTTTCAGTGATGCTAGGAAGTCTCTCACACCTCAAGATTCTTTAACTGCTGTACTTCCTCTAAAAAGTTTAAGAAGTTTCTCTAATAGAGGACCATTCTAGTTATCACAAGCACAGTGAGGACTGATGGAAGAACAGAGGTAAAATGCGCCTGGTGGTCTTTGCTTTGAGCCTTGTGCGCCCATTTAGACCATGTGAAGTGCCATGAAGCTCTCTACTGGCAAGTCCCATGTGGGAATATTTTACACAAGAGCAAAGTGTATAGATTTGGTACTTCAGGGCATGCTCTAGTGGCAGAGATTGTAGGGGTGGCCTCTGTGTGTGTATGGTTGGACTCGATGATCTCAAAGGTCCTTTTCGACCATGAAGATTCTATGATTCTATATTAGAGGATTTATACTAACATAGGTCCATGAATGAAGCAACATCAGCCCTCATGTTCCCATCCTCATTGTACCCTTAGCAAGGCTGTCCCAAAGGATATCCTGTGGGTTGGCATGTTAATAAATGGACGTGGCAGTGGTCGTGACTACACATGGATTTGCAGATTGATTGATCTGAGCTCCTCCTTCCCTGAACTTTGAGTGATATGCCTATGTGTCAAGAGATGTAAGATGCAACGGAGAAGCATGTTGAATGCCAGCTTCACCTATAGCTACCTGGGCAGAGGTGCAAAGAGTCCATGTCTCTTACCACCAGCCATCTGCAGTCAGCTAAGGGACAGAAACACCCCATTGCTTACACTGCAAAGGAGAGAGTTGTAAATTTGATTGGCGTTGATTTCTTACATAGAAAAGTGTAAAAGAAGAATAGCCAGCTACAAAAGCAGGAAAACCCACATGCATTTGGTCAAATTTCCCTGTGTGTACATGGTGATGATGATAAAATGAACTTAAGGTTTCAGTCTATATTCTTTTATCTTGTTTGCAAAGTCTTGGAAGCGTCAGTCAAAGGGCAAAATTGAAGAACGTATTATTATCATAATTAATCAACTAATGGGTGACTAATGGAAGACGAAGCACTGCAAACATAAATCACTCTTCATGTATTGCAAAGATTTGTGCCATAATAAGAAAGCCAGGAGAATACTGAAGTATGTGCTAACATGAACTCGGTTTAAATGGCACATAAGCATATGCTTTCCTAAATAACCATGTGCCTATGGGGTTTTAAAGGAATACTTATAGTTAAAATGGCAAAATCAAGTCCTACAATTGTCCAAATGCATGTACACCATTATAAATAACCATTTTCAAAAGTATAATAGACCTTAGACTCTAAAAACCAACTTTATTAGCCATCAGCTGTTGTGCTTAAGAGAACATCTTTGAGAAAATGTTGAGGCAAAATGCAATCAACACGAGATATGGTGCTCTTTATGAACTATTATGGGAGGCAGTTTGTCAACCAAGAAGGGAAGAAGAGGAGAAAAACACCTACCTTGCAGAAGACCGAGAGATCTACTCAGTCACTGGGTACTCCTTTATCAGGATAAGGTGGTGTTTGTAAGGGTTGGCGCCACTCAAAGAATCACAGAATCACAGAATGGTAGGGGTTGGAAGGGACCTCTGGAGATCATCTAGACCAACATTCTGCCAGAGCAGGGTCACCCAGAGCAGGTGGCACAGGAACGCATCCAGGTGGGTTTTGATTGTCTCCAGAGACGGAGACTCCACCACCTCTCTGGGCAGCCTGTGCCAGGGCTCTGCCACCCTCACAGCAAAGAAGTTCCTCCTCATGTTTAAGTGGAACTTCCCATGTTCAAGTTTGTTCCCGTTACCCCTTGTCTTGTCCCTGGGCACCACTGAGAAGAGCCTGGCCCCATCGTCCTGACACCCACCCTTTCGGTATTTGTAAGCGTTGATAAGATCCCCCCTCAGTCGCCTTTTTTCCAGACTGAAGAGACCCAAATCCCTCAGCCTTTCTTCATAAGAGAGATGTTCTAGTCCCCTAATCTTCTTCGTAGCCCTTTGCTGTACCATCTCCAGCACTCCTCCCAACACCAATTTGCTTAGAAAAATTTCTTTGGGGTAGGTACCTACAACTTTGAGTTCCCAGCTCATTTCTGGAGCTTAACGTTTCAACAGAGATCTCCAGGACTCCTTCCTGTCCCTGCTACCACGGGACACAGCTCCATGCACATGTTCCAGCCCCAGGTCACTACTGTACTGCACAAATTGCTCTGCTCCTCAGGTGTTTTATACAAGTTTGGCCCGGTTTTGAGAAAGCAGCTTGCACCTGTCTGTCTTTGTTGTTACTAGGAATCGAAGTCATGGAATTTTCCTATTGCTCTGAATGACATTTTCAGGCTGCCTGTGCTAGCAGGGATTGAAACGTTCCTCACTTTCCTAGAGGGCTACTTACCTTCTGCAAGAAATAAGGTTATTCAGCAAAATCTATGAATGCTATGGCAATTTGCACCACTGAAATTTAAACAATTTGACTCTGATAACAGATTTATTCTGTTCCACCAGTGGAAAAGAGTACAGCCCTGAAAGCGAGCGGAGTTTGTTCAAATGCTGCATGTGATAGCAAAGAGTAGTCACCACCTTCCCTAGTGACACATTCAGACTGTATTTGGGGAAAACATTACTCTAACATGCACTTTTTTACGGATAAATTAGTCCTCAAAAAACACGCTTTCATTTGCAAAACATTACAACACTGCTGTCTTATCTAAATAAAAGACAGATGGGGAAAACTTATATTTCAATGGGTCTTCCTCCATAAAAATAAAAGGTGTTTGTTTCCTGGTTTCTTCATGTTCATGTTCAAGTTAGGTGTCTGTCTCTCTGTAAGGGTGTCCCACTGACAACTCACTGAAAGAGAAAAGAATCATAGAATTGTTTTGGTTGGAAGAGACATTTAAGATCATTTAGTCCAACCACAAACCCAACACTGACAAAAACCATCACTAAACCATATCTCTAAGCACCATCTCTACTCATCTTTTAAATACCTCCAGGGATGGGGACTCAACCACTTCCCTGGGCAGCCTGTTCCAATGCTTGATAACCCTTTCAATGTAGAAATTTTTCCTAATATCCAACCTAAACCTCCCCTGGTGCAAATTGAGGCCATTTCCTCTTGTCCCATCACCTGTTACTTGGGAGAAAAGCCCGACCCTCCCTGTCTACCCCCTCCTTTCAGGGAGCTGTAGAGAGCGAGAAGGTCTCCCCTCAGCCTCCTCTTCCCCAGGCTGAACACCCCCAGCTCCCTCAGCCGCTCCTCACCAGACTTGTGCTCCAGACCCCTCACCAGCTCCGTTGCCCTTCTCTGGTCACGCTCCAGCCCCTCAGTGTCTTTTTGTGGTGAGGGGCCCAAAACTGGGCACAGCACTCGAGCTGGGGCCTCACCAGTGCCCAGTACAGGGGGACGATCACTGCCCTGGTCTGCTGGCCACACTATTGCTGATACAGGCCAGGATGAGAGGAGTGACAAATCAACTGTCCTCTCCACTAGAAATGGGGAAAGCTGTAGAGGTGCTGGCAAAAAAAAGGAGATAATTTCCAAGGCAAGGGTACAAAAAAGGACATTCTAGAGTGCTTGACATTTCCTGGTTAATTAGATTTTATGAGTGGAAGAGGGAAATCAGTGTTTATCTTACTGCTATTCGCTGCATACACACTTCAACTCACCTTGTTGCTACTTTCTCAGCTGCTTAAGCTTGCCCGTTAGTATGCAGATTAAGCATAAACATTGGTAATGTTTTCATCCTACGAATAATTCTTAGAACAAAAATACCATTAACTCTGAGTTAAATATAATAAACGAGGTAATAAGGAAGCAAATCACTGAACCAGAATGCCAGAGCTAGAACTGCAGAAATGCCTGGATTTTGACAGAGATTAACCTGTTTATTATGTGTGATGGTATTCGGGCAAAGGGAGGATTCCCATGGGTGCAAAGCTCTTGCAGCCATTTGACACCTACAAGCCCAGAATGTCGTGAAGAACCTTCAGTGCTTTGATCCCCTTGACCAATGCTTCTCGGAAAATTTACAGCCATGGGGATCATGTCCTGAAGTGAAGCCCCAGAAGATGTTCCACTTCAAGGTGTTATGTCGGCTGAGATTCTTATGGAATCAGACCATTCTTCCCAACCTTTTGGGGCAGTATGAGGGGAAACAAAAGGGGACATCAAAAGTTGGTAAAAATGCAAAGCACTCAAGATGGGATGTGAGAATTAAAGGAGGGAAAAAGCTTTGTGTCAGCCCTCTGCAGTGGGTGAGGATGTCCTGAAACCTGTTGAAAAAGTGACAAAGCAAAGTTGCATCGTCTCACATGTTTCCCAATGCTTTCCTCTGCCTTTGACATCATCTACCTGGTGCCAGGGATGGGGAGATGGGAGACAAAAGGTTACATGACTTGTCAGCGAGTGATGGATCCAGAGTCAACAGTGGGAACAGACTCCAGTGCTGGCTGACTCCCAAGTCCTCTGCCTGACCCATTCCCGCACCTGTGTTGGAAACTGGTCTGTAAGAACCAGGGGAATCAGCGTGGCTCGGCGGAGCTTGGCTGATGGTCACGTTATACAACTGTCTGGCATGGTCAGTGGAAATTCACCCTTGGGGATTGCAACATGTTCGCTGCGTGTTTCATTGCAGCCCACGATAAGGGGGATAACCAGTCTGCTTTCCAGAAGGTTGGTTGCTGTTACTTATTGACAAAGCACTCAGCCATCAAACTTGCACAATCCCGTGTGCCCTATAAATACCAGCTGCCTTTCCTAGCTTCTTCCTCAAACAAATTGCATCCTTCGTCGATCTTCCAGACGCTCTTCAGGGGCACGCAGTCCACAACTGACTAGCAACCATGAGGATCCTGTACCTGCTCTTCGCTGTCATCTTCCTCCTCTTCCAGGCTGCTCCAGGTGAGAAGCAAAGTAAATCCTACAAAGAAAGAAAGGGCTTGTAAGCAGAAGTGTGTGCATGGGAGGAAAAAAACAACCACCAACTAACAGGCAGAATTTGATGCTGTTGGGATGGTGCTATTGCAGTGGATGGGACCAAGTATATCCGTGCCCGTGACGGCTGCCTTCCTAAAAATGCCACATATTCTTGCATATTTACCCATCATAATTTTAGACTGAAAATTGACAATTTAATGTCTTCCCACAGGTTCAGCAGATCCTCTTTTTGCTGACACCGCAGAGTGCAGGAGCAATGGAAATTTCTGCCGTGCCGGGGCATGCCCACCCACCTTTGCTGTCTCGGGGTCGTGCCACGGGGGGCTGCTGAAATGCTGTTCAAAGTAAGTGCCGCAGGACAGAAGGACGCCCTTCAGAGGGCACTTCTGTCCTTCCCTTTTATCTATTGTTTCTTTGAATAATATGCACAACTCCACGGGGCTTGCAGGGCTGTTGTTTGTGAGAAAGTCCAGGTGGAAGATGAACATGTGTACAGCACAGATCTGTGTCTAAGGAGACAATTCAATTTGATGGAAGTTATGTATGAGAGTAAAAGTTCAGGAGGGTCTAAATTTCCCAGAATTCATTATTTTTCACTTTATTTTAATTTTTGATCGGGGAAAAAAAAGAAGTTTTTTCAAGAAATTATTAGAAAAATATTTCTCACAGTATTTTCACCCAGCAGGGGAAACAACATGTCATTCCTTCCTCTGTTCTTTTCGATTTCCAGAATTACCTAGAAAATTGAATTTTAAAGGGGAAATATGTTCACAGAATTCTGCTTCTCATTCTCTTCTCATATCTCCTTCCTTCCACCACCACTGTTCAGCTCTTAGAAAGGTGAAGAAGAATGAATATCTTAGTGACTGCAGACAGCTGGGTGTGCATTTCACTTTTGACTTTGGAGACCACTTTCTAAAAATGTCTGGAGTTTCCCTGATAGCAAGATTTTTTCTTTCCTTAAGGTTTTGAACATGCTTTGAGGGAATGCATTTCAGTTTACGATAACACATTCTCCTCAGCCATTTAATTCTTACAACAGTTTTGTTCAGCTGATTGCCATGTGCTGATCATTGCCATCTGCAGTAACTGTCTATCGCATACACTAAATCTAGTAGCAAATTAGGAGACGTTCCTGTGTCCTTTGGGGAAAAGGACAGGTGTGATGACAACTCATCGCAACAGATGTTCAGTCAGATCCTCAGCCATTGATGAGAGCAGGCAGAACCCGGTTCAAAACAAAGGGAGAGCTCAGATCTGTATTTTCTGAAATTTTCAGAACTCCTCTTTCTGTTATTTATAGCATTGCCAGGGTTTAAAGGTTCCCAGAACTGAAGAAAATGTGATGAGATGGCTCAAGGGAAGAAGTTTCATAGTATTTGTTCAGCACTTGGGGATCCTCAGTCAGACAGTGGTTTCAGGAAACCACAGTCATCCCAATATTAGGACATGTTTGTTGTCAGGAGATTAAGATGCTAAGGAAGCATCCACTTAGGAATTCATGAAAGTAAATGGTACAGAAGCAATCTATTATTAGATGATTTTACAAAGGAATGATGTGATCCCTCAGACTCTGTGAGTGATCATTCTCTTTAGGAAGCAATTTCTACTGATAGCAAGTAGACTGTTAGGAGCAGATGGCAGATCTCCAACATCTGGTTTCTGTATAAACATCTGTTAGGCCTGATCAAAGGAGAATTGGGGCTGGGAAAGGAACAAGACCTCTTACATTTGGTTCCAGGTGTAATTTTTCTACAGAAACACTTTCTCAGAAGAGTGTACCCATATGTGATATTGATGGATGCTAATGTTAGGTTTAAAACTCTTCCTATTGAGCAGTTAGGTTTTCAGCTGGGTTGATCCATACTGCAGAAGAAGTTGAAACCAACATGGTATTCTGAGGTACTTCCAGCTGGGGATTCAACCTGTGAGGTGCTTGAAAAGAAATCTTTGAAATTAGACACAAAGGGTTTAATTCAGCAAGTTAAAATGAGATGTTTAGAGGCATTTGAGATGCCTTGGAGTATTTAAACCACATATACATATCTGGCTGAGATAGCTCATGACCTATGGGAAAACATTGCTTTTCAAAAAAGATGACTGGTGACCAAGCAGATACCCCAGAGCTCTTCAAATGGCACAAGACGTGTGTGATTCAGTAACTAAATCAAATCCCCAGTCTTTATTTTGGGGTGAGCTGAATCAAAATGTTATTACTATTGGTAATATAATGAGTTTTCCAGTGACCACAGTTCTGGCGGACTGGATGTCTGCAGACCCAGACGCCCAGCACACATGGGAAGCCTTCCACGGAGGCATCTAAACACAGTTTTTTAAACCTGCAGGCAGAACCCACCCTGTACATTTATTCTGAAAGTAGTTAGCAGGTATTGAGGTTTTTAGAGACTGAGTTTAGATTACGCTTCAGCAAAATAACAAGACCCTTTTTAACCTTACAGGATTTCAGCGAAGTAAGAAGATAAGGCTTTCCTGGATCAGTGTCCTTGTACCAGCAACATTTCCACTGCCTTGAGGAGGTGATTTTGATGGATTCCTCCTCTATCTAAACCCTCCTGCAAATGAGCATTGAAAGAAGCTTCCAGAAGGCACGTCCTGTTAGCACACCGCTTCTGGAGATCCAGGTTTTTCCTCGCTGAAGTCACTCCCTTTTTTGCTTTTAATACACAAGCCACTTTGGCACCTTGGCCACCTATTCCAGCCTACCTCACAGGGAAGTTTGGATGTTCAATCAGTTCTGGTTCATGCAGCTCTTGGAGGATGTGAAGCAATATATATATTATTATTTTACTCACACACAAAAATAAATGTCTTCTCAAACCAATAACTGTGATCTTTTAATCTTACTAACAGTAATTTTCTCTGTGCCTTTGACTCAAGGCTCATTGAGTCATGCAACCTTTTTACACTAGTAAATCTGTGCAGTCTCACATATTCCCAAGTGACTTGGAAAAGGGAATGGCTAAAACAGCAACCAGTTTTGATGATGATACTAAAGTATTCAGGATGCCGAGACTGAAAGTTGAGTGTGAAGAACAATACAAGCAACTCTTGATAGCGAGTGATTGGATGAAAAAATGGCAATCAATAAACACCTCCAGTATTGCAACCTTTATATACATATATAATTTTTTTAATATATATATTTACATACATACATATGTATGTATGTAAATATAGATATTCATTTGACTTCATAAACACAATCTGAACTATCTGGGGGGGTCTGATGGTGTCTGAACCATCTCTACTCAGAAACAAGATTTGGGGTGATATATAGACTGTTTTTGAAAACATAAGACCTGTGTTCAATAGCAGTCATGAAAGTCAATTAAATGTCCTGTTTCATCCAGCAGGACTGGTGTAGCCACGAGCTCGATAGTACTAATTATGCAAAACCGAGGTGTTTTTCATTGTTTCCTCCAATAGCTACAGATGCACAATCAATTTCTTTTCTCCCATCACGACTAGTCATGGAAGCATGAAGTCCGTTTTTTGGAGTCAATTTCCTACACCTATTTCAAAAGATGTTTGGGCAACACAGGGCTGATTTCATCCAGATGCATTAGAAAAAAAAATATATTATTTTCCCCATGGCAACTGGAGCCTGTATTTAAGTAATTTAATTGATCCCCATGTATCTGAGCTTGGAGCTGTATCAAGGCAAGAAAAAGAGATGCTCCTTCCTCACAACTGTAGCCATTCTTTTTTCCTTTTTTTTTTTTTTTCAATCTAGAGTCTGAAAAGAACCCAAATCAAAACCACAAAGGAAATGCAGAAATCAAAAAGGGCAAATTAACCCAGAGGTTGTGCAGCATTTTATTTCTTTCTTCTTGTCTTAACTTCCCCACTAAATGCAAGGAAAAAAATAAATCTCTTGACTTCTGCAGTTTTTGGTTCTGTCAAATGAGGTTAGATCACTTTCTTCTGAATTGACATCTACAACAGCACCATACTCTGTAAGTGTTAAATGACACACAAGGGCCACATATTCCACCTACTTCTGTGGTTTCTTGGGCAGAAAAGGCCTGAGGATATAGCATTAACCCATGTTTGAAGCTCCCTCGAGTAATCTGCCTGACTGGAGTAATCTTGCATTTATATCAGCAACTAAAATGTCTAGGGACAGTATTCTGGTGAAAAGAAAGACTACTCACCAGATCTCTTGGAGTCCAAAATAAGATGGTTGCATTGAAGATGTGTACAAGAATTGTTCCTGGTCTATGCTAACCCCTGAACCATGCCCAGGATTTGTTCGGGAAACGTCTAGCTGACCCACTCCTAAGCTATCCCAAAGATCTTGATAACATTTAAACAGCACGCTAATCATTTAGCAAACACATCTCACGGCCCACAGCCTAGTCCTGTTCTGCTTCCTACTGCATGGATGATCTGTTCTCCATCCCTCAAGTTTCTCCTGAAAAACATCTCTGACATTGTCTGGATAAATTTAGGACAGACTGAGCCTCAGATTTCCCTCCTGTCCCAAGAAAACACATCTCTAACATATAAGCCATACAGGCATTACTCCAAAGGGGATTTTTTCCACTTCCGTCTAAATGCTGCACCTCATGTCCATCAAGGTCTTTTGTTTCACCCCAGCAGCCACCCTCACTGCCACATATGGGTAACTTCGGGCTCATTCTCCTATTTTTGCCCAATTTCTGTGGAGCCCCTTGAGTCTATATCACCTCTGCACTCCCCATGTTCCCTGAGTGGAGCCTGGAGTTGGCCTCGTGCAGGATGGCTCACACAGCTCTCCTGTGTTGATGCCATTATATGGGCCTGCTTCTTTCATGCCAGTTTCCTGGCTTCTCTCACACACTTACCGCTAAGAGTTCTTCCCAAGAAGTTCCTCATGTCATGTCTATTGAGAACTTCACTCCTACCATTGTTTTTTTTCCCCTTGGAGGGCTGGCAGGAAGGCAGCTGGAACCAAACTCTTTGATGGTGCAACTCAAGCTATGGGAGAAAAGAAATCTCTTGACTGATGTACACCTTTCAAAACTAATGCGGGACCTCAGAAAACCTCCTCCTTGCTCGGCTCAAGAATGGATCAATTTTCAAAATGGTGATTGGGATATGGACTTTCCAAAAATTTGCTGATCAGTGACTTCTTCCCCTCACAGCTCTCTTCCATGGCAGGGAGACAGATTGGAGATGGTCCCATGGCTGCACTTGGACAGGCACTTCAGTTGCTGGGACTGGAG
Source organism: Chroicocephalus ridibundus (assembly GCF_963924245.1). Taxonomy (NCBI): domain Eukaryota; kingdom Metazoa; phylum Chordata; class Aves; order Charadriiformes; family Laridae; genus Chroicocephalus; species Chroicocephalus ridibundus. The sequence goes on along the minus strand of NC_086286.1, from coordinate 125,468,480 downwards.
TTCCCTCCCTAGTTTCATGCATGAGCAGCCGCTATCAAGTGTTCCATCAAGGGGAACGAACATTGTGTACCTTCCACCCGCTGTCATCTTCATGTGTCTGTGAAGGTCTGTGCCTCTCACCGTCATTTTTTCCTTGTGTTTAACTTTGGGACAGGGGAACTCAACACCACTTCTTGCTGACACCTGTTTGTTTACTCCTAGACCATAGGAAATTTTCACTAAATTAATTCTCCCCTTCTGTTCTGCCAGATTAGCTGCCCATCAGTTGTAATTAAAAGCAGGGATTCTCCTTCAGGTCCAAAGACTTTCCTTGCCTAGCAGCCCAGAAAACAAGTGGCAATTTCCCGAGCTGAAAAGGCAAATAACAAACAAACAAGCCCCCTGAAGGAACAGTGAGCCAAAGAGTCGCATTTACTCTTTCTGTGTCTTCGCAAGGACAGGTCCCATACAAAATCCCCCACCCACTCCTTTGCTGCCAGGTCAAGTATTAACTCTAACAGACACCTCAAGATCAACAGCTTCCCATCAGTAACAGCCCTACTGCTTTCTCTGCATGCTGGTGACCGTTCGCATCTTCTGGTGCTCAAGGAGAAGGAACAAGTGGGGCACCTTGCCCAGGCTCCCTTTCCCCAGTGCCAAGAAGCCTTCAAGGGGGTTGTTATCATCCCAGGTGTCTTTCTCTTTCCATGGAGGGAGCCTGGACCTGACACAAACATTGCTGCTGCTCTCCAGCCGGAGCTGGGGGAGGGAGGTGAGGAGGATGGGTCTGTTCCCCCTTCCTCTCCCCATCGTTGTTTGGTTCCAAAGAACATTGAACAACGTGTGACGCCATGGGCCGACCCCAGCAGGGTTTGCTCAGCAGCTTCACTCCCCAAAACAAACACCCCTGCCCCTCGTGCTGCCTGGGACAGGCAGAGGGAGAATTATGCAAGGAGCAGACAAGCACATTTTCCTTCTCCATTAAATCCTGTTATTTTTGCAAGCAGCTTCACCCTTAATGGCTTGCCTAATGCTGGCCATGTTTTATGATCACAGACTGCCCCTTTCTTACTCTCTTTTTGGCCACACTCTGTTTTCAGAAATGGGGCTGGTGTTTTGGGTTGTGGGGTTGCGTCTCTGTCCTTGTGCAAAGATCAGAAATCAGAGAGCTGGTGAATGTTCTCGGTGGCTTGCTTAAAAAAAAAAATCCAGCACACACACAGATGGTGTTTTATCATAAAAGACAGACTCCTCAAAGCCTCTTTCCTCTCATTCAGAAGGAAAACAGGAGAGAGGACAGAAGATTCCTTCCTCATCCCCTGCCTGAAGCAAAAGAAAGAGGCAACACGGTACAGAACACAATGAGGTGTAAATGATTTCACCTCGTGTACCCCTCATCTCCATGGATGGGGTCAGTGGAGACACCAGCCTGCTTAAGAACCTGTGTCTCTGCCTCAGCCACTGCTCTGGAAAACGTGTGTGAAAATACATGGCCTTTCCCTAGACCGCCACTGCCCAACCCAGTCCTCACAGCTCCCTGGCAGAGGTCTGTAGATCTGTTTTCTCATCACGTTCCTAAGAACTTAATCACTTATTGGGTCAACCCACCACTGGCAGTCAGGGAGGTGCAAAGGGAGGGAGATGTGGGCTTGATACCCCCAAGCATCTCCTGGATCTTGTGCCCATCACATAAGGCAGACAGATATGAGGCTGCTCCTCCTTCCCTTGGACCTCAGGGGGCCATGGCAGTGCTACCAGGTCTATCTGTCCTGCCAGCATTGCATAGTTTCCCAACCTGTTGATTAGAGACAACAATTCATGAAGCAAGGAAGAGAATTTGGCTTCTTTGCCACCTGCCTCCTCTTGTCCCTGCTCAACCTCCTTATCTGTCCTCCACCGTAAAGAAGATTTTTGCTTGTTTCTGAAATACTAGTCCTGACAGAGTGAGATAATGTGTTTTTTCACAAACTGAAGCCCAGACTTCATTCCTCACACTCAATTTGTAGCAGCCAGTTTATCAGACACAGACCTCCCTGTTCCCTGCATCCAGACATGGCTCACCTCCTGCTGTTACGCTCCGTCGCTTCAGTTTACTGCCCTCACTGAAGCAGTAAAAAATTAAGCACCCTTATGACTTGATTTCTTTAATGATTCTTGGTTTATACCGTTTGCAAAAACCCCCACACTTGCAGTGTTTATGTGTCTCAGGAGTGGCATTTCTTGGAGACAAGTACAAGTATTAAGAGTGCTGCTCAAAGCTCTACAAAGCTCTGCTCCATGTTATATATGGCTGGTCCTTCACATGCATGAAGTAAAAATTTAATATTTTTTTTTTTTAAGATACAAGACAGGTTACAAGGTGTTAAGAGATGTGGAGACATCACACACAAGCAGATTTGGCACGTTGAATCTAAGAAATCAGAAAGAGAGATGTGATTGTCTTCATAATCATGTCAGGGAGGTGTCTAGCAGCAAGGGAAAATGTTCTTAAACTGAGGTCATTTTGGGTAGAGAATGAGTAGGTTTAGACTCTCCACAAAGGCTAGAGGTTGGAAGACGGTTCACACCGTCAGAGCAGAGTAAGGGAATGCAGTGCCTGTAGCAGCAGTGAGACACATGACCCCACTGTTTCCAGGAGAGAGCTTAGCTCATTGCTGAATGGGAATTGGGATGCAGTCTCCTGTGACAGCGCGGCACAACACACAGTGGTGTCCAGTCCTTTCTATCTAATGACTTTCTTCAAGATTTGCTACACATCCATGGCTCAAGTTCCAAGTACAAGACCCAGAGGGAAATTGAGTTCTGAACCATGTTAGAAAAAAAGTCTGGGAGAAGGAGCTACTCCCATGTCTGCAGATTTCATAGCCAGGAAGGAGAATGTCCACAACCCTTTCACCCCTACTCTGCCTCCCTCAGCTGCAGCCCTACAGCTCTGATCCAAGCAAGGACTGAAGGTCTGATCCATTCCTGAACACAAGGAGGACGGTCTCTTGCCTCCTTGTTTCACACAGCCTTGAAGCCAGCTTCCCTGACTTTCCTACGCTCATTGTGCCCGGTGGCTGAGGGAGGATAGCCTGTCACAAGACCGTGGCCAAGAGCCATGGGGCATTAGCAGTTCTGCGTGGTTTGCAGTATTGCAGATGACAGGAACCCACCTCCCTTCTCCTCCAATCCTATGTCTCCTCCCCGGGTGCAACCCACCAGCTGACATGGGGCATGTGAGCAGAGTGATTTGGCTGCTCAGGTCAGCTAGCTTGGTTTGGCCATTGCTCAGGTCAAGCATCTTCTAATGTGCTAGGTTGCAACATCTTCATACATCACCAGTCTCCACAGTAACAGGGCAATGAACTCGCTGTTCTTCAGACAACCGCTTCTCCGCCCCCTTAGCTATCTGCACTGCTCCATCCCAGAGCCTTTATAAGTACAGGGACTAGCCGTCTTCTGTCTCGAACACCAGCTTCTGTCCATCGTTGAGTATCCTCAGACCTGCAAAGGCTATCCTACTACCAGCTGGCAGCCATGAGAATCCTTTTCTTCCTCGTTGCTGTTCTCTTCTTCCTCTTCCAGGCTGCTCCAGGTAAGACAGAAAATAGATGTGATGGAGGCTAAAAGGGTGGATGTGCACAGAAGTCCATTAGAGCCCAGTGCTGGGGTTCAGATTACCTCTGTGCTCTTGGACTCCATGCCTTTCATATTAGAAGTCCACTTCCTGAGTCATAATTCTAATCTTTAAACTATAGATTTGAAGTCCTCGATAGTGTTACTCATGGTCTCTTTCTAGCCCTTTGCATCTTGTGTTCCAGTTGCATGATGACATGATGGAAAAAAAGATGCTTCTGTGTATTAAGGCAATTCTTAGGCTGATACTTGAGATGCAACCCTGCAATGTGAGAGCTTTCTCTTCTCACATTCACACCCACACCTCCTGACCATGTATTCTAGATTAGTAGATCTCCTATATTTTTGGAAAAAAAGTAGTTGTGATTGTGGGTCATCGCCTGAACTCTATACTGTCCATGTGCATTGGGTGGATTTAGAGCACGTGCATCATTTCAGGCTGTTTAGGGGACTTCAGAGAAGTTTAAGCTATGTCCATCCTTGCTTTGGTTTGCAGCAGACTCAAATTTGTACCTACTTCCCCAGACCAGCAAATGTCTGCCTGTTCAAAGAAGAAATGTAGAACCACTTAGGCCAAAAGCAGACACTTGTAGGAGCTTCAGACAAAGCCTGTACTACATTGGATTGCTTTCTTGGACTTTTCCATTTTTATGCATCACAAAAAGTATTCTCTATTTAAGACAACCCGTGACCCCTGAGATGGCTGCAGGGCTGGTGCAGTTCCAGTAGTGTCTATGGGAAAGGTCAATAAGTATTTTATATCTCTTCATAAAGACTTACACACAAAAAAGGTACATAACACTATAGGGTTTTTTAACTTAGGGGGCAAGGGAAACCGAGGTCTAGTGATGTCTTTAGAAATTAACAATGCACAGTCCTTGAATATGTGATTTAGAGAAAAGACTTGAGAACCACTGGGACAAATTGGTTGAAATGTGGCAAGTCTAATTTAGAATGAAGCTTGCATGCCTTTCGAATTAAGGATAGAGTCCAATTTGATGACAGGCATGGACTGAGCTAGGCACAGAAAGTACTGGGTGAGATGATCGGGTTTGTACAAGAAATTCAGGCAGCTGGTAAGGGCCTCTTCTGCCTCTTAAGTGCACAGATATACGAGACTTCAGGTGATATAAGAGATCCATTGAAATCATACAAAAATAACACAATCTGAATCTCAAGCTGAACATCCCAGTGGGAACAAGTAACGTTCAGCCTGTAAATACTCTGAACCCGAACTTGGGGCCGCCTTTTCAGCTGGGATAAGCTCAGGCAGATCCCATGATGATGATGATGATGATGATGTAGCTACAATCTTTCCCACCACCAGAACATTTGGCCCTCCAGTTCCGAACATACCAGCATGGTAAAACCAGCACAGCATCTAGATAAACCCTGTACAGTACTAGTGACAACAGTCACTGACTCTGTTTTATGGTGTATATTTAAGTTTATAAAACATTTTAGTTGGGCAGATGTTAGTCCCATCGGTTTGGCTGCGATTACAATTTATCTTTTCTGAAGTTTTATGCCATCCGTGGTAGCCATTCCATATTTTCCATGCTAACACAGCGCACAGGCTTCCTGTGAGCATTCTGCTCACCCTCACAGAGCTCCCTGTGAGGAAGCTATTCAGGGCAGGAGATAAAGATTATGAGTCAGAACTATGCTTTATGTTTGCTGAAACGTGAACTGAAAGTTTGAAGAAACTCAGTTAGGACATTTTTATTTGAATATCATCACTTTTGTTTCTGAGAGTAATGTGAGATTAACGTTAAAAATGCATTTTTCTGTGTTTCCAATGGCTTTTTCATGTAACGTAGTATTTCTGTGTGTAACTGGAATGACAACAAATGTCTCCAGGCATGATGCCAAGGAATCTGGCAGTTAGCTTTGGGTCACTAACGGAGAGATGCTGGCATTACAGCCTGCTCTTCTGGTTAGCTTGCATTTCATATGGACATACAGACCTTAAGAAGGTGTGATCGGGTTACCCCAATCACAAACCCGGCACCATGGCAGCAAACCACATACCACACCAGGTAAATCTGATGCCTCGACTCTCCAATCCTCTGCCTTGACAAATGAAGATGAATTTTCCCTTGTTTGTTTTTTTTTTTTGCAGCTTACAGCCAAGAAACTTCTGACACCTTAGCGTGCCGGCAAAGCCGAGGCTTCTGCTCCTTTGCTGCATGCTCTGCTCCTATGGTTGAGAGCGGGACCTGCCGTGATGGGAAGCTGAAATGCTGCAGATGGTAAGGACGAATTCCTCCAGAGGAATGCTGCTGCACCAAGAGCAAACACACTTAATGGGCTTTTCCCCATTTTTGGCATGAAAGAGGCCACCTTCTCCAGCCTCCCACACCCTCCAAAAACCAACTTGAATCGTTGGGGTTTGTGTCTGGTAATAAAAAGGCAGAGCCTTGTGGTGTTAAAAATGCCAGGCTGCTTTCTCCGAGAAACCACAGGGAGGATTTGGTGATGAGCAGGGAGGGACCTGGAGGAGCCGTTTTCTTCATCGGCTTGCTGAGACCGTACCTCAGCTGTGACACTAATGCAGGTTTGAGCTCACACTTAAGCCTATGCCCTTTGAATCTCCATGTCCCTAATAACATCTAATACCGCTAACACCATATCACATATTGCTAATAACTTCTTCCAGCATGAGTCTGGTACCAGGGCAGAACCAGCTCATGCTCAAACTCTGCCTCTACTAAGCAGGGTGGACGCACCTGACTTGAGACAGATCTGAGGACTCCCCCTGAGTCCACACAGGCAGCAGTATGGAGCTTTGCGTTACCAAAAAACAAGGTTACTGGCACAGAATAACCATTAAACAAGCCAGGACTCATGTCAGGGATGCAGTTCTCCAGACTCTATCTGGTGCAAAGTGCCAGATATTAGACCAAAGTGCCACGGGAGGTTATCCACCTTCTAGGAATAAAATATTTTTTCATCAGCACCGGTGAGAAAGCACCTGCATCTATAGGAGATATCCCATGTGGATTGATGCTGTAATATGCCATGGTCCAGCTCTGCAGTTGGTGGCATTTCATATCAAAGGCAGCATAAAAAATCTACCCCTTTTTGGACCTCATACATCTTTTTTTTTTTATTTTGCTTTTTGTTTCTGTGAGACTTCATGCTGAAGAATGAAAAAAAAAAAAAAAAACAAACCAAAAACGTGAGAAGCCTTGTCACCTTTTCTCTTTGAAAAAAAGTCATGGAGGCCGTGGGTGCAAGTGAGAGGATCACCCACTTTGTCTTTATTCCTAAACTAGTTTTATTCTTAAACTATGTTCTGGGAGGTATTCTGGGTCTTCAGCAGCTGCAGATGAGTAGCTGTGGTGTGTGCTGCGTGATAACGTCCACATCCTCCATTTCATCTGGGTTATTTTATGGCCAGAAATTCAGGTCAGGAGTCCAGATCACAAGGATCTCTGGTAGGCTTTAACTCCGTGTGTTACCTTATGTCCACAGTAGCCTGAGATGGCAAGGTATAATTGACTTTTTGGATGGAGATAGATGGACTAGCTAAGCACCTGGTTTTTTTTGTCTTTGCAGGACACCCAGTTCCTAAAACTGACGCCTCACTGGCCACATGACAAGAGCTCGGGGCATCTGAGACATCTCCCATCTTTTGACATCAATGGATCCCAGCCTCGGTGCAAACCTGGGGAGTCTTTCCCATGGAGGTGAAGACCCTTAGGAGCACAAGAAGATCTGAGGAGGAGTTCTTGTACCCTGATAAAGATATTTGCAGCTTCAATTCTAATAAAAGCAAGTCACTGTGAAACCACATTGCTGACATTTGCTTATATATGTCAGGGTGGTTTTTGCTTTTCTTATTGTCTATAAAAATCAACCTGTAAATTAAGTTTATTTAACTAAATTAAGTTAATTTAAGTGCATGTGTCATTGACTCCTGTTAAATCGTCCTGCAGAGTGCCTGGGTTGCGGCCATTTGTGTGGCAACTTATTTATTAATAAATCAAGAAGCACTAGAACCCATTCCCTCTGCCATCCCAGCCCGAGACACCGGGGTTCAGGAGACAGGTGAACTCCACCGCTCCTCTACAAGCCTGCATCTGCTTGCCCAACTTGAAGTGCTGGGGAGGGGAATGCAGAGAAACCCCAGGGTGGCCAAAGACCAACTTCTTTAGGTCTTGAAAATGCCTCACCACATTCACTCATTGTGCTCCTGCTGCCTCTATTTAGTCTAGACCAGCACCATGTTAATGGAAATTTACTCCTCTGGATCCCAAAATATTTATCACTGCGCTATGCTGTCTGGTGGCAGTAGGTTGTGTGTCCATCAGCCTGGAGTGCCTGTTACCAGGGATAGATGCATCCCCTGCTTCCCTTCCCCATCCCTAACATCCCAGAGCGCTGACGAGAAGGTTAAAAGGATTTGAGATGAGGGATAACAAAAAGTATCCATGCTCTCCATGCCACGAGCTGTTGTGGATGGTTTTAGGACTGCCATGGCCCCTGGACGTGGTCACTTTGTGCCAGCTTTCTACTTGTCTAATCACAGTGGGTTTGGAGGAGTTATTCTTGATTGTTACTGGTCAACTTAATGATGAACAGGACCAGGCCATGTGGATGGCCACGTGGATGACCAGGCCATGCATGTGGATTCGGTTTCCTCTCCTCTTCCTGGAAAAGTTTACCACAAGGCACATGTCACACTGACCCCTGGTGAGATGAGAGCCAGATCTTCCAGCAAAAACACACACCAAGACAATTCCTCACAGGTGTAAGGGTCAGACATCACGTCTTCCAGAGCAAGTTTATTAAAATTTATGGACATATGTAGACTATGAAATACGAACACCCCAGCTGAGCATTCACTGTCTCCTGGAGACTTTGCCTTCTAGGGCTAATCACATTATTACTATAAAAGGAAAAGAAAATACTGAGTGTCTGCTCTGAGGGACAGAGGAAGAACCTGCCCTGCATCCTCTCATGAGGACAGACTTCTGCATGTTGGTGATCTGCTATCTGGGGTAGATGTTGGTGGCCGCAATGCAGTTTCAACAGAAAAAAAAAACATTTTCGAAAAAAGAGAAATATTGTTCTTTCCTGGGTGGTTCAAGAATTGCTTTGGAGTTTCTTCAGGTCATTTTGTTTGTGGAGGAGTTTTCTTTCAGTTGTTGTAAGTGTTTTGACGTGTGCATGTTAAATGCATATTTTCAGCTCAAACCTCCAGATTTTTCAATGGGATAATGCATGTCCTAAACTGCCAGAAGCTCTGAGATGCCAACGTCACTAATCATACTGCAAAAAAGGAAAGAAACTTTCAGATTTTGTACTTATAGCCAGGTAAAGATTTGAACAAGAAGCACAGAAGCAACTGAACGAGCATCAAGAGCTGATATTCCTGGAGAACTCATCAATTCTTAGTAGGATATTTATAGTCCTGCTGATGATGACTTTTAAACATTAATTGTCTTTTTATTTTTTTTAATCATGAATTGCCAGGTCTCAGTACCTGAAGCTTCCCTCTCATCTTAAAATCTCTGGTCTGGAGAGGGATTTCTCTATATACATCAGCTCGTCATGCTTTTTTTTTACATCTCCTCTATTAATATTGAACAAAGTTTAAATAAGAGCATCTAACAGAAAGAAGGAGCAGAAAATGAAATATTAGAATCATTGTGGATATTTGTTTCTGCAGTTTTGGGTTGGAGTAAAGATATGGGCTGAACTTTAGGATTCTAGTATGGAATTCAAGAAAAAATAAGACTTTATGGTTTGGTTTGTTTTTTTGTTTGTTTGGTTTTTTTTGTCTAAAAGGGGAAAATTATGGAACTGGAGAAAACGTCTAGCAGAACAACATGACTTTCAGGTTGTTCTTCTGACTGTGAGACCTGGCAGACTGTGCAATGTGGAACATGCAGGTTTCCTATGAACCCGACGCTGTCTCTGGACAGTGGGCACATCGGGAGACGTGTCCTTTGAAACCAGTATAACTCAGCATGAGCAGTTTGAGCCAGCTAATGGGAACAGGGTAGAAAAGAGTTAATTTCTAGCTAATTATTTATCTCTGCCAGATCTGTGATCTTTCCGGTGAGGCACTCGAGCTACATCATTAATGAGGAAACTAGTGAGGAAATCCTCAGGAAATCCCATATCTGAGTGTACAGAGTCTCTGCTCCCTTCTCAGCTTTCACTGGAGGTGTTTCCCATCTAAAAGGCAGGCTTGATGTGTGAAAGTGAATAATAAACCCATTCCCCCAAGAAACACTTGATCTTCATCCAATCCATAACTCACCACAGTCCGACAGCAAGGGACCCCTTGCTGGCAGCGTCCGAAGGACCTCGAGTTGGGTAGAGGACAGTGGTCGGGGGAACAGGTACCCCCAGCCTGTTTGCATTGCACTTCATTATTAGGTGCACGCATGAAACCTGCACACAAAAAAAAAATCCCAGAGCCTTGATTTTCTTTCACAAAGAAGACTAGGAACAAAGTAGGGTTATAGCATGACACCAATATCAGAGTAGAGCAGACCCTCTACTCCGCTCTGGTGAGAACCCACCTGGAGTACAAGAAAGTACAATAAAGATATGAACCTGTTGGGGCAGTTCCAGAGGAAGGCCAAGAAGATGATCGGAGGGCTGGAGCACCTCTCTCAGGAGGAAAGGCTGAGAGAGTTGAGGTTGTTCAGCCTGGAGGTCTCCGGGGAGACCTTATTGCAGCCTTTCAGCCCCCTTAAAGGGGGCTTATAAGAAAGATGGGAACAAACTTTTCGGTAGGGCCTGATAGGCTTGATAGAAAAAGGGGTAATCATTTTAAACTAAAAGAGGGTAGATTTAGACTAACTATAAGGAGGAAACTTTTACAGTGAAACCTTTTACAGTGAAACATTTACAGTGAAACCCTGTTGCCCAGAGAGGTAGGAGATGCCCCATCCCCAGAAGCATTCCAGGTCAGGTTGGTCAGGGCTTTGTGCAACCTGATCTAGTTGTAGATGTCCCGGCTCGTTGCAGGGGTTTTGGACTAGATAACCTTCAAAGGTCCCTTCCAACCCAAACTATTCTATGATTCTATGATTCTGTGAATATTCTAGTCTGCCTGTAGACTGGCCCCATCCGTACCATTAAATTCCCTTATTTTCCAAAGTGGGAAGGTTCAATGCATCCAATGGACCCAGCTGGCGTCTTTTCATTGCTGAAGTCTTCCCAACACGCTGGCATCGCTAGCTGGTCCAGGACAAAAGGGACTAAACCCCATTTTATTTCCATTTCTATTTGAGGTTCTCCATATTCACAATCTTCCCTCTGCATTTCCTTTGATTTTATGTAGCTCTTACCTAAAGTGCCTTGGAGCATTAAGAGAAGAACAGCAAAGAAAAGGGAAAAGATCTTCATGTCCGAGTTCAGTGCCACCAAATACAACAGCCACTAAGAAAAAAACCAGAAAGAGGTTATGCATTTCTCCTACATTTGTCATTAGCTAATCCAAACGCTCTTTATGACATGTAAGCTGCAATTTGTTAATAAAAATTGTCATTTATGCAATAGAGTAAATCTTCTAGAACAAATCTTTTGAAATGCCACTTTCAGAGGAAAGATATCTTTGAAAGCATGTTGCATAAGATCAAGAAAATGCATTTATGTCTACAAAACATAAAAGAATTAGATGAATATTGTGGTTTTCTTTCCATCAACCTGGATGATATAATTTAAAAAAAAAAAAAAAAAGTAAGAAATGTGTAGATAATGACTTAAGCCATTCCAATTTCTCTGGATAATAAACACCCAGAAACTTTAATTATCCAAATAATAGTAATTTTTGTAGCATATGAGACAGTAGTAAGTCCTTGAAAATATCTTTATGGAAAAAGCTAAGGAGCCATTTATCCTCCGTCTCATAACACCTCTATAATGTGTGAAAAACTCAAAGTATCTCTTCACTGTCATTTCTTGCTGCAGATTCTAGTTAACTTTTGAAAATAATACAAACTACTATAATCATTCAGAATCACCATTATTGACCATAATAATCAGCCAAACACATTATTGAAATGGCAAACATTGTACATTTCAGTTGTTTATGAGGATTTAATTAAGCTGCAAAATTATAATTCAATTATAATGATTATTTTATTTCTAGAGAAGCAAGGAATATTATCAAAAAGATATGTATTTTTCTCCTTATGGGTTGAAACTGGTGTGGAAACTCTACACCTTCAGCTCACTCTAGAGGACTTCAGGAGAGGGGGCACGGTGGCCAGTCTGTCCTACCTGGTTGCTCTCAATGGGGAGTTCCATAGCGCGATGTCTTGCTCCAAAACAACTCTCTTTATATATTCCTGATGATGACAGAGCTGCCACAGACCGGCTGGCCAAGGACATGGGCTTCTCACAGTGATTCCCAGCAGTCGAAATGTCACTTCCCAGCAGTCGATGGGAAATGGTGACCATTTGTGAACTCCCTCCCTTTTCTCTGGTCCATCAGTTGGCTCTTCCAAAAAGTACCACACCCCCACACCCCCTGGTTTGTGTACAACATATTGATCCATGGTGGGCTGTGAAAAAAAGGGCCCTGGGACATACATTGGAAACTGCTTGTTTGGCTCCAGCCAGGACCTAATTCTTCAGGGCTGTCCCATGGCCATGGTGCCTGGTGCTGATTGCAGAAAGGTCCTCTCTGAAGCCTGGAGATACCTACCCCAGCACCTAAACAGCTGTGAATGTTCCCTAAACATTAGGGAAGTGCAGTTTTTGCACAAGACTTTAAAAAAAACCACAATGTCCTGATAAGTCTTGAGTGCTGTAGATAATGTCTGGAGAGCAAAGAGGGGTTGAGCACCCAGCCTAGCTCAAGCAACCCTTCTGCAGCAGCTCAATCATACAGAAGAACACGCTTATCTGTGCTTATCTGCACCAAGAACATTTTCATTTTTCTTGCATTTACCACACCTATATTCTATTCATTGCAGAGGAAATAACTATTTTTTGAATAATTAAAGTTTCAGGGAAGCACGCACTTCCACGCACCCACTTTCTAGGTGGCCAAAGGAAACAACATCTACAAAACATGCTTTGGTCAAACATGAGGACAAGAGGAAACGGCCTCAAGTTGCGCCAGGGGAGGTTTAGATTGGATATTCGGAAAACTTTTTATGCTGAAAGGGTTATCAAGCATTGGAACAGGCTGCAGGGAAGTATTTGAGGCACCGTCCCTGGAGGTATTTAAAAGACAAGTAGACATAGTGCTTAGAGATATTTTTTGGTGATGATTTTTGTCAGAGTTAGGTTGATGGTTGGACTCAATCTCAAAGGCCCCTTCCAACCTAGGCGATTCTATGGTTCTATGAGCCCCCGTAGGATTAGGGCCAGAGAAACTGATGGCAGCCCTGCTGAAGGCTTCCTGAAGGACCCAGGTGAGTCCAGAAAAACGATGTTGCATTTTAATTATCATACTACTAAGAGTCTGGAAAAAAATCCCAACATCCTCGTACTCCAATCAGCCATCCAAGCAGCATCCACCTCCGCAGTCACCTGCCTGCCAGAAGAGGGCAATGAAGAGCTAATACTGAAATTTCTCTCCAAGAGCCTTCTTCAGTCAAGAGTAGGTAAATTATTCTGACAACAGGGTTTTATGTATTTTCTTCTTAATTATACTGATGTCTTCTGATCCCCGGCGTTGGTATGTTAGTGAATTATGCTTTCTGACAGTCCAATCTCAAAGCCCTCAGTGTTTTGCAGCCTGCTGTGGACTCCTGCAATGGACAAGAGCCCAGTCCTCACTCTGAAAATCATACTGACCCTAACAGGTCACAGAGGCTGGTCCAGGGAGAAGGACCGTGGGATGTCTTTTGCCTCAGCAGCTGGAGACAGCCAACAATTAACGCCTAGGGAGGTGGGACACATTTGCTTCCTTTAGAAATCATCAGTCTCTGTGTCACAGGAGCCCCAAATACTGTTTACTTAGCCCCAAGTTATATGACAGGAAAAATCCAAACAGATTATTTGACTGCTCAGAAAGAGACAGCTATTTCAAATCCCATCCCTGTTATTTAATTGATGGAACATGCATTTGTGCTTTACAGTAGGCAAGCACATTTGTTTTTATTGTTTGTGTTTGTTTTTTTTTTCTTTGAAAAAAAGTCTTACTTAATCAAATGATGAAATACAAGGAGGCAGAAATAAATACTGTGAATATTAAATTCACAAATGGGTTCCTGGAGGCACAGAGCTCTGAACTGAGCTTTTGGGATCTGGCAATCAGTCACCTCTTGAAAAGGACCTTGAAATGGGATAAAATTACTCTTTCTTCCTTTTTCCCTCTTTGTGTCTGTGCCGGCTGCCCAAACTGGTACAAAACAGAGCAATATGATATGATAATGAATATGAATCAAGAGAGGGATAAGGTTTTCAACTAATTAATCATATCTGTTGTTATACTTGATGTAAAACTTACTTTAAATTTCGTAAATATGGTAATTATCTGTTATTCTAATTACAGAATATTATTATTGATTCTAAATATTGTTTTGGTTACTCAAGCTCACAAAAAGTATACTTTTGCCTAACCTGTTTCTTGGCAATTAAACACATATAATAAATGAACGAATATTGCATATCAATTAATATTGTATACTGGAAGTATTTTGACAGCTCTATGTCTTATGCAGTTTCTTTTCTCTGTGGTACTGCAAAGGATACTGTGTGGGGCCCTAAAAATCATGTTATTCTCTTACAGAGACAACAAGTGCAAGCACATATATGTATATATATAGATATGTGTGTGTGTGTATCAGTATGCCTGTGTATATGTACACATATATTCATAATATACAAATATTCTGAGAGAAATAAAGGCTGAATTTTCTAAACTGCTTTATATTTTATCTTAGCTGAAGAACACATGAATAGAAAAGACTAATCCAGATATTCTAATTTTCTAATATCCTAGTTTTACTCAAGAATAGCCAGGATATTAATTTAAGTAAATTTATTTAGTTACACATATACTATAATGATGGCGTTTCTTACTCTCCCATTTCCCTGCAGTCCACCTACCAAATGCACACTGATATATATATATATGTATATATATATTTATATATTTATATATAAAATGTTCTTAATGTGAGCCTGTGGAAGGACTCTTCTGGCTTTTTATCTCTCAGTATGCCACTGACTCCTGTGCTCTGTGAATATCCAGGTCTCGTTTTTTTTTCTCACACTCAGACAAATGTCACCTGAGATTCCACCTGGCCTTCCCAGCTGCTCCACCAAGGCTTGGTCTCCTCTCTCCTGACCCGTGTCCACCAGGGGGAGGTCTCAGACAGTCCAGAGCCCTGCAAATTGCTCTAGATGCTGGTGTGGAGGCAACGGGGTTAAGCCCTTCGTGTCTGTATTATCACCTCCGTCATGCCGCAGCTTACCTCTGATGATGGGATGTCCTCAGCCAACCTGAAGCCATAGAATCCTTTACCTTCCCTTTGTCATCCTCTTCCTCCAGTGTCCTCTGTGCAATGACAGGAAGAGTTGACAGACCTTTGGTACAATTGCCCAATGCTTGTCCTTGTGGCACATCACAATTTACAAAAAAAAACAAACAACCTCATGAAATCCAGCCAGGGAACAGCCCTGCTGTCCATTCAGTGGCCTTGGTGAGCCCCGTGGAAACCTGCCCAGACCTGGCTTGGCCAAAACCTGCTTGGAAATCACAGACTGAGCTGCCCCCTGCTCCCTCTGAACACAGAGGGTGGGCTGCACCTCTCCCCACACAGGGACTCCCGAGCTCAGAGAAGACATAAGCAAACAGAGGATTTGCCAGCTACTTGCAAAGCCCTTGAAATATGAGGGCAAATGTAGTTCTTGAGGAACCAGAGAGTGAAAAATCATCTTTACGTCTACAGAGCAACAGTAATATTTGTCTGAGCTTCACTAACTGTAATGCAAATCCAGATTTTACGCCGGATGGAGAATTTATCCAGCTGGGACAGACACATAGATTTAGACAATCTGAAGGTGGACATCTCGGCTACCTTCCTGTTCAGGGCACTCAAACAACCATAAAGCTGATAGCTGATCTTGAGGAAGATATTCACAGAATCATAGAATGGTTTGGGTTGGAAGGGACCTTCAAGACCATCCAGTGCCACCCTCTGCCCTGGGCAGGGACACCCCCCACCAGACCAAGTGGTTCCAAGCCCCGTCCAACCTGGCCTTGAACACCTCCAGGGATGGGGCAGCCACAGCCTCTCTGGGCAACCTGGGACAGGGGCTCACCATGCTCACAGTCAAGAATTTTTTCCTGATATCTCATCTAAATCTCCCCTCTTTCAGTTTAAAGATATTACCCCTCATCCTATCAAAGGGGGGCTCCTATTTCCAGCAGTGAGATTTCTTAAAATCATTCACATGAAGTCCCACAAAGAGAAACAGCCCATTTCCATCCACTTCCTCTCCCAAATGTGGCATCCCTCCTGGGCAGCTAGGTTTCTGGTCCTCCTGGTTACATGATCCAGAAGGTCTGTAAAGCACTGCAGGAATCACCAGGGGAAGTTGGCTATGTCCATTCTGTTGCACCGTAATAAAAATAAACGTGTCCCTGGAAACAGTTGTTACAAAGTGTAAATTCAGGACTCCAGAACTTCACAAAAGTTTTAGATTCCTCCTCCTCTTCCTTTAGTCCAAGGCGGCTTAAGCATGTTTACACATATGGCCCAATTCAACCGCTCATACAAGTTTTGGGCTGCTGCAGTACTGGGTTGCCTGAATCAGGAATTATCACAGCATTTTTTAAGGCAACATATTTTTTTTCCTTCACATAAAGAAGCCATAACCAAGCAGTCCCTGGGCACTCCTGCTCCAGTCCAACATCACCAGCGCAATTAATGTCCATGAAACCTGGTGCCACTCTGCTCCCATCTCCAGCACCAGCCCCACCTAGAAAATTACCCTTCTACCCTGCGTTCCTGCAAGTCTGTGTTGCTTTTTTCAAGCCACACTTTTTTCCAAAGGGAATAGAGTAGACACAGTTCTGCAACTGTCAAAAGGGAAAACAGTTGGAACCTTTGGATGAGGGTACCACAGATCCAGACCTTCTGCCTGGTGGGACACAACAGAGCCAAGTGTCTGACGGCCAAGCTGAGAGCATCTGTGTGCATCTGGGTCTTCCCACCATCCTCCAACTATGGAAATGAGCTCCTCGTGTCATGGGTTAACAAATCTGCTACTGCAAGGCATGGCTTGACTTTAAATTGTTGGCTCATAGGCAATTATTTGTTGATATCTTTTATGGGGTAAAACTGGAGCAGAGAGTGGGATAAGGAGAGACACATCCAGAGGAGACGGGGTAGCATGGGAGAGGCGGAAGGTCCAAAAGGAAGAAGGACCAGGCATCTTGTCAGGATGGGGATAAGGAAAGGTGGAAAGAAAGAACATTTCTTGCTGTTGCAGAAAGGGGCTGTGTGGGGTTTGTAATAACCAGAAAACCACATAAATTTGCCAGGCTAAAGGTAAACCTGGAGGGAAGGTTTGGTCACCACTAGATGCAGGCGACAGGGAGGTCTGCATTTCTCCATGCCAAAAATCTCCTCATTTGACTTTGTTCACTGATAAAATCCATGTTAGAGATTCAGAGACTTTTGTTTTCAATGTGTTCCCTGTGAAAAAAAAAAAATGCAGAAAATTCCTTCTCTGTGCTGTGGTTGTGGACCATCAGGGGTTTAAAAACACATGGCCAGCTCCATCGGTCGCTGCCATGGAAGAGGAGACTGAGCCTCAGCAGTCTCTTTTCACATGTGCTTTTCACATGTGCTACTCATCCTCCCTACCCTACCCTGGATTATATGGAATAAACTGTCAATAAAGATGTCCTGACAGAGGGTGGAGTTAATCATAGAATCATAGAATCCTAGAATGTGTTGGGTTGGAAGGGACATTTAAAGGCCATCCAGTCCAACCCCCCTGCAGTGAGAAGGGACATCTTTAACTAGATCAGGTTGCTCAGAGCCTCATCAAGCCTGGCCTTGGATGTCTCCAGTTCTTCATATGGTTTATACTTAGAGCAGAAGGGTTTCAGAAACAGGAATTGCTGCTTCTGTGTCCCAGAAAGGACATAAACTGAGTAAAAGCAAACGTGCTTATGGCTCAGAAACTGTAAAATTTTTACAGCCTTTGAAGTAAATATTTAATGTTTGAATGCCTATATGTATACTGATCCATGTATATAATATGTATATACAAATATACATGCACAAGTATATAAAGAAAATTTGTGACTTCTGACTGGCGTTCAAAACTGGAAGGATCAGAAATGAAATTTCTTCTTAATAAACTGCTTTTCTTTCATAGAAAATTTGGGAAATAGATTATGAGGTTGGCAGGTGTGCTGATTATCCTGCCAGAGGCTGGGCAGCCTGAGAAAGGTTGATATCGGTAAGGACAGTGAAACAATGGAAAAAACCAAGAATAATCCAGAGATGAAGCAGTAGAAATGAAAATGTGATCTATTATAATATTTTATATGAAAGATTGTATTCCTGCTATAATTTCATACCTCAGAATTTCATTATGCACTAGGCTATTAACTTTGTAATTAATAAGCTGAGACGTAAGCAATGTTTATTCTTTTACTGACATGGGGAGGAAAGACAACCAGAAGGTTGGATGTAAAGGACAAAATGTTATGAAGGGAAGAAACGACCACGCTACTGCTGCAAATTAGAAGATGAAGCTGCGTACCAAAGGCAGAAAAAGGAGCCTGTGGGACCAAAAGGAGCAGTCATTGCATGTTTCCAGGTATTTTACGTAACCCTGTGGCCTAACGTATCTTACACAAATGTGGATGGTCTAAGATAGGTTGCACAAAGATCAGGGACTTTGTGGTGAAAGCAGTCTCAAAGCGGACTCTCCTTTCTCATTGGAAGACACCAAAGTACCGGACAAATTTTTCTGGAAAAGGCTTTTTTTAATTGGCCCATGAGTGGACTGCCAGCATCCCCAAATCTTTACATAAAGAGGCGTGTTTGGGTCTGGAGCAGCCGCTGGAGAAGAGACAGACAGCGCTGGTGATCCTCCACCTCCTCCACTGGTAACTCCTTGCCTGGTTCTGGCCAGGCACCCTCACCTTTTCGCCTCTATACACTTCTTTTCCTTTCATTAATCTCAAGTTTAATGAGTATTCTGCTTTCATTAACCCCTTCCTTCTAATGACTCCAGTGCGTCCGGGCTGTATGTGTCCTGCAGAACCGTGGGTCACTTGCAGGGCTTGCAGAAGGAAACTGTGTTTGCTGACCTCCAAGAGGAGTGAACCCAGAAACCTTCACTCAAGGCATCAGAGAGGGCTTGTGGGTTAAGAAATGTCTAGCTGCCTACAGAAACAGGCATCTGGCCAGCCCAGCACTTCAGAGTTGCATTTTGAGCTACATATCTTGCCTGAATTCCAGTAATATTTTGAGGCAGTTGTCACCTTAATTGATGTTCAAGTGACACAGACGTCTTTTTTAGACTTTCTGAAGGACAACCATTGGTTCAGTCTCTGAACACTTTGTGAACTACATTGAAGTGAAGGTGAATAATCTGTGGGTCTGTATTAGTTCCAGAGTAACCCGTCTGGTGTTGAACAGATCCGGAATATCTTTTTTTTTTCAATGCAAGAAGATCAATATTAAAAAGCAAACCCACAATAGAATCTCAAAATAATTTTGGTTGGAAAGGAGTCCAAGAGTTTCTAGTCTGAATCCATGCTCAAAGCAAGGCTAATTAGGTCAGGTTGATTAAAGGTATATTCAGTGAAATTTTTACTATCTCCAAGGATGCAGTTTTCACTCTGTTTTTCATTCAAGTCCACCGTATTTTATAAGATTTTGGCTTTGGTCACTCTGGGCATGTTTTAAGCATCTCCCAGTGAGGAGGGGACCCTCCAGTGTCTTTCGGTCTTGTGGTCTCTACTCATTACAGGTAAGGAATTCACATCCCAGCTCTGGCCATGAGGATCCTCTACCAGCTCCTGGTTGTCCTCTTCATGATGCTCCAAGGGGCTGCAGGTAAGGTGTGAGGGGGGTAGAGAGAGGAATTAGAGAGGGGAGAAAGAGAAAGCATCCGCTTTCGATCGCTTTCATGATAAATGACTATTCTCTTTCCACTGTGCAGGTCAGCACTTCATTCCTAGGCCATTTAATCCTTGTGCAGCCCAAAATGGACGCTGTTTCCCAGGGATATGTCGGCGGCCATATTACTGGGTTGGAACATGTGTTAATGGATTCTCTTGCTGCAGAAGGTATGTAGAAGTGCAGGGATCACCATCACAATGACTGATAGCCTCCTTAGCTTTTGTCCAGAGCAACATCTTAGAGGCACAGTTCCTGACACCATCCAGTCTTCCATCTCCAATGCCAAAGCTGCTGGCATAGACAGTCCTCAGGGGACGTTCGCTCTGGTGCCATGAAATAAAGAGAACCTCACTGCAGAAAAGCTACCGGTGGGTAACCTGAGACTCTCTCTTCTTCACTGTGCAGGGGGTGGCGTGCCTGAAGGCTGCCTGGATACTCCTTGGAGATCCTTTCTGCTTCTACCGAATGGCCTCTGAATTACCGTGATCCCATTGTTCCTGGTGGCACCAGTTCCTGCTGCAACGAAAAGCTCTCAAAAATATTCCTTTGCAGTGAAGCAAACATCAGTATCTGCAAAAACATAAATATAAACCAGGCAACACCATGGAAAATATTTCTTTCCCCCCTTTAATAAAATCAGTTACAATGACATTCATATGTTTGAAGCTTGGGTGTTTTTTGTAGGGAAGGAGGGGATGTTTGTCAGAACTCTTGCACCACGGGCAATAACACACGGGTGGGCTTGTGGCTCTTACAGCTAGACATTTCTCCTCTTGCACCCCGTCATCCCCCAAGGGAAAAGGGAGGTCATTTCATCCCCCGCTTCCCAATAGCCATATCCCTGGAACACTCCTGCATTTACCATGGTATTTTTGTCAGGGGTGAAATCTAGCTTCCCTCTACGATGATTGCATGGGTGCTTGGGTCCAGCAGATACACATTCTGGTGGTTTCCATGCTGCTTTTTGAAGGTATTATGGTATTTTTGACTGAGATGTCAGAGACAGAATTCAGGCTTTCTGTCTCTTTTTCCCTGCCATCATGGTGTAGCAGTGTAGAAAATGCCAAGATATCTCCAGATGTTTCCTTCAGAGGGCCTGGAGGCATCTGAGAAATTTCACTTCTGAGGGGACCTCACGCAAGAGAAAACCAGGAACATTTTGTATAACACCAGACCTGCGACAGTGACACAAACCGGGAACAAGGGTACAAAGAGGGAAAGAGAAAGACACTAGCAAACACATTTCCAAAAGTTATAGATGTGCAACGTAATGATTCGGACATTGTCTTCTCAGAAGCACTGTAGTGTGAAAAGGGGCAAAGCGGTTTTTGGCAGAAAATAAACCCCCTTGCGTTCTAACACTCCTCACCGAGGTGGGAGGCCAGGTGCCGCTAGGTTTAAATTCTGAGTGATGCCCAATTCAGCACTATCAGTCCAATCGCGTTTAATACGTATTAAACTATTACGATTTGCATACACTAATAGTGGACTGCACCTTCAGTCTAGTCGTGCTCCTGAACTAGCACGGCCACTCTCGAGTCTTTGGTCACGTTCAGTGAGAAACCAAAATGACTGGCTACTTAAAAAAAGTGCAGTTTATTTAAGCAACAGATATATAGGTTCTTAGGGTTGCCGGTGATAAATACACTGTCTGCAAAGCACGTGCAAATGAAAGTATTGTTACATATACAAAACACGCGACAAAGTTCTAAAGATACAGCCTGGCTATAAATGTAGAAAAGAGAGTCTCTAGAGAAATTTCTAAGTTTACCAAGAAAGCACTAGGTATAATCTAAGTCTTACCTAAAGGCGTCCCTATGGGGGGGAAGAGAGGCTCAGCCCGTCGACTGCTCCCAGAAGTCACTGATGTAATTCTTTGAGATGATGTCTTCCCTGGGTATCCCCCCTCTCTCGGGCTATTTTTATACTATTTGTTATCTTCAAGGTGGAGTTTGAGTGACTTTAGTCATACATACTTTTATTATGATTGGTGTAAATTTTTCTCGCTTCACAATTAAAGGTGTAATTTACGAGAAATTCAGTGCGCGGGCTCAAGGAGGAGTGGTCGCACCTTGGAGGTGGGTAGCCTTTGGGATGGAGGTGTGTTTTGGTATTATAATGACGTTATAATGAGCAAAGTTCGCACAAAGGACAGCATTTCATCAAAATTTGACAAAATGTTGGCTCCGAGTATCGAGCGGGCAGCTAATTGGCAGCTTATCTGTTTCCTGGTATCATCCCATTCCCATATCCACTATACATCATAAGGTAAAGCCACAGAATAATTGCATCCCGTCCTGCACCTCATGTAGCTTATCAAGGAACCACAGATGTTGGATTCTTCATGCCAACTGTGGATGTTTTCTACCTCAGAAGCCTCTTGATTTTATACTTTTCCTTAATGTGTGAACAATGCTGTACTTTTGTATTTTTAGCCAATTTAGTATTTATTCCACAAGCACTTGCTACATGTGCACAGAACAGCACCCAGCCACATTACCAAACCAAGATGGTTTTGTCTCCTAATGGCTTGCTGGGTGGCTTTGGAGAGGTGGCCATGTATGTAAAAAACCCTCTGAAGGGGAAATTCTGGCTTTGATAGAGACACAGCTCCCATTTATACTGTTCGCAGGAGCTCGCAGGAGACGCTGTAGCACAGCATCTCCTAATGCAACATTTCTGGGTTTCTTGTATTTCCTTATGTTACTTTTGCATTGATTCTATCACCCTTATTGTAAAGGTTTGTACTTCAGATAAAAATCTTGACAATTTCTCTCCATAAACTATAAAGGAAGAGCAGTGAAAACAGCTTGGACTTTGATGTTTACCTTTAGGGCATCTAGAGTTTGGTGAGATCACTCCTTGTATTTGTCTCTAGAAAATATGATTCGATTTACAGAGATTCTTTGGGTTTCAGAAGCTTTAGGCTACATGGCCGGTGCCAAGGGGCTTTGAACACGCACTATGTGCCTGTCAGTCACAGTGTGGTCCTTACACCAAGAGGCTGGACTCTGCACTGGTAACTGAAACCTTCAATTAGCTGCCAAGTCAAAAATAAGATGGACGGCAGATTTGTTCATACAGGTGTTAATCTCATCATTTCTCCCTGGTTACTCAGGATAACTACATGACCATTAAAGACTTCAGCTTGATTAAATATTTTTTAGTATACTGTTAGAAGTTTATGACTGTGTATCCATTCATTATTGACTCAGATGATCTATACTTGGGTGAAATCTTTATCTGCTGATTATAATGTGGTACATGGCTTGCAAATTCACTTATGACTATAGAACAGCATCTAAATACTGGTTATACTCCTTTTGGTGGATCTACTTGGGCAGTGTAACTGCTGTTAACAGCTTTTTCAGCTAACCTAGAAGAGTCTGAATTTCTATACTAACTATACACTCCAGAGTGGCATCAAAATACCTTGATCTCCTGTGCATCGATTATGCCTTATGGTGAGAATTCGGTGCAGCACACACAAGTAGGCTAAGGGATGATGTTACCGCATGACTGAGGAGCAGTTTGTGGTTATCTAGGCCACCAACCATCACTGCTGTTCAACCAAGCTCCTCTTGGGAGCACATGAAAACATCTGCTCTTTGGCAAGCTGAAGGGGCTCAGCCTTTTGTTGGTCCCGATGTTCTAGCTATGCCTGCATACAATGACTTCCAGGTGCTTGGAGCCTTCTTTGCCATGACCAAACTGTCCCCTGGAGGCGAAGGATGGAACAGCAGACAAGTATTTTGTATAGCAGCATTTTAAATAGGGGTGACACTACTAGAAGACCTCCTTAATATTTGCTGCCTTTTTTTTTGCACCAGAAAAATGTTAGGAGCAGAGTTTGAGATTCTCCCTTTTGCTCCTAAATGCCTCATCTGCTGTGCTAGATACAAACTCCTAAGGCAGAGGTAAGATCCTCCTTCCCCTCTGGGAAGTGATCTTGGCACAATTCCCCAAACATCTTGATTTGAAAAGGGTGAAAACCATTTTTCCTCATGACACTCTGCAGCCTCATTGTGCAGACAGTTCCCTTAACAGTGTATCTCACCTGCATCAGGCAGAGCAGCGCTTCAGGCTCCATCTACCAGTTCTTGTACCAGGGCTCTAAGCACTATAGTATTACACAGAATGCTGATCCCCTCATAATATTTGTCCTCCTCCAAAGAGGAGTGGGTGATCTGGACCTGAAATGAGTGGGGGAGTGGGGCATCATTGGCGAGCTCCAACTCGAAGGAGTTGGAGTGAAGACTTGCCATGGAGATAGAGGGAAACACGACTGGTGCGTCTTCTGAACTTCAGCGAAACAAGAAAGCAAAAGAAACACGTTATTTAAGCAGAAGGAAACTCTCCATGAAGACTCCCTTTCCCTCTGCACTGAGAACAGTAAGAAAGTAGATGGTGTTCTGGGTAGAGAGGATTACTTACCTAATGTCAAGAGCCAAATGACTGTGTGGTTAGGGGCTGGGCTGGATCCCATGGGCTTAGCTGGTCTGGGTGAACACAGGTTCCCCGGGTAAAGTAGTACCCTGATACTGCTGTAATCCTGGTGTAAGTCAGGTCTACCAGCAAAAGGTCTACCAGTGCTGAAGAACAATGCTGAGATCCTGAAGGGCAAAACACTGATACATTCCTCCTGAGGTATGAAACTGACTGACTGTCTCCTGCTCATCAGAACAGGATGGAAAGGTTTTCCACCCTGAGAGCCACAAAGCAAAATCTCTAAAAGGCCTGGCTCACTGCTATGACCTTTGGACAATCAAAGGTGCTCCATCCCTCCTCTTCTTCTCCCTTTCCTGTCTCAGACAGAGATATTTTGATTGTAATGATAGGAGTGACCATGTACAATTTATAATTATCAGTGTCAAGTATGCTCATTTTTAAAGCCAAGTCCTTGCCATTACTTGCACATAGGACCTTGGATATGGTAAAAATTAATGATGCATCTTTGTTTCCTTGAAGAATCAGGTTGAGTAACAATAGCAGTTGGTGGGCAAACTAACCGCAAACTCTTGGCAATTTGTGAAGTAACTGTAACATTTGTAATTTTATTCCCTCCATTTTTCCGCTTTATGGCCAGATGTTCATAGACACACCAGAAATTCAACTGTCATTTTTTCCTACTGCAAAAACAATTCACTTTTACTTACAAAAAATATGTTGAAAATAAAAAGTTATCTCAATTATCGGGGTATGCATTTAAGGGAAATCATTTATAGGCATGTTTTCATGTGCATATATGTCTATATGTGACTGTGCATGTATGCACATGTGCACAC
Organism: Chroicocephalus ridibundus; assembly: GCF_963924245.1. Lineage (NCBI taxonomy): Eukaryota > Metazoa > Chordata > Aves > Charadriiformes > Laridae > Chroicocephalus > Chroicocephalus ridibundus. The sequence goes on along the minus strand of NC_086286.1, from coordinate 125,443,519 downwards.
TTCTGTATACTTAAGAAATTAATATCAGAGTATTGAAAAAATGACGTCACTAGTAACTAAAATGAGGAACAATAAGCAATTAAAATATTTCAGTTTAGTTTTGATATAAATGATCTGTAGGACATCGTGTCCTTTGCAGCGATCTTGGTCAATTAGAAATACTACTCATTCAAAATAGCAAATATATAACCTACTATGACGTACTTCAGGTGTCATATTAAAATATTGCATGAACAATGAACAATGTTTATTTCTTGACTGAAGTGAGGCGTAAAGTAAAACATGATCTGAAAAAGTATTCAATATTGATGCCTTTGGATAGCTATTGGGTATGTCAGCAATTGACTTGGTGCAATACAAGATCAGTAGATAGGAAAAGATCACTAGACCTTAGAGATTATGCTGAGGCTCCTCAGTTCTTCATTATACGAATCCAGTTTGATTTGGATTTTACTATTGAATAAACCACAAAACAATGTAAGTTGGAATGGGTGTTTGGAGACCATCTGGTCCATCCATTCCTCCAGACAGAGCCAGTTTTAAAGGCAGATCAGGTTGCCTAGAACTTTTTCCAGCTGGGTTTGAATATCTATATGGGGATGGAGATTCTATAAATTCTCTGGGCCCTCATGCCAGTGTTTGATGACCCTCATTGTGAGAAGGCTTTTTTCCTTATACCTAATTGGAATTTCTCTCATTGTAATTTGTTTCTGTTATCTTTCATCCCTCCAATATGCACCTCTGGGAAGAGTGTGGCTCCATCTTCTCTATAGCTACCACTAGGTAGTTTTGAACAGCAATTAGATGACCCTTAGCCATGCCTTCTCCAAGCTGAACAAAGATGAGTCCTTCAGCCTCTCCTCAAAGGGCTGATCCCCCAGTCCAAACTCTCCAGGTTTACAGAAGAAAGAAATGTTAAGTACACTATGCAGGACTTTGAGGGGGTGTAGCCCATACATTGGTTCACGCCTCACTGGGCACTGGAGTACCTTTAAAGCAAAACTTCTAGTTCACTTTCCTCCTACGGAATCTAGTTTGCACACATGGAAACCCCTCTACAAACCAAACCAGCAGGGGACCATCAGGAGGTTACTTCAAAACTGCACTAATGCAATTGTAGACTTCGCTCCAGATCATAGAATCATAGAATCATAGGGTTGGAAGGGACCTCTGGAGATGATCCCGTCCAACCCCCTGCCAGAGCAGGGTCACCTTAGAGCAGGTGGCACAGGAACGTGTCCAGGTGGGTTTGGAATATCTCCAGAGACGGAGACTCCACCACCTCTCTGGGCAGCCTGTGCCAGGGCTCCGCCACCCTCACAGGAAAGAAGTTCCTCCCCATGTTTAGGTGGAACTTCCCATGGTCAAGTTTGTGCCCGTTACCCCTTGTCCTGTCCCTGGGCACCACTGAAAAGAGCCTGGCCCCATCCTCCTGACACCCACCCTTTCAGTATTTATAAGTGTTGATAAGGTCCCCCCTCGGCCGTCTTTTTTCCAGACTGAAGAGACCCAAATCCCTCAACCTTTCTTCATAAGAGAGATGTTCCAGTCCCCTCATCATCTTGGTAGCCCTTTGCTGTCCCCTCTCCAGCAGTTCCCTGTCCCTCTTGAACTGGGGAGCCCAGAACTGGACACAGTGCTCCAGGTGCGGCCTCCCCAGGGCAGAGTACAGGGGGAGGATGACTCCCTCGACCTGCTCTTCTCTTCTTGATGCCACACTCTTCTTGATGCACCCCAGGATGCCATTGGCCTTCTTGGCCATGAGGGCACATTGCTGGCTCATGGTCATCCTGTTGTCCACCAGGACTCCCAGGTCTCTTTCCACTGAGCTGCTCTCCAGCAGGTCGGCCCTCAGCCTGTCCTGGTGTGTGGGGTTATTCCTCCCCAGGTGCAGCACCCTACACTTGCCCTTATGGAATTTCATAAGGTTCCTCTTTGCCCAACTCTCCAGCCTGTCCAGGTCTCTCTGGATGGTGGCACAGCCTTCTGGTGTGTCAGCCACCCCCCCAGCTTTGTGTCATCAGCGAACTTGCTGAGGGTGCACTCTATCCCCTCGTCCAGGTCATTGATGAATATATTGAAGAGGACTGGACACAGTACTGACCCCTGGGGAACACCAGTGGATACCACTCTAGAAATGTCTGTGCTCACCTGTGGACAAAAAGGCAAGGGAAATGTTAGGAATTGAGAGGGAAAAAAAGGAGTTGAAAACAAAAGAGTAAGTATGATTAGGCACCATGCAAATCCAAGATGCATTTTGGACATTGCATGAAATTCTAGCCAGCCTATTCCCAAAAGGGTATAATAGAACTGAAAAAATAAGATAAATATACACAGAAATGATCCACTGAAATATCTGGGTCCATTTGAGGATTTATCTGACAGACGTGGTTGACAGAATCCCCCTTTTCATTGTGGGATAATAGACAGACAAGCAGGAGGGTAAGAAAAGACCACAGCACCCGTAGTGATGTGGGGAGGTGAAAATGGAATATGAATCCTCACCTAAGGCGTAATAAATATATTTGTGGAATTATCAGCTGAAGCTCCTGTGGAGGCCAGAAGCGCAAGAAGATCAGCTGGAGTCACAGAAATATGCTCAATAAGGAGCTCTGCAGACTGAGGGTCCAGAGACTGGCTGTGGCACTGGATTTCCCAAAATTGATGTATTTCCCATCAGCTGAAAGGGTGTACAGGGAGGTAACCACAATGCACCCACCCTATTTCTGTACATTTTATACTCTTAGGCATCCTTAGTGGCCACTGGCCACTAAGTCAATGAACGTTTGTTTCAGTTTCATATATAGGTTCTGTGTTCTTATAGTCTGCATTTATGGAACAAAAATAAAGTAACTGGGAGTGCAGAGAAGCGCGCAGATGTTTTGTATTGCAATGGAATATGTTGCACCTAAGCAGGAAAAGTTCAACGTACGTCCCAAGATGTTTGACACATACCACAGTGGCTTAACGTATCTTACACAAACCGGAGTGTCACAAGAGGTATTGCATGAATAACCTGGGATTTTTCAGAAGAAAAGCTTCAAGAGGTTCAGAGGGAAACCCTGCTTTTTCACTGAGAAATGAAAAGCAACTTGATTCTAGTTGGATTAGAAGTCATACAAAAAAAAAAAAAAAAAAGAGGTAATTTTTTGATTGGCTGAACGTGTACTTGCTGAGAAGGGAAAGCAAGTTGTCCCCCCCCATAAGGAACACGTTATAAAAGAGGCTCTCAGCCCCACAGCCAAAACTATCTGGAGGAAAGGGACCAAGAGCAGGTCTTGTTTGGCGTCTGGGCTCACCTGATACCTGGTAACTCCCCATTTTTTTTCAGTCTTTCTTTCAATATCTCCTGTTGTCTTTTCTTTAAAAAACAGAAACAAACAAAAAACCCCACACAAACAAACAATCAAAAAAAAAACCAACCCCCAAACCTCTGCATTATTAACCTAAATTTGTAAATTTGTAGGTTATTAAAGAAGGTTAACCTACATTTTCCAGAAATTGCACAGGTTGAATAAGTAGTTCCAATATGTGCTAATACCTAGAAAAGTTTGATAAAAATACTCTGCTTACTAACTCCCAGGAAAAAATCTGACTGGGTCAGGTTACTTGAGAGAGGTTTGTGGTCCAGAGAAATTGGTGGTCTCTTTGATGGAAACCAGTATATATATTTTTTATCTATGTCTCTATGTTAATAACTTTACTTCATTTTCAGAACTGTTGAATTTGCCTACTTGTTTCTCCTGATATTTTCAAGCATATAGAAATTTGTGTAAACTTCTAATACTAATTTCAAAGCTGTTTTGGGCCACCCTCTACCATTCCATTTGCAGAAATATGACGTTTCAGCACAACCTAATTTCCCTTCCTTGCTTAAAAGAATGTAATTTGTGACAGATCAGAAGATCCTAATGCCAAGATATATGACATTTACTGCCTCTTCTTTATCCATGAGGTCTCTTCTAGGCTGTCTTAGCCCCGTGTGATTATATTAGTTCAATTATTAGCTCTTTCAATTAAGGCGTTACATGTTTGCTTTTCAAATGTCATTTGTCAAATTTCAATTTGGGAACTGACTTGGCTTGTACATTTCCATTCTAGAACTGCTGCCTGTAGACTAAGACTGAAGATTTTGAGCAAGTTGATTTTAGCTATTATTTCTGGATAAATTTTAACATTGCAAAATGAACATTTTTTTTTTCCTGAAGTTTGTAAGTTTGACTGTATATTCACCTCATTCTGCTTAGTGCTGTTTATTTATTAGATAAAACATTTAACTAAAAATAAAGTTATGATTGCATTTTGGCTAAGGACTATTTGCAAAATGTAAAAGAAATCCAAACAATCAAGCTATTAAAATAACTTAACGATCACATAACCTGAAAGCATGGTGCCCCTTATATATTTACTTTTCCCAGAAATGCTCACAGCAGCCGTGATGTCATATGGGTCTTACTAGTTATCTTTGAAACTTCGAAGAAAAATGCAATATAAATGACATTTTGATTAACACAGTATTTGTATTGTTCAGAAGACTGTAAATCCCAGGGACTGCCTGTCATACGTTATTCGTGCTCCTTTTTCCCACAGTGGCACAGCAAATCCGCAGTCATGAAGATCCTTTACCTGCTCTTTTCTCTCCTCTTCTTGGCACTCCAGGTTTCTCCAGGTAAGATGGAAAAGAGATGCTGGAAGGCGATTTTTGTGCACCTGAAGTAAACTTCCCAGCAGATTTTAACTACTGCTGGTTAAAATTGCTAGAAACTGGGCAGGAGTTAGTGATATAGCTCAGTGCCTGTGCTCCCCCATGAAAACTCTTTCAAAGGTGGAGAAGATATGACTTTTGAAGAAAAGTGATTTTTCAATTCTAGTGTCTTCCTAAAAAGATTGGGCTAAATGTTCTGGTGTTAGGCACCAGAGATGGTATCTGTGGTGGCCATGATCTCTGGGTAACAACACACTCAGTGGTGCATATGCAGATGAAAATGAAGCCTGGCCAACTATTTTGGGATGGGAGCCAGTATTAAAGCCTCTGGACCTGTGACCCTTTTCTGTAAGGTAAAGGACAATGAGTCAGGAGGTCTGTATCATTCTCCACCTGGGCTTTAAGGCCATACATTTAGATGCAGTGTGAGCTAAGGGTCCCAGCTCTCCAAGGTGTAGACCTGCTTTGTCACCTCACCTCTTACCTGGCCTTTCAACACGGCCAAATCCAGGCAACCATCCTGAAGGCAAGTGGGTGGTGAAGGCAGCTTGACAAATGGGAAACCCTGCTAGCATTACAACTGCATTGTCCTGCCCTGCAGAATGAGAGGGAAGGAAATTATATTTTTTTTTTGTTATTGTTGCAGGTTTGTCTTCACCCCAGCGGGACATGTTTTTCTGTAGAAGTGGGTCCTGTTACTTTGGAAGATGTCCCCCCTCTCTGACTAAAGTTGGGAGATGTTTTGGATTTCGATCCTGCTGCAAGGCGTAAGTTTGATGTTCACCAAGGCTTAGCTGCAGTATGAGCAGACAAATTGATTTTGCCTGTGTCCTTAATCCCAAGGTGCTATTGAATGTTCAGATTGGATATAAGAAAAAAAAAAACTATTATGCCATGAGGACAGTCAAGCTTTGAAGTACGTTGAGCTCCACGATGGTCTTTTTCTTGAGATGTGCACCATGATCTGCCCCAGCAAGAAAGATAACGTACGGTGGGAGATGTCTTGTGCTGTCCCAGCTCTGTTTGACCCCTTTACAGCTCCTACGCCAGAGCGAAGTATCAGGGTTTGGTATTGGCAGAAGCGGGCTGCTGTGCTGTATGGGGAACAGAGGGGAATTCAATTACATTGAGGGTGAACACAGATCTCTGAGTGTAGTCTAATGTGTGCAAAAAGGGGCCCAGTGTTGTAAAAAGAAAGTATCATGTGAAAGGTAGACTTCTGTTTTCACTCAGGAATTAACGCATTCACCCCAAAATCAAGTTATATAAATTTAATTCCCTGCTTTTCCTGAAGCAATAGGAAAACACTCCTCTTACTCACAGGTATGAATGCACAGGTCTGTCCCAGCATGACTATACATGACACTAGGTATTTTGGAAAGTACTTATACCCAAGAGGAAAATAAGCATGGACTGAGTAGGGGAGGAATACAAGCACAGAGAGAATCTGAATATTTTTTTCTTTCAGTTTTCACAGGCCATGGAATCAATAAAAACTTCATGGATTGTCCATTCAAGAGCGATGAACATTTCTTCTAAACCTAGGAATTTGCTTTGAATCCCCTTACTGTGAAAACCACCGGATCCTGCTACAAAGCCTCATGCACCTTTCGTATTCAGTGCAAAAAGCTTTATGATGTAGAGTAAATCCAAATGTATTCTGCATTGCTTTCCCTCCTTTTGAATAAATTGTTGCTCAGCATTCACATCACTGGAACATGGGTGTCTGTTTCTTGGGCTGAGGGCGATGATCCTACCTGGCTTTTGACACACAAACGTAACTAGTGCCACAATTATCTAAACAGTGCAGCAATTTATGACAGTTCTTTTCTCTCCACAAGTTGTTTGTCCTGTAATTTCACAGCAATGGATGTAAGTTTTGTTTATTTTTTTCCACCTGTTCCTCCGAGAGGATGCACAAAAGATAGTAGGTGGGGAATAGCTTATCCTAGTCACTCCTCATGAGCTCCTCTCCCACGTGGCACACTTCCTTCAGTTCTCTGTCTAGCCACCACTGTGTCTGCAGTCACTCACATTAGTCAGAGGAACTGAATCGCCACAGATGTGTTGCATGGAGTATATATTGTGGAAGATACGGTATACATACTTCACAGGTCACATCATAATTGGTTCTGAAATATTTCTTCTTGTCTCAGCCCCTCTCTTCCCTTCTGCAGTTCTGCCTGAACTTGTCCAAATGCTTAATACTCCCTTGAGTGGCACCGCTTGGCAAAGTAACGTTTTATGGTTACATCTGGAAATGAAGTGCACCCCATGGAAGTGAAGGACGGGAAACACCATTATTTCTCAACATGGCAGGAGTTAGTGGGTAGCTGGACACCAACTGTTGAGGTTTCTCTGCAATCCGAAAGCTGAAATTCCTTGTTGATGCTTTTCAGGCCTTGACCTTCACCTTGAAAAAGGGTTCTGGCTTCAGTATACAGGATGCAGTGCAAACAGGGCACTGGAAACCAGTCTGCAGCGGGACTGGTGCTTTTGCTGTGGAGCAGTCACTGACGTGTGTCAGGCAGGACGATGTGTCTCTGGGGCTTTACTCCCACACGTGGCGAGCAAGTCAGGTGTGTTGTAGAGGAGGTTCACAGCCAAGTTAGGATAAGATAAACATGGAACAGCCTGGAAATCAAGTGAAATGGAGGAGGTGTTTGTCAGAATACCCTGAGGGCATCACAAATTCTGGGTGTAGACAGACTGAGAAACAGTGCAAAAACAGTGCACGCTGCAGTCTTCAGTGGTCGGAGGTGGTGGGAATAGAAAAGGGTCAAATGTACCATTTCCCAGTGCTTAATTAATACACTTTTGACTTGCCACACACTGCATCTCTTTGTCTGCTTATAATTCATATTTATGTTCTGCTTAATATCACATTTGAAACAACGGCAGTGTATTTATCCAAGTATCTAACATATCATCACCTCTGCTCCGCTCTGGTGAGACCCCCCTACAGTGCTGCCTCCAGCTCTGGGGTCCCCAACATAAGAAGGACATGGAGCTGTTGGAGTGAGTCCAGAGGAGGCTGCGAAGATGATCTGGGGGCTGGAGCCACCCTGCTATGAGGACAGGCTGAGAGTTGGGGTTGTTCAGCCTGGAGAAGAGAAGGCTCCAGGAAGACCTTATTGTAGCCTTTCAGTACTTAACGAAGACCTACAGGAAAGCTGGGGAGGGACTCTTTGTCAGGGAGTGCAGTGATAGGATGAGGGGTAATGGCTGTACACCTCGCTGATCTGCCTACCTGGTTTAAACCTGGAGCTGCCTTATTGCTGTGAAGCCAAACTTCCCTGGTGGAACAGCCTGGACTCACTGCTCCCCAACAAATATTTTGGTCACACACAGACCCGTGCACCAACGAACATGCACGTTCACCTGCAGCTGCAGCATAGCTTCGCGTGTTGGTTTGTAGAAGGGCTGAGCTTAGTGCTCGATATCAGAGAGCAGCAGGGCTGGTCTCGTATGGTCTCTAGATGGGAAAAAAGGAGAAGGCATGTCTTCCCCAGAAATCAGGAAATTTTAAGATATAGGTTACCCTCAGCAAGCTTGCAGATGACATCAAACTGGGAGGAGTGGTTGATACACCAGGGAGTTTTGTTGCCACCCAGAGAGATGTCAACAGGATAGGGAAATGGGCTGACAGGAACCTCATGAAGTTCAACATGGGAAGTGCAATGTCCTGCACCTGGGGAGGAACAGCCCCACACCCCAATAAATGTTGGGGGCCACTCAACTGAAAAGCAGGTTGGGAGAAAAGGACCTGGGTGTCCTGGTGGACACCAAGCTGAACATAAGCCAGCAATGGGCCCTTGCAGCAAAGAAAGCTATCCTGAAGGTATCCTGTGCTGCATTAGACCAAGTATTGCCAGAAGGATGAAGGAGGTGATCCTTTCTCTCTACTCAGTGCTTGTGAGGCCACACCTGGAGTACTGTGTCCAGTTCTGGGGTCCCCAGTCCAAAAGAGACATGGACATACTGGAGAGAGGCCAACAAAGGGTCCCCAGGATGATGAAGGAACGGGAGCATCTCTCCTATGAGGAAAGGCTGAGAGAGTTGGGACTGTTCAGCCTGGAGAAGAGAAAGCTCCACGGGGATATTATCAATATATACAAATACCTGAAGGGAGAGTGTAAAAAGGACAGAGCCAGGCTCCGTTCAGTGGTGCCAGTGCCAGGACCAGATGCCATGCGACAAGAGTCTCCATCATAAAGTCATAGAATCATAGAATCATAGTGTTGGAAGGGACCTCTGGAGGTCATCTAGTCCAACCCCCTTGCCAGAGCAGGGTCACCTAGAGCAGGTTACACATCCTTGGAGGTATTTAAAAGACAGCTGGACACAGTTCTCATCAACCAGCGCTGGGTGGCCAACTTGAGAAGGGGGTTAGAACCAGATGACCTCCAGAGGTCCCCTCCAGCCCCCCAGTCTGTGATTTTGTGAAACTACATGTCTTTATTGAAGCCGGGAAAAGCAGCCTCTTCCCAAACACCACCAGTCCCGCGACAGGACATCGCCAGCCCATGAGCACCCAGCAGGAGCAACGCCGCCAGTCCTGCTGTCACATCACCTGGGGATGGCAGAAGCAGGGATGGGAAAGGACATCAACAGTCAGTTCAAGGAGCCAGAAGCGAGGGGGATGTCCTGCTCAGAAAGTCCAGGGATTCATCACCATTTCCTGCATAAAGAAAGCACAATATGTGGTCACTGATATTTATTTCTTATGTTCCTTCTTTGTCATCCTGCAGTCTCTCTGCCACTGCTATTGTAAGGACCCGTAGGGAATTACTGGACAACCCCTCCTCAGAAAACCTCCATACCTTATTGCAGACGACTTGGACCTGTGCATTCCTTAGTAATTGCAGCCTTGAACCCAAGGCTCTTCAGAAACCTTAAGGAGAAAGTCCTGTGCCCCACACTACGCAAAGATCAAACTTCACTTTCCAACAGCATGGGAAAGTCTTCATGAGAGGCCCCAGTCTGGTCTCATGGGAAGATGCTGGCTGATTCTGGGCTTCCTCAGCCCCACGCAGGCCAGGTTCAAGCATCTTTACCAAGGGACTTTAACCCTCCTTCCCTGGCCTCTGCGTCTCCACATGAATTCAGGAGGGTGTTATCCAGCAGTGTGGATGTAAAAAGAACAGTAGATCTATTTTGTCCAAGAAAGCACAGGGTCAATTCCCCAATGTTTGACTTTATAACTTACCTTTTGCAGCAAACCATAAATGTTGAACACCTTCCAAAGATGTGATGAGGGTGATAGCAAGTCAAAAAATTACAGAATCCCCCTTCTTGCTTACATTGACCTTCATTTCCTGGAGCCAGAGATGCACCTGTACAGAGAAACAGTTGAAAGGAAGAGATCTGGGAGAATATTCTGTAATTCCAGAGGGACTGGCACTCCACTAGGAATTCAACCCACTTTGTGGGCCAAGTATTAAAATGACCACAATTGGACCTTCAATATCAAGTTAACTACCTAGAAGGACTATCAGTTAAGCCCGGAGGCACACGTATCCCTGGCTGTTTGTGGTACAAAGGGATAACTTCCATCCTCCCTCTGTCCCTGCAGAAGGAGCAGCTCTTCCATAAAGCCTTGGCTAGCTCCTCCAGCCTGGGGTAAAGGGCTTTGACATCTCAGAATCACACACATCTAAGGATCCTCAAAAGGTACCAGATATCTGTGATTAGACAAAAGACTTGCCCATCCATTTTTTGGGTGAGCAGAATAGGCTGCATAGGCTGAGACTGCAGCGACTGCAATGGGATTTCATCCAGAGACACGCGCCAGAGCAGCACCTAAATGCCCAGGGTGGAGCCCAGAGCTCAGTCCCTCACAAACCCACAGAAGAAGCCAAGCTCTTATTCTTGGATGGCTTGCTCTACACCAGCTTCTCTACCCTCAGAGGAAGGGGCATTGTGAGAGCCTCCTTTGGAATATCTTATTGCATGACCTTCCATGCTGGAGCAAAGCTACAAAACCATTCTTTCCTTTAAGCATCTGTAAAAAATATGGTCACTTCCTGGGACTTGGAAGACCTCATTAATGGGAGCGCACACCTGACTCATCTCCCCTCTTTCCTTCTCACCTGCAGCACCCTGGACCAACAGGAGGAAGAAGGGGAAGAGCAGGTACAGGATCTTCATGGCTGACACCTGGCCCAGGTCTTCACAGGGATACAGAAGGGAGACACCAAGGCAACAAGGACATGGGGAACCCCAGATGGTGTAGAAGCCTGGTCACTGTGTTATATCAAACTGCAGATGTGTTATCCTGAAAAAAGAAGATGTTGTTGTCTGTAGCCAATTCACAAGAACAATGGCTATCTGTGCAATTTCATGAACAGCCTGCCAACAGTTCAGGAAATTTCAGGGAAGGCAGTACCTAAACACATATTTCATTTTATCTTCCTTATGCTTTCTCCCAAGCACAGACTGTAGATCTTATGTCTGGTGGTTCATGCTGTTTTAAGTAAAAAAGCAGCTGGTGCTACTTTAGAGAATGCAGTCAGAAAACTTACCTTTGGAAGTACCTTGGGCCTTACCCATGGCACACTTGTCTCTGAAACAGACCTAAATATGTTTCTAGGGAGATGGAATCAAAGGGATAGACTAGGTGTGCTTTCGTGTGTGCTCATCAGATAAGGGTTATGCCTAGTGTCTGTGCTCTCTCGCTTCTTCATCTCCTTACCAAAGGCCAAAGTAGACAAGGTTTGCATGTTTTGGAGATGTTTGTGACAGTGCTGAATGCAAAGGCAATGGTAAAGCTACGGACACAAAATGATTCTGTGCAGCAGCTCCCCAGGGGAGGAAAGAAGGCAGACAAGTGTCTCAGTGGCCAAAGAAGTCAGGAAAACGCAACCTTTCAAGTGAACTGAAGGCTGAAGGAACGGAAAGTATCTGTACTGCTGCATGTAATGTGGCTCCTCCCTTTAAGTTATAGAATTCCCATTTCCCCAGAATACAAGATCCTGGTGTTCTTCAAACACCACAGAAACTTTCCAGGCTCTCCTGCACTGGGGAAGCCCTGGATCCAGCTTCAGCAGATCTCAAGCTCTAATAGGAAGGAATTCATCTTTTCAATTTACTTTTTTGTTCCTAGAAAGCTCAGATGACATCATTTTGTGAACAGATATACCCAACAGGTTGTCATTTAGATGGTTCCACTATGATGGAATTGAAAAGAGGGACTGAATGGGTGGCCAACCTGAAAGAGACCCCATAGTTACTTGCCTGATGAGGAAAGGTCTTGGTCTTCAGGCAACAACAAACGCACCAGGAATCACTTGCTTCCAGATGCCTTTGGGGTCAAGGAATACCGCTTTGCCAGAAACACCCTGGTTTTATACCACTGCTGATGGGTAAGACATCCTTATTCCTATGGCCACATCTCCCCTTGGCCAATCCGAAAGTGACCTATCTACATGGGGATGGTGATGTTGCACCTCACCCCTCCCTGTGGCAATGGGAGAGGCCGAGGTGCTTCCTGGGGGCCGTTGCAATCTTCACCGTTATCTTCATGCAACACCTCTTGTGACACCCCATGGCACATGAGCCGCAGTGGCTTGGCAGGAACTGCCTGGACGTTGCCTGCTGTAGACAGCAGCAACCAGTCTGAAAAAAACAGGTTTCCCTCCTTTTCTCCTCCAATTTGACAAAAAACATGAGGGGTATTATAAACCTTCTTACCTTTCGAAATTATAAGAGTGGCTTTATATCTGCTTTTATTTGCAGTTTTATCAGATGTTTTGGAAATAACATTGATTGCTGCATGCATTTATGAGCTGATGTTCAAATGCACACATAGAATCATAGAATCACAGAATTGCCTAGGTTGGAAGGGATCTTTCGGGTCATGTATCAACATCTCCAGTTCACTGCTTCCATGTAAGTCTTATCATATCCTGGGTAACAGAAAATATCATTTATCCATTGACCTTTCTCCTTTTCTTGCTGCTTTTCCTCTACCTCTACTATATTAAACTCATGGGGTGACTTTCCACAATACCATCAGTCTTGTTCAAGATGTTCTGGGCAAAGCGGTCCATGGCACAGTGGAACAGCTTCATGCTGATAGAGATAAAGGGTGTTCGTGGTGACTGTTAAATGTTCGGTTCAATGATGCATGAACGAACATGAAGGAAATGATGCTGGTAAGTCAGTGGGAACCCGCTGTGCAAGATACAGGGCCTGGAGAGCAGGGTGGGAGATGCTGATGGGCAGGAGGAAAGACTCTAGCTGACGTAGACACAGTTCTTGGGGCCGTACAGATCCTCATTCACTCCTGCAACCCTCACACAGGAATTTTTGTCACAGGAGACTGAGCTGCTCTGAATCCAGCAGGGACCTTCAGCTTCGGGACTGGGGCAGAGATGCCCTGGGAGCAAATGCGGGTGTCAGCCCTGTGGCTCTGAGAGGGGCTGCACACTCAGCAGGGAAGCAGAAGGTAGGGAAGTCAGGGTTGGAGTGCTGAGGGTGATCTGCCTCCTTGGAATAGAAAGAATTCGGTAGAACAGCCAGGGTCACTAGTTGCTGACATAGTCATATGTGCATGGAACACAACGTGTATTTAACTATACAGGGCAGAGGTCTGCACTTGCAGAAGGGTTGAGGTCAATGATTGTTGACGGATAACAGCGTTGCAATCCCAGTTTGGCAGAGAGGAGAAGGCATAGAGGAGAAAGCAAAGAGGAGGAGATACCCTGCTTTCTCCCTCCTAGGCTACACTTCTGGACATTTCCTAGTTGTGGTCCATGGGAACCATTGGAGAGGGCACCTTGAGGAGGAGCTGGACAGCCAGTCTGGGAGACCTACTTCCCTCCAAGGCCGGTAAAGGTCTCCCTGGAGTCCCTCTGTGGGATCAGGCCCCCCCAAGAGAGCTGTGTCAGGGACAGAGGCTGTGGGGCAGGTGGAGGGGTTGGTGCTGTGCCAGCAGTGGAGGGACCTGAGTGGGGACTGCTCTGCAACTCACAGCCCCATTACAGATGAGGGAGGTGATGTGGTGGAACCTCTGGGGACTCTGGGATGGGTTGGGTGGGCAGCCTTGCCCATGCCCAATCAAGGGACACACCACCCAGCACAGCCCTGCACATGAATCCTGTGAGGGATTCCCATGGCTGTCAGGGGCAAGGGACAGCCGTGACTGGCAGGAGCAGGACAGGCCTCCCACTTCCCAGGAGGGACCATCCGTAGAGCACCTCCATCACACCCACAGCAAAGCCCTTGGCCCAGCAGGGACTGGCAGGATCAGTGTCAACACGCCACTGCCAGTTAAGAGCACCCCACGGACAGCCATGCTTGTGACCCCCAGCATGTCGCAGTGCTTCTCCTGACACCAACCCACCACCACCACCAGAGCCAGCAGGCACAAAACACCCTCCACCACAACAGAATAGCCACACGTCCCACACGCTGCAATGCCAAACTGCTCATCTTTATTCAAGCCGGGAAAAGCAGCCTCTGCCCCAACAGCACCAGGTCTGTGACGGGATGGCTCTGGCCCACGAGCACCCGGTCATCAAGCAGGAGCAGCGCTTCCACTCCTGCTGTCACAGCGCCTGGGGACGGCAGAGGCAGGGAGGGGAGAGGACATCAGGAGATGGGTCCAGGAGCCAGAAGCAAGGGGGACGTCCTGCTTGCAGAGTTCAGGGTCTCAACCCCAGATGCTGTATGAAGAAAGGAGACGAGCGCATCACCTCTTGTAACTTACTTTTCCCTTCCTCCCACCCTTTCACACCTCCCCTGCAAGGACAAGACAGGTCTATGGTGCAAGAGCATCAGGCTCCACGGAGGTGAAGTTCCGTCCTTATTGCACACACTTTGGACCTGTGTTGTCTTAGTGCTGGCAGCCCTGACTCCACGTCTATCCAGATGCAGCAAAAGCAGGATCGTGTGCTCGATACTGTCCAAGGACAGTGCGTGCTTTGCTCTTGGCTGGCTTGGGAGAGCCCTCTGCAAAGCCTGAATGAGTGTCGCGGCACTGAAGGAGCGTTGGGGGGTGCTGGCTGATTGTGGGCTCCGTCAGCCCCATTCAAGGCAGCTCCAAGGACCTTTCCTTTCCTCCCCTGTCCTCTGCCTTGGAGCCTGTATAGTACTGAGCAATTAGCCAAACATCGGCACTTAAACACAACAGCAACACTTTCTGCCATCACAGTAGCATTTCCAGTTCCAAAACTTACTTTTTGCAGCAAAAGAAAAACCTTGAACATTTCCCATTGACGATAAAGGGGAAAGGGCACTTCAGAAATCCACAGAAGCCTTTTTGTCGTTGACATTCTTTCTTATTTCCTGGAGCCAGGGAGGACCCTGCACAGTGAAAGAGGTCAAATAAAGTGAGGTTGGGATAACTGTTAAAAATGTGCCTCGTTCCAGAGAGGCTAACGCTGCCCCTCAAGCTATCTCCCACGTGCACTGAGCACCAAACCAAACATCTTTACCTCTCCACTGTAGGTTTTCTTTTCTGCAGCAGTGTGTGTGGGTGTGGGGAAAGCCACCAGGGAAGACCAGTGTAAGGTCCAGGAGGTGCTGTGCTGGCTTTTCGGCTGCCTGGCCATTCATCAGAGCCAGTCCCTCCCAAATGTTATCTATATCTGACAAATCTGGTCCCTTCCCAGGACATGGAGGATCCTGCTGATGGGGATTCACACCTCACCCTGTCTCCCCTCTTCCCCTCTCACCTGCAGCACCCTGGACCAAGAGAAGGAAGAATGGGAAGAGCAGGTACAGGATCCGCATGGCTGATGCCTATCCCAAGTCTTCACAGGGCTGCAGAGAAGACACATCGAGACAACAACAGTGAGCCAAAATGCAGAAGCTCAATCTCCAACAAAAAGAGATAATAATGAGTCTTAGCATTGCAATTTCATGGGTATCCTGGGAGCATTTCAGGAAGCACCAGCCTGTTGGATTATCTGGAGTTTATTTCATTGTCTTCTTCACAGGTCTTCATGATGGTTTCCTCAAAACATGAACTGGAGGATTCATGCTTAGTTTACCAGTAGGGCATTCCCTTCAGCCTCTTCTTAATCGAATGCCAGAACAAAGAAGGATTACACATCTGGAGATGCTTGTGCCAACACTCAGTGCCCTGGCAATAGCCAAACCAGGGTCAAGAATTTAGGGAAATGCTTGTACCTGGAGATGCCATGCCAGACCAGCCGGTGCTCTCCGTCACCTCAGCCAGTGCAAAGCTGGCTGCCCAAAACACCCTCCCCAATCCCCTCTGCTTCCCTGGGCTCAGAAGAGGTCTCCCAGCTTGACTTGGGAGTGCCCATCTGCAACTCAAGACCATTTCCAGGCTTCACAGCAAAGAATCTGCTGCAGCATTAAGGCACCTTTACAGGCTCTCTTGTACTTAGGAAAATCTGGTTCCATCTTCCACATGCTCTGGGCTCTTAAAACTCCTACAAAGGTTTTTATTCCCTTTCCCAGGCAGCTCTGATGCTTGTTTACATTCAGAGACACTCCCAACATTTTGTCATTTTGACGGTTCCAGGAAGATGGGCTTGCACAGAAAGGCTGAATGGGTGGCCAGCCTGGAAGAGGCTCTGCAGTCACCTACCTGATGAAGGTGTTGGTTCAGAACGCACCAAGGCAGCAACAGGCTGTAACAACCCAACCAGGGGTCACTTGCACGCAGAAATAGGGAGTATCCCTTTGTTCAAACCCCCCTAGTTTTACGCTGTTTCCAGTGGGTGGGACATGTGCTTTTTCTTGCAAGCCATATCTCCCCTTGGCCAATGAGAAAGCGACCCAGCTGTGTGGGAACAATGGGGTTGCACCTTATCCCTCTCTGAAGCAATGAGAGAGGCTGAGGTGCCTCCTGGGGGCTGTTGCAATCTTCACCGTTATCCTCATGCAACAGCTCTTGTGACACCCCACCTCACAGCAGGCACACGGGCTGTGGTGGCTTGCTGAAAAATCTTTGGGATGCACAAAGTAACTGGTTGGTGCAAACACCAACCAGCACTAGCCTGGTCCCAAAAGAAAGGAGTCTTTCTTTGTCTCTTCTCATCAGATTGAATACTCAGCTAGCATGTGATGTGCAAGAACATGTGAAATATTGAAAATCTTCCCACCTGTAGACACTGCAAGAACCCTTTCTTCTGGAACAAGATGTCTGTGCACCTGACATGTCAAAGGTGATAAGCATGACACTATCTCCCTACTGTCTGTTCAGAGAAAGTGAGAGGAACACCAGGGTACTCGTTAAGGTCTGTAAACCAGGTGATCCAACAAATCTGTGTCTCCTCCTAAAGCCATGCAAGGTGAAGAAATATAAGATGGACGTAGCCATCGCTTGTGAAGCCAATGTGTTTGATGCCCTTCTTGCAATCGAGAAAAGGGCAAGTGTAGGGTGCTGCACCTGGGGAGGAATAACCCCACGCACCAGTACAGGCTGGGGGGCTGACCTGCTGGAGAGCAGCTCAGTGGAAAGAGACCTGGGAGTCCTGGTGGACAACAGGATGACCATGGGTCAGCAATGTGCCCTTGTGGCCAAGAAGGCCAATGGATGCTGGGGGGCATCAAGAAGAGTGTGGCCATCAGGTCGAGGGAGTCATCCTCCCCCTGTACTCCGCCTTGGTGAGGCCACACCTGGAGTGCTTGGTCCAGTTCTTCTGGGCTCCCTGGTTCAAGAGGGACAGGGAACTGCTGGAGAGGGGACAGCAAAGGGCTACCAAGATGATGAGGGGACTGGAACATCTCTCTTATGAAGAAAGGCTGAGGGATTTGGGTCTCTTCAGTCTGGAAAAAAGACGGCCGAGGCGGGACCTTAACAACACTTATAAATACTGAAAGGGTGGGTGTCAGGAGGATGGGGCCAGGCTCTTTTCAGTGGTGCCCAGGGACAGGACAAGGGGTAACGGGCACAAACTTGACCATAGGAAGTTCCATCTCAACATGAGGTGGAACTTCTTTCCTGTGAGGGTGGCGGAGCCCTGGCACAGGCTGCCCAGAGAGGTGGTGGAGTCTCCGTCTCTGGAGACATTCCGACCCCGCCTGGACGCGTTCCTGTGCCACCTGCTCTAAGGTGACCCTGCTCTGGCAGGGGGTTGGACGGGATGGTCTCCAGAGGTCCCTTCCAACCCTATGATCCTATGATTCTATGATTTTATGTAAAGTGGCTGCTCTTTTTGGGCAGGAGGGCTCTGTGCTGCATGCCCAACTTGGCAACTGCCTCCCAAGGTGTATGGAAGAGCAATCTGGTCGCCCCCACTCCAAGGGGTTACCTGCTGGGGATTTTGGCTGTGGAGCCTGGCCTCTCAGCCTTTTCCCCTCACACGCCATTGAGATTTCAAGACACGGTGTCAAGATAACGATCATGAAAAAAGTGGAAGATGGCTTCTGCATGCTTAGCAGAAGAAGAGGGCCCAGTGCCAGAAGGCTGGTCTTGGATTTTACTGGGAGAGCTTCTTGAAGAGAAGCAGGAGAAGTTCCGTTTTGTGGCAGAGCAGCAGCCTGGTGCTGGTTACTAATGAACAGGGATGCAGTGCATGTGTGTGTGCGTGTGTCCCAAGAAGCGTCCAGCAAACCACAGCACCAAGCGGTTCTTACACAAGGCAAGATGACACAAGACCCACGGCTGAAGGCCTGGGAAGCCTTCTCAGAGGTGTCAGAACAGGGGAGCGATGCTTCTTTTTCTCTGGCAGGGGGAGAAGCAGGAAAAGGAGCTTTTGAGATGGACATTTTGAGGTACCAGCAACTCCAGCCTGGCCTCTGTGTCCTCGTCCTCCTCATGCTCCAGGGAGCAGAAGGTAAGACCTGAATGAATTAAGTGTCTGTAAAAATGGAGGATTTATCTGATACTACAGTGAAGCTGCCCAGTAGATAATGAGGTTTCCCTATAGACATAATGCAGATGAAAGAAGGCAGAAACCCGACTTTTGGGTACAGATATTTATTTTCCTCCAGTGAGATCATGAGTCACGTGTGACTTCTCCTGGTTGCTGTGGCATCCCCCCGGGGTCTCTCACACCCTGTTTCTTTAAAGAAATGTTCCTGCGGTGGGTTCTGCGACTGGGACCAGAGCTGGGACCTTGTAACAAAGCTCTTGTGCTCCACAAATAAGGGTTTGCTACCTTCTCCGAACCTCCTGGCTCTTGCCTTTCTGAGTCAGCAGTACAGGGCACGGCAGCCCAATCACAAAAGGGGAGAGGAGGGAGCGGGGAGGACATCACGAGATGGGTCCAGGAGCCAGAAGCGAGGGGGACGTCCTGCTTGCAGAGTTCAGGGTCTCAACCCCAGGCGCTGTATGAAGAAAGGAGATGAGCACGTCACCTGTTGTAACTCACTTTTCCCTTCCTCCCACTCTCTCCCACCTCCTCTCCTGTGACAAACAAGTGCAGGGGGATAAGACAACCTCACAGATGTAAACTCCAGCCATTCCAGTTGGCTTGTCCTGTGCTCTCCGTAGTGTTGGCAGCCTTGGCTCCAAGGCTCTTTAGAGACATCAAGAGGAGAGTCCTGTGCCTCACACTACCCAAGGGACAGCCTTCTCATTTGGACAACAAGGCTGAGCTTTCTGTATTGTCAGTGGGCAAGCCTCCATGGGGCTGAAAGAGGGCGGGGAGGCACTGGCTGACCTTGGGCTCCTTCAGCACCAACAGCAGACAGGTCCAAACCCACAAGGACTTTTCCCTTCTTTCCCTGGCTTTTCCCTCTGGGCATGAATGCACAAAGCTGCCAACCAGGAGCTGGCTTGAAAGACAATAATAACTATATAAATAGAGGCAAACTGTTTCCAGAACTTACCTTTTGCAGCAGTGCCTGAATGTTGAACAAACTCCCACGAATCTATAGGGGAAACAGCATCCCCCAAAAACACAGAATCCCCCTTGTCGTCTGCATCATTTTGCACTTCCTGGTGCCATGGAAGGTCATGAACAGAGAAACTATTAGAACATTGATCTGGTCTAGCGGCATGTGGTTGCAGAACGTCTGACACTCCCCGTGCATTTCAGGCCAATAAATGGGCTCAGCTTCAACCTCACCATAACCACAGCTTCAACGGCAACGTGTCTCACCCAGAAGGACTCTCTCACTCTCAAGTGGGTGCACACAAGAACAGACCGTGGGAAGGACCAAACTGAGGCTGAGTAAGAGTCACGCTGACTCCCCAGCTTTGTGTCCACCGCTGCCTTGAGCAGCAGAGTTGGCAAGCGGGGCACTTCTCCCATTCGACATCCCCGTCCTGGCAGTACCCCACCTTTGGCTGACTTCTGACGGAAAGCCCTTGCCCAGCCCTTGCAGGGGTCATGGCTCGGGACAATAGTGCTTTGGGACACTCAGGTTCAATGCTACTGGACAGCATGAGCAGTGTATCCTGGAGAGTTCTAAGCTAAAGACCTGGTGTCTAGCTGTCGCTGGCCGTAGGGCTGCAGAAGGCTGTGCCGTGGCCTCCAGCCACCCTCTAAGTTGTTAACCTCCACCAGAAATTCTCAGCTAAGTCACACAGTACCGGGATGGATTGGAGGTCTAAGAGGTCAAAGGGCCCTCAAACTGTACTGCATATCACGCTCAGAAAACTCTGCCCCAGAGTGCCCGCATTTTGGACACCTAGGATGGTCTGTGTAGCCTGTGCCTACAGTGACTTCAGGAGTAGCTCATCCAGAGACACCTCCCAGAGCGGCAGCAAATCTCGGGAGTTGGAGCCCAGGGCTGATTCCCTCCCTAAACCTCAGAAGAAACAAAGTCCTTTCTTTGGGCTGGATTCCTCTATACGCACTGCAAATGGTAACAGCCGTAACCACACCCAGATGTATGCCATTACATAGGAGCTCTGAGACAACTGCAAAAACGTTCCCCTCCTTGTCTTTGGCAAAAGTGTTCACTTCCCAGGACAAGGAGGTTCCTACTGATGGGGACTCACACCTCACGCCATCGCCCTTCTCGCCCTCTCACCTGCAGCACCCTGGATCAACACGAGGAAGAATGGGAAGAGCAGGGACAGGATCTTCATGGCTGACACCTGGCCTGGGTCTTCACAGGGCTGCAGACAAGGATAGACTGAATCTCCTGGGGATGACAGCACACAGTAATATTCCAAACTGCAGAGGGCTATCTCAAGTAACAGAGGGTGATGTCTTCTGTGGCCTGTTCCTAAGGATGTCTGTCAGATACGCACCTTTTGGATATCCTGGGAGCAGCTGGGGAAGCATTGGCCTGTGTGGCAATCCAGTTGATGTTTTTCCGTCGTCTTATTTCTCACTTTTCTCTTTGTATTTTCTTAGAGGACACATGGGAGAAGTAATGCCTGACTACTGCACAATTAAGCAAAGCAACCTTCAAAGACACGTGGAGAATGCAAACAGAATATCTTCCCTCGGAAGGAGTCATCCCTCAGGCCTTTTGCATCCAAGACTCAGCTCTTGAGGAGAACTAAACTTCTGGAGAGACAGAGAAAAAGGGGAGACAAGATGGACTTTCAGAGGCAGTTACGCATTGCTAGTGCATTTGGTTTTGCACTTCCGCCTCTCCTTACCCAAGGGCTAAAGCAGAGAAGGTTTACATATCAGGAGGTCTTCGTGCCAACACTCAACGCAATGCCAATAGTCAAACCGGGGTCAAGGACTGACCCAGGTTCTGGAGTTGAGGGAAATGTATGTACCGGGGGGTGCCCGGCACTTGGTGAGGGAGGCCCCTGGTGACCAGTACGGTCAGTACAAAGCCACCTTCCAAGTGAGTGTAAGCCTGAAAGGCTGGGAAATCTCTGCACTGCTGCTTGAATCGCATCTCCCTGCTTTGTCCAGGACAGTCCCCATGCACACCACAACATGAGGTCTCAGGAACCTTCCTCATGTTTCAAGACACATTTCCAATCCTTCTTGTAGTCAGGAAACCCAGTTTCACTTTCAGCGTGTTCTGGGCTCTGACAACCACTGACTCACCCAGACAATCAGTCATCTGACGCATGACAGACAACAGAAAAGGCCATGTATTGTAGATAAAAGACAGTCTTTCTCTGTTTGAGACGTTGTGGGCCAAGAAGTTCCTGCGGGAGTGGAACAAGTTCTCCCTACAGAGGTGAAAGGTGCTCAAGGGGAATGCTGCTGGCTCGATATAATGAGAGGTGAGCACAGGGGGAGGAAAGGCCATGGCAGGCAGGGATGACCTGAACATGCCTCACCACATTGCCCCGATCAGAAAAACAATGGCAGAGAAGGTTTTGCCTTCTTGGCAGGGAAAGGCACCACCAAACACTCAAGGTGAGTAGCTGCACCCACACGCGCGAGTGTGTAGACACAGGCGGGTATGGAACCACCCAGGGAACCTAAAGCGTGAGGTTTGCTTCTGCAGACAGGGAGAGGTCACTGCCTTTGATGGAGCAGAGCCTTTGATGGAGAAGAGCATTGTCACCGCAGATTGCCTCCAGCTGGGCAGAGAGAAGAAGTCAACCTGCTTACTCCCTGTGGGACTATAAATTTGGACATTTCAGGGCCATAGTGAATAGGACACAGTTCACAGGTCACCTGGAGCCGGACCTGCATGACCTCCTCCTCCTCCTCCTGCCTGCTGAGACAAGTAGTGGTGCAAGGCATCTCCCACATGGCCCACAGCCAGGAGGGCTGCAGCATGCTGGAGCAGGACAAGGAGGAACTTCAGGGCCTCTAGGGCTCGTTGGGAGGGTGGCCCTGGCCATGCCCAACCAAGGGACGCACCACCCAGCACAGCCCTGCACATGAATCCTGTGAGGGATTCCCATGGCTGTCAGGGGCAAGGGACAGCCGTGACTGGCAGGAGCAGGACAGGCCTCCCACTTCCCAGGAGGGACCATCCGTAGAGCACCTCCATCACACCCACAGCAAAGCCCTTGGCCCAGCAGGGACTGGCAGGATCAGTGTCAACACACCACTGTCAGTTAAGAGCACCCCACGGACAGCCATGCTTGTGACCCCCAGCATGTCCGGTGCTTCTCCTGACACCAACCCACCACCACCACCAGAGCCAGCAGGCACATAACACTCTCCACCACAACAGAATAGCCACACGTCCCACACGCTGCAATGCCAAACTGCTCATCTTTATTCAAGCCGGGAAAAGCAGCCTCTGCCCCAACAGCACCAGGTCTGTGACGGGATGGCTCTGGCCCACGAGCACCCGGGCATCAAGCAGGAGCAGCGCTTCCACTCCTGCTGTCACAGCGCCTGGGGACGGCAGAGGCAGGGAGGGGAGAGGACATCAGGAGATGGGTCCAGGAGCCAGAAGCAAGGGGGACGTCCTGCTTGCAGAGTTCAGGGTCTCAACCCCAGAAGCTGTATGAAGAAAGGAGATGAGCACGTCACCTCTTGTAACTTACTTTTCCCTTCCTCCCACCCTTTCACACCTCCCCTGCAAGGACAAGACAGGTCTATGGTGCAAGAGCATCAGGCTCCACGGAGGTGAGGTTCCGTCCTTATTGCACACACTTTGGACCTGTGTTGTCTTAGTGCTGGCAGCCCTGACTCCACGTCTATCCAGATGCAGCAAAAGCAGGATCGTGTGCTCGATACTGTCCAAGGACAGTGCGTGCTTTGCTCTTGGCTGGCTTGGGAGAGCCCTCTGCAAAGCCTGAATGAGTGTCGCGGCTCTGAAGGAGTGTTGGGGGGTGCTGGGTGTGCCAGGGTTCATGCAGTCCTACAGCAGGCAGGACCAGACCTTCAAGGGCTTTTCCCTTCCTTCTTGGGCCTCTCCCACAAAGCAGAAATGCAGGAGAGAATTTACCAGGCACTGGCTGGAAATAAATTTCTAACGGATATTTCTGTGGAGAAAGGCAGAATCTCTTTCCTTACTCAGTACCTTACCGTCTGCAGCAGCGTTGAAATGCTGGACATCTCCCAAAGTGCCTTCCACCAGGAGGGCAGGGTTGATAAGTGCAGTATCCCCCTCTTCGGCTGCATTCAGATAATCTTGTTTCCATGGGGAATGCTACACACAAAACATTAAAGGGATAATCTGGTCTAGCAGCACGTGGTTGCAGAAATGCTCACAACCCCCCTTGCATTTCAGGCCAATAAATGGGCTCAGCTTCAAGCTCACCATAGCCACAGCTTCAATGGCAACCTGTCTCACCCAGAAGGACTCGTTCACACCAGCGTGGGTGCACACAAGGACAGACCGTGGGGAGGAACAGCATGAGGTCGAGGAAGAGCCATGGTGGCTCCCCAGCTTCATGTCCACCACTGCCTGGACCAGCAGAGCTGGCAAGCAGAGCACTGCCTGCGGCCCAATTCCCTGTCCTGGCTGCACCCTTGCCTTGGAGTCACCTCTGATGGAAAGTCCTTGCCCAGCCCTTGCAGGGATCGTGCCTTGGGGTAATGAGGTGTTGGGACACGCTGCTGAGGCGGCACTAGACCAGAAGGGACCGCTCTGTGCCGCGGACAACCCACAGAGCCAACAACCCCCTGGGGCTCTCCCATCCCTGCACAGCTCAAAAGATCCTCCAGGGACACCCAAAGAGGAACAGCTGGGTGCAGGGCTGGAACCTGAAAGGAAACCCCTTGCTGACGCACAGAAGAAGCCAGGATTCTGTTGCCAAGAGCTCGCTCTACCATGTGCTCTTGGAAGGGCATGTGGAAAATGCCTTCTCCTCCATCCCCGCTAACCTTTGCATCACTGCAAGTGACGTGGAGACTTTGCGGCACACGGGAAACCCCTCTGATGGGCACTCACCCCTCCCCCACCTCCCTTCTTTCCCTCTCACCTGCAGCACCCTGGATCAACAGGAGGAAGATGGAGAAGAGCAGGTACAGGATCTTCATGGCTGACACCTGTCCTTGGTCTGGACGGGGCTGCGGAGGGGGACACCACGGCAATAAGGACATGGAGGACCCAGGTGGTGCAGAAGCCTGGGCACTCTGCCCAGGATACTAAACTGCAGAGAGCCTACCTCCAACTCAAGCAGATGGTATTCCCTCTACCTTTGGCTTAAGAACAATTCTGAGCTCCGTACCACTCTGCATGTCTTGCAATGATTCTTTTTTCCCAGACATCTCTGGTGGCCTAATTACATGCATGGATACTTCCAGCAGCTGGCCATGCAGATGAGTCTCGAGTGATGGGAATTGAACAGAGGAGCTGAATGGTCACTTTTCCAGAAAGAGAGCCAGCAATTACCTACCTGATGAAGGTCTTGCTGTTCAGGCAGTAAGAACCCAACAGGAATCGCTGGCGTCCAGCTGCCCTGGGGTGCAAGGAGTACTGTTTTGGCTCAAACACCTGGGTTTTATACCATTGCTGGGGGGTGGGACGTGCGCTTATTCCTGCTGACCCATCTCCCCTTGGCCAATGAGAAAGCGACCCAGCTGTGTGGGGACAATCCCTCTCTGAAGCAATGGGAGAGGCTGAGGTGCCTCCTGGGGGCTGTTGCAATCTTCACCGTTATCCTCATGCAACACCTCTTGTGACACCCCACCTCACAGCAGGCACACGGGCTGTGGTGGCTTGCTGAAAAATCTTTGGGATGCACAAAGTAACTGGTTGGTGCAAACACCAACCAGCACTAGCCTGGTCCCAAAAGAAAGGAGTCCTTCTTTGTCTCTTCTCATCAGATTGAATACTCAGCTAGCATGTGATGTGCGAGAAAATGTGAAATATTGAAAATCTTCCCACCTCTAGACACTGCAAGAACCCTTTCTTCTGGAACAAGATGTCTGTGCACCTGACCATGACACTATCTCCCTGCTGTCTGTTCAGAGAAAGTGAGAGGAACACCAGGGTACACGTTAAGGTCTGTAAACCAGGTGATCCAACAAATCTGTGTCTCCTCCTAAAGCCATGCAAGGTGAAGAAATATAAGATGGACGTAGCCATCGCTTGTGAAGCCAATGTGTTTGATGCCCTTCTTGTAATCGAGAAAAGGGCAAGTGTAGGGTGCTGCACCTGGGGAGGAATAACCCCACGCACCAGTACAGGCTGGGGGGCTGACCTGCTGGAGAGCAGCTCAGTGGAAAGAGACCTGGGAGTCCTGGTGGACAACAGGATGACCATGGGTCAGCAATGTGCCCTTGTGGCCAAGAAGGCCAATGGATGCTGGGGGGCATCTGGTCGAGGGAGTCATCCTCCCCCTGTACTCCGCCTTGGTGAGGCCACACCTGGAGTGCTTGGTCCAGTTCTTCCGGGCTCCCTGGTTCAAGAGGGACAGGGAACTGCTGGAGAGGGGACAGCAAAGGGCTACCAAGATGATGAGGGGACTGGAACATCTCTCTTATGAAGAAAGGCTGAAGGATTTGGGTCTCTTCAGTCTGGAAAAAAGACGGCTGAGGGGGGACCTTATCAACACTTATAAATACTGAAAGGGTGGGTGTCAGGAGGATGGGGCCAGGCTCTTTTCAGTGGTGCCCAGGGACAGGACAAGGGGTAATGGGCACAAACTTGACCATAGGAAGTTCCATCTCAACATGAGGTGGAACTTCTTTCCTGTGAGGGTGGCGGAGCACTGGCACAGGCTGCCCAGAGAGGTGGTGGAGTCTCCGTCTCTGGAGACATTCCGACCCCGCCTGGACGCGTTCCTGTGCCACCTGCTCTAAGGTGACCCTGCTCTGGCAGGGGGTTGGACGGGATGGTCTCCAGAGGTCCTTTCCAACCCTATGATCCTATGATTCTATGATTTTATGTAAAGTGGCTGCTCTTTTTGGGCAGGAGGGCTCTGTGCTGCATGCCCAACTTGGCAACTGCCTCCCAAGGTGTATGGAAGAGCAATCTGGTCGCTCCCACTCCAAGGGGTTACCTGCTGGGGATTTTGGCTGTGGAGCCTGGCCTCTCAGCCTTTTCCCCTCACACGCCATTGAGATTTCAAGACACGGTGTCAAGATAACGATCATGAAAAAAGTGGAAGATGGCTTCTGCATGCTTAGCAGAAGAAGAGGGCCCAGTGCCAGAAGGCTGGTCTTGGATTTTACTGGGAGAGCTTCTTGAAGAGAAGCAGGAGAAGTTCCGTTTTGTGGCAGAGCAGCAGCCTGGTGCTGGTTACTAATGAACAGGGATGCAGTGCATGTGTGTGTGCGTGTGTCCCAAGAAGCGTCCAGCAAACCACAGCACCAAGCGGTTCTTACACAAGGCAAGATGACACAAGACCCACGGCTGAAGGCCTGGGAAGCCTTCTCAGAGGTGTCAGAACAGGGAAGCGATGCTTCTTTTTCTCTGGCAGGGGGAGAAGCAGGAAAAGGAGCTTTTGAGATGGACATTTTGAGGTACCAGCAACTCCAGCCTGGCCTCTGTGTCCTCATCCTCCTCATGCTCCAGGGAGCAGAAGGTAAGATCTGAATGAATTAAGTGTCTGTAAAAATGGAGGATTTATCTGATACTACAGTGAAGCTGCCCAGTAGATAATGAGGTTTCCCTATAGACATAATGCAGATGAAAGAAGGCAGAAACCTGACTTTTGGGTACAGATATTTATTTTCCTCCAGTGAGATCATGAGTCATGTGTGACTTCTCCTGGTTGCTGTGGCATCCCCCCGGGGTCTCTCACACCCTGTTTCTTTAAAGAAATGTTCCTGCGGTGGGTTCTGCGACTGGGACCAGAGCTGGGACCTTGTAACAAAGCTCTTGTGCTCCACAAATAAGGATTTGCTACCTTCTCCGAACCTCCTGGCTCTTGCCTTTCTGAGTCAGCAGTACTGGGCACGGCAGCCCAATCACAAACGGGGAGAGGAGGGAGCGGGGAGGACATCACGAGATGGGTCCAGGAGCCAGAAGCGAGGGGGACGTCCTGCTTGCAGAGTTCAGGGTCTCAACCCCAGACGCTGTATGAAGAAAGGAGATGAGCACGTCACCTGTTGTAACTCACTTTTCCCTTCCTCCCACTCTCTCCCACCTCCTCTCCTGTGACAAACAAGTGCAGGGGGATAAGACAACCTCACAGATGTAAACTCCAGCCATTCCAGTTGGCTTGCCCTGTGCTCTCCGTAGTGTTGGCAGCCTTGGCTCCAAGGCTCTTTAGAGACATCAAGAGGAGAGTCCTGTGCCTCACACTACCCAAGGGACAGCCTTCTCATTTGGACAACAAGGCTGAGCTTTCTGTATTGTCAGTGGGCAAGCCTCCATGGGGCTGAAAGAGGGCGGGGAGGCACTGGCTGACCTTGGGCTCCTTCAGCACCAACAGCAGACAGGTCCAAACCCACAAGGACTTTTCCCTTCTTTCCCTGGCTTTTCCCTCTGGGCATGAATGCACAAAGCTGCCAACCAGGAGCTGTCTTGAAAGACAATAATAACTATATAAATAGAGGCAAACTGTTTCCAGAACTTACCTTTTGCAGCAGTGCCTGAATGTTGAACAAACTCCCACGAATCTATAGGGGAAACGGCATCCCCCAAAAACACAGAATCCCCCTTGTCGTCTGCATCATTTTGCACTTCCTGGTGCCATGGAAGGTCATGAACAGAGAAACTATTAGAACATTGATCTGGTCTAGCGGCATGTGGTTGCAGAAAGTCTGACACTCCCCGTGCATTTCAGGCCAATAAATGGGCTCAGCTTCAACCTCACCATAACCACAGCTTCAACGGCAACGTGTCTCACCCAGAAGGACTCTCTCACTCTCAAGTGGGTGCACACAAGAACAGACCGTGGGAAGGACCAAACTGAGGCTGAGTAAGAGTCACGCTGACTCCCCAGCTTTGTGTCCACCGCTGCCTTGAGCAGCAGAGTTGGCAAGCGGGGCACTTCTCCCATTCGACATCCCCGTCCTGGCAGTACCCCACCTTTGGCTGACTTCTGATGGAAAGCCCTTGCCCAGCCCTTGCAGGGGTCATGGCTCGGGACAATAGTGCTTCGGGACACTCAGGTTCAATGCTACTGGACAGCATAAGCAGTGTATCCTGGAGAGTTCTAAGCTAAAGACCTGGTGTCTAGCTGTCGCTGGCCGTAGGGCTGCAGAAGGCTGTGCCGTGGCCTCCAGCCACCCTCTAAGTTGTTAACCTCCACCAGAAATTCTCAGCTAAGTCACACAGTACCGGGATGGATTGGAGGTCTAAGAGGTCAAAGGGCCCTCAAACTGTACTGCATATCACGCTCAGAAAACTCTGCCCCAGAGTGCCCACATTTTGGACACCTAGGATGGTCTGTGTAGCCTGTGCCTACAGTGACTTCAGGAGTAGCTCATCCAGAGACACCTCCCAGAGCGGCAGCAAATCTCGGGAGTTGGAGCCCAGGGCTGATTCCCTCCCTAAACCTCAGAAGAAACAAAGTCCTTTCTTTGGGCTGGATTCCTCTATACGCACTGCAAATGGTAACAGCCGTAACCACACCCAGATGTATGCCATTACATAGGAGCTCTGAGACAACTGCAAAAACGTTCCCCTCCTTGTCTTTGGCAAAAGTGTTCACTTCCCAGGACAAGGAGGTTCCTACTGATGGGGACTCACACCTCACGCCATCTCCCTTCTCGCCCTCTCACCTGCAGCACCCTGGATCAACACGAGGAAGAATGGGAAGAGCAGGGACAGGATCTTCATGGCTGACACCTGGCCTGGGTCTTCACAGGGCTGCAGACAAGGATAGACTAAATCTCCTGGGGATGACAGCACACAGTAATATTCCAAACTGCAGAGGGGCTGTCTCAAGTAACGGAGGGTGATGTCTTCTGTGGCCTGTTCCTAAGGATGTCTGTCAGATACGCACCTTTTGGATATCCTGGGAGCAGCTGGGGAAGCATTGGCCTGTGTGGCAATCCGGTTGATGTTTTTCCGTCGTCTTATTTCTCACTTTTCTCTTTGTATTTTCTTAGAGGACACATGGGAGAAGTAATGCCTGACTACTGCACAATTAAGCAAAGCAACCTTCAAAGACACGTGGAGAATGCAAACAGAATATCTTCCCTCGGAAGGAGTCATCCCTCAGGCCTTTTGCATCCAAGACTCAGCTCTTGAGGAGAACTAAACTTCTGGAGAGACAGAGAAAAAGGGGAGACAAGATGGACTTTCAGAGGCAGTTACGCATTGCTAGTGCATTTGGTTTTGCACTTCCGCCTCTCCTTACCCAAGGGCTAAAGCAGAGAAGGTTTACATATCAGGAGGTCTTCGTGCCAACACTCAACGCAATGCTAATACTCAAACCGGGGTCAAGGACTGACCCAGGTTCTGGAGTTGAGGGAAATGTATGTACCGGGGGGTGCCCGGCACTTGGTGAGGGAGGCCCCTGGTGACCAGTACGGTCAGTACAAAGCCACCTTCCAAGTGAGTGTAAGCCTGAAAGGCTGGGAAATCTCTGCACTGCTGCTTGAATCGCATCTCCCTGCTTTGTCCAGGACAGTCCCCATGCACACCACAACATGAGGTCTCAGGAACCTTCCTCATGTTTCAAGACACATTTCCAATCCTTCTTGTAGTCAGGAAACCCAGTTTCACTTTCAGCGTGTTCTGGGCTCTGACAACCACTGACTCACCCAGACAATCAGTCATCTGACGCATGACAGACAACAGAAAAGGCCATGTATTGTAGATAAAAGACAGTCTTTCTCTGTTTGAGACGTTGTGGGCCAAGAAGTTCCTGCGGGAGTGGAACAAGTTCTCCCTACAGAGGTGAAAGGTGCTCAAGGGGAATGCTGCTGGCTCGATATAATGAGAGGTGAGCACAGGGGGAGGAAAGGCCATGGCAGGCAGGGATGACCTGAACATGCCTCACCACATTGCCCCGATCAGAAAAACAATGGCAGAGAAGGTTTTGCCTTCTTGGCAGGGAAAGGCACCACCAAACACTCAAGGTGAGTAGTTGCACCCACACGCGCGAGTGTGTAGACACAGGCGGGTATGGAACCACCCAGGGAACCTAAAGCGTGAGGTTTGCTTCTGCAGACAGGGAGAGGTCACTGCCTTTGATGGAGCAGAGCCTTTGATGGAGAAGAGCATTGTCACCGCAGATTGCCTCCAGCTGGGCAGAGAGAAGAAGTCAACCTGCTTACTCCCTGTGGGACTATAAATTTGGACATTTCAGGGCCATAGTGAATAGGACACAGTTCACAGGTCACCTGGAGCCGGACCTGCATGACCTCCTCCTCCTCCTCCTGCCTGCTGAGACAAGTAGTGGTGCAAGGCATCTCCCACATGGCCCACAGCCAGGAGGGCTGCAGCATGCTGGAGCAGGACAAGGAGGAACTTCAGGGCCTCTAGGGCTCGTTGGGAGGGTGGCCCTGGCCATGCCCAACCAAGGGACGCACCACCCAGCACAGCCCTGCACATGAATCCTGTGAGGGATTCCCATGGCTGTCAGGGGCAAGGGACAGCCGTGACTGGCAGGAGCAGGACAGGCCTCCCACTTCCCAGGAGGGACCATCCGCAGAGCACCTCCATCACACCCACAGCAAAGCCCTTGGCCCAGCAGGGACTGGCAGGATCAGTGTCAACACGCCACTGTCAGTTAAGAGCACCCCAGGGACAGCCATGCTTGTGACCCCCAGCATGTCCGGTGCTTCTCCTGACACCAACCCACCACCACCACCAGAGCCAGCAGGCACAAAACACCCTCCACCACAACAGAATAGCCACACGTCCCACACGCTGCAATGCCAAACTGCTCATCTTTATTCAAGCCGGGAAAAGCAGCCTCTGCCCCAACAGCACCAGGTCTGTGACGGGATGGCTCTGGCCCACGAGCACCCGGTCATCAAGCAGGAGCAGCGCTTCCACTCCTGCTGTCACAGCGCCTGGGGACGGCAGAGGCAGGGAGGGGAGAGGACATCAGGAGATGGGTCCAGGAGCCAGAAGCAAGGGGGACGTCCTGCTTGCAGAGTTCAGGGTCTCAACCCCAGAAGCTGTATGAAGAAAGGAGATGAGCACGTCACCTCTTGTAACTTACTTTTCCCTTCCTCCCACCCTTTCACACCTCCCCTGCAAGGACAAGACAGGTCTATGGTGCAAGAGCATCAGGCTCCACGGAGGTGAGGTTCCGTCCTTATTGCACACACTTTGGACCTGTGTTGTCTTAGTGCTGGCAGCCCTGACTCCACGTCTATCCAGATGCAGCAAAAGCAGGATCGTGTGCTTTATACTGTCCAAGGACAGTGCGTGCTTTGCTCTTGGCTGGCTTGGGAGAGCCCTCTGCAAAGCCTGAATGAGTGTCGCGGCACTGAAGGAGCGTTGGGGGGTGCTGGGTGTGCCAGGGTTCATGCAGTCCTACAGCAGGCAGGACCAGACCTTCAAGGGCTTTTCCCTTCCTTCTTGGGCCTCTCCCACAAAGCAGAAATGCAGGAGAGAATTTACCAGGCACTGGCTGGAAATAAATTTCTAACGGATATTTCTGTGGAGAAAGGCAGAATCTCTTTCCTTACTCAGTACCTTACCGTCTGCAGCAGTGTTGAAATGCTGGACATCTCCCAAAGTGCCTTCCACCAGGAGGGCAGGGTTGATAAGTGCAGTATCCCCCTCTTCGGCTGCATTCAGATAATCTTGTTTCCATGGGGAATGCTACACACAAAACATTAAAGGGATAATCTGGTCTAGCAGCACGTGGTTGCAGAAATGCTCACAACCCCCCTTGCATTTCAGGCCAATAAATGGGCTCAGCTTCAAGCTCACCATAGCCACAGCTTCAATGGCAACCTGTCTCACCCAGAAGGACTCGTTCACACCAGCGTGGGTGCACACAAGGACAGACCGTGGGGAGGAACAGCATGAGGTCGAGGAAGAGCCATGGTGGCTCCCCAGCTTCATGTCCACCACTGCCTGGACCAGCAGAGCTGGCAAGCAGAGCACTGCCTGCGGCCCAATTCCCTGTCCTGGCTGCACCCTTGCCTTGGAGTCACCTCTGATGGAAAGTCCTTGCCCAGCCCTTGCAGGGATCGTGCCTTGGGGTAATGAGGTGTTGGGACACGCTGCTGAGGCGGCACTAGACCAGAAGGGACCGCTCTGTGCCGCGGACAACCCACAGAGCCAACAACCCCCTGGGGCTCTCCCATCCCTGCACAGCTCAAAAGATCCTCCAGGGACACCCAAAGAGGAACAGCTGGGTGCAGGGCTGGAACCTGAAAGGAAACCCCTTGCTGACGCACAGAAGAAGCCAGGATTCTGTTGCCAAGAGCTCGCTCTACCATGTGCTCTTGGAAGGGCATGTGGAAAATGCCTTCTCCTCCATCCCCGCTAACCTTTGCATCACTGCAAGTGACGTGGAGACTTTGCGGCACACGGGAAACCCCTCTGATGGGCACTCACCCCTCCCCCACCTCCCTTCTTTCCCTCTCACCTGCAGCACCCTGGATCAACAGGAGGAAGATGGAGAAGAGCAGGTACAGGATCTTCATGGCTGACACCTGTCCTGGGTCTGGACGGGGCTGCGGAGGGGGACACCACGGCAATAAGGACATGGAGGACCCAGGTGGTGCAGAAGCCTGGGCACTCTGCCCAGGATACTAAACTGCAGAGAGCCTACCTCCAACTCAAGCAGATGGTATTCCCTCTACCTTTGGCTTAAGAACAATTCTGAGCTCCGTACCACTCTGCATGTCTTGCAATGATTCTTTTTTCCCAGACATCTCTGGTGGCCTAATTACATGCATGGATACTTCCAGCAGCTGGCCATGCAGATGAGTCTCGAGTGATGGGAATTGAACAGAGGAGCTGAATGGTCACTTTTCCAGAAAGAGAGCCAGCAATTACCTACCTGATGAAGGTCTTGCTGTTCAGGCAGTAAGAACCCAACAGGAATCGCTGGCGTCCAGCTGCCCTGGGGTGCAAGGAGTACTGTTTTGGCTCAAACACCTGGGTTTTATACCATTGCTGAGGGGTGGGACGTGCGCTTATTCCTGCTGACCCATCTCCCCTTGGCCAATGAGAAAGCGACCCAGCTGTGTGGGGACGATCCCTCTCTGAAGCAATGGGAGAGGCTGAGGTGCCTCCTGGGGGCTGTTGCAATCTTCACCGTTATCCTCATGCAACAGCTCTTGTGACACCCCACCTCACAGCAGGCACACGGGCTGTGGTGGCTTGCTGAAAAATCTTTGGGATGCACAAAGTAACTGGTTGGTGCAAACACCAACCAGCACTAGCCTGGTCCCAAAAGAAAGGAGTCCTTCTTTGTCTCTTCTCATCAGATTGAATACTCAGCTAGCATGTGATGTGCAAGAACATGTGAAATATTGAAAATCTTCCCACCTCTAGACACTGCAAGAACCCTTTCTTCTGGAACAAGATGTCTGTGCACCTGACCATGACACTATCTCCCTGCTGTCTGTTCAGAGAAAGTGAGAGGAACACCAGGGTACACGTTAAGGTCTGTAAACCAGGTGATCCAACAAATCTGTGTCTCCTCCTAAAGCCATGCAAGGTGAAGAAATATAAGATGGACGTAGCCATCGCTTGTGAAGCCAATGTGTTTGATGCCCTTCTTGTAATCGAGAAAAGGGCAAGTGTAGGGTGCTGCACCTGGGGAGGAATAACCCCACGCACCAGTACAGGCTGGGGGGCTGACCTGCTGGAGAGCAGCTCAGTGGAAAGAGACCTGGGAGTCCTGGTGGACAACAGGATGACCATGGGTCAGCAATGTGCCCTTGTGGCCAAGAAGGCCAATGGATGCTGGGGGGCATCAAGAAGAGTGTGGCCATCAGGTCGAGGGAGTCATCCTCCCCCTGTACTCCGCCTTGGTGAGGCCACACTTGGAGTGCTTGGTCCAGTTCTTCTGGGCTCCCTGGTTCAAGAGGGACAGGGAACTGCTGGAGAGGGGACAGCAAAGGGCTACCAAGATGATGAGGGGACTGGAACATCTCTCTTATGAAGAAAGGCTGAAGGATTTGGGTCTCTTCAGTCTGGAAAAAAGACGGCCGAGGCGGGACCTTATCAACACTTACAAATACTGAAAGGGTGGGTGTCAGGAGGATGGGGCCAGGCTCTTTTCAGTGGTGCCCAGGGACAGGACAAGGGGTAACGGGCACAAACTTGACCATAGGAAGTTCCATCTCAACATGAGGTGGAACTTCTTTCCTGTGAGGGTGGCGGAGCCCTGGCACAGGCTGCCCAGAGAGGTGGTGGAGTCTCCGTCTCTGGAGACATTCCGACCCCGCCTGGACGCGTTCCTGTGCCACCTGCTCTAAGGTGACCCTGCTCTGGCAGGGGGTTGGACGGGATGGTC
This sequence comes from Chroicocephalus ridibundus, assembly GCF_963924245.1. Classification (NCBI taxonomy): domain Eukaryota; kingdom Metazoa; phylum Chordata; class Aves; order Charadriiformes; family Laridae; genus Chroicocephalus; species Chroicocephalus ridibundus. The sequence goes on along the minus strand of NC_086286.1, from coordinate 125,408,777 downwards.
TCCAGAGGTCCTTTCCAACCCTATGATCCTATGATTCTATGATTTTATGTAAAGTGGCTGCTCTTTTTGGGCAGGAGGGCTCTGTGCTGCATGCCCAACTTGGCAACTGCCTCCCAAGGTGTATGGAAGAGCAATCTGGTCGCCCCCACTCCAAGGGGTTACCTGCTGGGGATTTTGGCTGTGGAGCCTGGCCTCTCAGCCTTTTCCCCTCACACGCCATTGAGATTTCAAGACACGGTGTCAAGATAACGATCATGAAAAAAGTGGAAGATGGCTTCTGCATGCTTAGCAGAAGAAGAGGGCCCAGTGCCAGAAGGCTGGTCTTGGATTTTACTGGGAGAGCTTCTTGAAGAGAAGCAGGAGAAGTTCCGTTTTGTGGCAGAGCAGCAGCCTGGTGCTGGTTACTAATGAACAGGGATGCAGTGCATGTGTGTGTGCGTGTGTCCCAAGAAGCGTCCAGCAAACCACAGCACCAAGCGGTTCTTACACAAGGCAAGATGACACAAGACCCACGGCTGAAGGCCTGGGAGGCCTTCTCAGAGGTGTCAGAACAGGGAAGCGATGCTTCTTTTTCTCTGGCAGGGGGAGAAGCAGGAAAAGGAGCTTTTGAGATGGACATTTTGAGGTACCAGCAACTCCAGCCTGGCCTCTGTGTCCTCATCCTCCTCATGCTCCAGGGAGCAGAAGGTAAGATCTGAATGAATTAAGTGTCTGTAAAAATGGAGGATTTATCTGATACTACAGTGAAGCTGCCCAGTAGATAATGAGGTTTCCCTATAGACATGATGCAGATCAAAGAAGGCAGAAACCCGACTTTTGGGTACAGATATTTATTTTCCTCCAGTGAGATCATGAGTCACGTGTGACTTCTCCTGGTTGCTGTGGCATCCCCCCGGGGTCTCTCACACCCCGTTTCTTTAAAGAAATGTTCCTGCGGTGGGTTCTGCGACTGGGACCAGAGCTGGGACCTTGTAACAAAGCTCTTGTGCTCCACAAATAAGGATTTGCTACCTTCTCCGAACCTCCTGGCTCTTGCCTTTCTGAGTCAGCAGTACTGGGCACGGCAGCCCAATCACAAACGGGGAGAGGAGGGAGCGGGGAGGACATCACGAGATGGGTCCAGGAGCCAGAAGCGAGGGGGACGTCCTGCTTGCAGAGTTCAGGGTCTCAACCCCAGACGCTGTATGAAGAAAGGAGATGAGCACGTCACCTGTTGTAACTCACTTTTCCCTTCCTCCCACTCTCTCCCACCTCCTCTCCTGTGACAAACAAGTGCAGGGGGATAAGACAACCTCACAGATGTAAACTCCAGCCATTCCAGTTGGCTTGTCCTGTGCTCTCCGTAGTGTTGGCAGCCTTGGCTCCAAGGCTCTTTAGAGACATCAAGAGGAGAGTCCTGTGCCTCACACTACCCAAGGGACAGCCTTCTCATTTGGACAACAAGGCTGAGCTTTCTGTATTGTCAGTGGGCAAGCCTCCATGGGGCTGAAAGAGGGCGGGGAGGCACTGGCTGACCTTAGGCTCCTTCAGCACCAACAGCAGACAGGTCCAAACCCACAAGGACTTTTCCCTTCTTTCCCTGGCTTTTCCCTCTGGGCATGAATGCACAAAGCTGCCAACCAGGAGCTGTCTTGAAAGACAATAATAACTATATAAATAGAGGCAAACTGTTTCCAGAACTTACCTTTTGCAGCAGTGCCTGAATGTTGAACAAACTCCCACGAATCTATAGGGGAAACGGCATCCCCCAAAAACACAGAATCCCCCTTGTCGTCTGCATCATTTTGCACTTCCTGGTGCCATGGAAGGTCATGAACAGAGAAACTATTAGAACATTGATCTGGTCTAGCGGCATGTGGTTGCAGAAAGTCTGACACTCCCCGTGCATTTCAGGCCAATAAATGGGCTCAGCTTCAACCTCACCATAACCACAGCTTCAACGGCAACGTGTCTCACCCAGAAGGACTCTCTCACTCTCAAGTGGGTGCACACAAGAACAGACCGTGGGAAGGACCAAACTGAGGCTGAGTAAGAGTCACGCTGACTCCCCAGCTTTGTGTCCACCGCTGCCTTGAGCAGCAGAGTTGGCAAGCGGGGCACTTCTCCCATTCGACATCCCCGTCCTGGCAGTACCCCACCTTTGGCTGACTTCTGACGGAAAGCCCTTGCCCAGCCCTTGCAGGGGTCATGGCTCGGGACAATAGTGCTTCGGGACACTCAGGTTCAATGCTACTGGACAGCATGAGCAGTGTATCCTGGAGAGTTCTAAGCTAAAGACCTGGTGTCTAGCTGTCGCTGGCCGTAGGGCTGCAGAAGGCTGTGCCGTGGCCTCCAGCCACCCTCTAAGTTGTTAACCTCCACCAGAAATTCTCAGCTAAGTCACACAGTACCGGGATGGATTGGAGGTCTAAGAGGTCAAAGGGCCCTCAAACTGTACTGCATATCACGCTCAGAAAACTCTGCCCCAGAGTGCCCACATTTTGGACACCTAGGATGGTCTGTGTAGCCTGTGCCTACAGTGACTTCAGGAGTAGCTCATCCAGAGACACCTCCCAGAGCGGCAGCAAATCTCGGGAGTTGGAGCCCAGGGCTGATTCCCTCCCTAAACCTCAGAAGAAACAAAGTCCTTTCTTTGGGCTGGATTCCTCTATACGCACTGCAAATGGTAACAGCCGTAACCACACCCAGATGTATGCCATTACATAGGAGCTCTGAGACAACTGCAAAAACGTTCCCCTCCTTGTCTTTGGCAAAAGTGTTCACTTCCCAGGACAAGGAGGTTCCTACTGATGGGGACTCACACCTCACGCCATCTCCCTTCTCGCCCTCTCACCTGCAGCACCCTGGATCAACACGAGGAAGAATGGGAAGAGCAGGGACAGGATCTTCATGGCTGACACCTGGCCTGGGTCTTCACAGGGCTGCAGACAAGGATAGACTAAATCTCCTGGGGATGACAGCACACAGTAATATTCCAAACTGCAGAGGGGCTATCTCAAGTAACGGAGGGTGATGTCTTCTGTGGCCTGTTCCTAAGGATGTCTGTCAGATACGCACCTTTTGGATATCCTGGGAGCAGCTGGGGAAGCATTGGCCTGTGTGGCAATCCAGTTGATGTTTTTCCGTCGTCTTATTTCTCACTTTTCTCTTTGTATTTTCTTAGAGGACACATGGGAGAAGTAATGCCTGACTACTGCACAATTAAGCAAAGCAACCTTCAAAGACACGTGGAGAATGCAAACAGAATATCTTCCCTCGGAAGGAGTCATCCCTCAGGCCTTTTGCATCCAAGACTCAGCTCTTGAGGAGAACTAAACTTCTGGAGAGACAGAGAAAAAGGGGAGACAAGATGGACTTTCAGAGGCAGTTACGCATTGCTAGTGCATTTGGTTTTGCACTTCCGCCTCTCCTTACCCAAGGGCTAAAGCAGAGAAGGTTTACATATCAGGAGGTCTTCGTGCCAACACTCAACGCAATGCCAATAGTCAAACCGGGGTCAAGGACTGACCCAGGTTCTGGAGTTGAGGGAAATGTATGTACCGGGGGGTGCCCGGCACTTGGTGAGGGAGGCCCCTGGTGACCACTACGGTCAGTACAAAGCCACCTTCCAAGTGAGTGTAAGCCTGAAAGGCTGGGAAATCTCTGCACTGCTGCTTGAATCGCATCTCCCTGCTTTGTCCAGGACAGTCCCCATGCACACCACAACATGAGGTCTCAGGAACCTTCCTCATGTTTCAAGACACATTTCCAATCCTTCTTGTAGTCAGGAAACCCAGTTTCACTTTCAGCGTGTTCTGGGCTCTGACAACCACTGACTCACCCAGACAATCAGTCATCTGACGCATGACAGACAACAGAAAAGGCCATGTATTGTAGATAAAAGACAGTCTTTCTCTGTTTGAGACGTTGTGGGCCAAGAAGTTCCTGCGGGAGTGGAACAAGTTCTCCCTACAGAGGTGAAAGGTGCTCAAGGGGAATGCTGCTGGCTCGATATAATGAGAGGTGAGCACAGGGGGAGGAAAGGCCATGGCAGGCAGGGATGACCTGAACATGCCTCACCACATTGCCCGATCAGAAAAACAATGGCAGAGATGGTTTTGCCTTCTTGGCAGGGAAAGGCACCACCAAACACTCAAGGTGAGTAGTTGCACCCACACGCGCGAGTGTGTAGACACAGGCGGGTATGGAACCACCCAGGGAACCTAAAGCGTGAGGTTTGCTTCTGCAGACAGGGAGAGGTCACTGCCTTTGATGGAGCAGAGCCTTTGATGGAGAAGAGCATTGTCATCGCAGATTGCCTCCAGCCGGGCAGAGAGAAGAAGTCAACATGCTTACTCCCTGTGGGACTATAAATTTGGACATTTCAGGGCCATAGTGAATAGGACACAGTTCACAGGTCACCTGGAGCCGGACCTGCATGACCTCCTCCTCCTCCTCCTGCCTGCTGAGACAAGTAGTGGTGCAAGGCATCTCCCACATGGCCCACAGCCAGGAGGGCTGCAGCATGCTGGAGCAGGACAAGGAGGAACATCAGGGCCTCTAGGGCTGGTTGGGAGGGCGTCCCTGGCCATGCCCAACCAAGGGACACACCACCCAGCACAGCCCTGCTCATGAATCCTGTGAGGGATTCCCATGGCTGTCAGGGGCAAGGGACAGCCGTGACTGGCAGGAGCAGGACAGGCCTCCCACTTCCCAGGAGGGACCATCCGTAGAGCACGTCCATCACACCCACAGCAAAGCCCTTGGCCCAGCAGGGACTGGCAGGATCTGTGTCAACACGCCACTGCCAGTTAAGAGCACCCCACGGACAGCCATGCTTGTGACCCCCAGCATGTCCCGGTGCTTCTCCTGACACCACCCCACCACCACCACCAGAGCCAGCAGGCACATAACACCCTCCACCACAACAGAATAGCCACACGTCCCACACGCTGCAATGCCAAACTGCTCATCTTTATTCAAGCTGGGAAAAGCAGCCTCTGCCCCAACAGCACCAGGTCTGTGACGGGATGGCTCTGGCCCACGAGCACCCGGGCATCAAGCAGGAGCAGCGCTTCCACTCCTGCTGTCACAGCGCCTGGGGACGGCAGAGGCAGGGAGGGGAGAGGACATCAGGAGATGGGTCCAGGAGCCAGAAGCGAGGGGGACGTCCTGCTTGCAGAGTTCAGGGTCTCAACCCTAATTCCTGGATGAAGAAAGGAGATGAGCACATCACCTGTTGTAACTTACTTTTCCCTTCCTCCCACCCTTTCACACCTCCCCTGCAAGGACAAGACAGGTCTATGGTGCAAGAGCATCAGGCTCCACGGAGGTGAGGTTCCGTCCTTATTGCACACACTTTGGACCTGTGTTGTCTTAGTGCTGGCAGCCCTGACTCCACGTCTATCCAGATGCAGCAAAAGCAGGATCGTGTGCTCGATACTGTCCAAGGACAGTGCGTGCTTTGCTCTTGGCTGGCTTGGGAGAGCCCTCTGCAAAGCCTGAATGAGTGTCGCGGCACTGAAGGAGTGTTGGGGGGTGCTGTGTGTGCCAGGGTTCATGCAGTCCTACAGCAGGCAGGACCAGACCTTCAAGGGCTTTTCCCTTCCTTCTTGGGCCTCTCCCACAAAGCAGAAATGCAGGAGAGAATTTACCAGGCATTGGCTGGAAAGACATTTTTAACAGATATTTTTTTGGAGAAAGGAGGAAACTCTTTCCTTAGCCACGAATAAAGACCTTACCATCTGCAGCATGCGTAAAATATCGAACATCTTCCCATAGACGTATGAGGGCGGCGGCAGCGCCCCAAGGTGCAGTATCCGCCTCTTTGTATGCATCCGAATTGGTTTCCTGTTTCCATGGGGAATGCTACACACACAACATTAAAGGGATAATCTGGTCCAGCAGCACGTGGTTGCAGAAATGCTCACCCTCCCCATGCATTTCAGGCCAATAAATGGGCTCAGCTTCAAGCTCACCATAGCCACAGCTTCAATGGCAACCTGTCTCACCCAGAAGGACTCGTTCACACCAGCGTGGGTGCACACAAGGACAGACCGTGGGGAGGAACAGCATGAGGTCGAGGAAGAGCCATGGTGGCTCCCCAGCTTCATGTCCACCACTGCCTGGACCAGCAGAGCTGGCAAGCAGAGCACTGCCTGCGGCCCAATTCCCTGTCCTGGCTGCACCCTTGCCTTGGAGTCACCTCTGATGGAAAGTCCTTGCCCAGCCCTTGCAGGGATCGTGCCTTGGGGCAATGAGGTGTTGGGATATGCTGCTGAGACGGCACTAGACCAGAAGGGACCGCTCTGTGCCGCGGACAACCCACAGAGCCAACAACCCCCTGGGGCTCTCCCATCCCTGCACAGCTCAAAAGATGCTCCAGGGACACCCAAAGAGGAACAGCTGGGTGCAGGGCTGGAACCTGAAAGGAAACCCCTTGCTGACGCACAGAAGAAGCCAGGATTCTGTTGCCAAGAGCTCGCTCTACCATGTGCTCTTGGAAGGGCATGTGGAAAATGCCTTCTCCTCCATCCCCGCTAACCTTTGCATCACTGCAAGTGACGTGGAGACTTTGCGGCACACAGGAAACCCCTCTGATGGGCACTCACCCCTCCCCCACCTCCCTTCTTTCCCTCTCACCTGCAGCACCCTGGATCAACAGGAGGAAGATGGAGAAGAGCAGGTACAGGATCTTCATGGCTGACACCTGTCCTGGGTCTGGACGGGGCTGCGGAGGGGGACACCACGGCAATAAGGACATGGAGGACCCAGGTGGTGCAGAAGCCTGGGCACTCTGCCCAGGATACTAAACTGCAGAGAGCCTACCTCCAACTCAAGCAGATGGTGTTCCCTCTACCTTTGGCTTAAGAACAATTCTGAGCTCCGTACCACTCTGCATGTCTTGCAATGATTCTTTTTTCCCAGACATCTCTGGTGGCCTAATTACATGCATGGATACTTCCAGCAGCTGGCCATGCAGATGAGTCTCGAGTGATGGGAATTGAACAGAGGAGCTGAATGGTCACTTTTCCAGAAAGAGAGCCAGCAATTACCTACCTGATGAAGGTCTTGCTGTTCAGGCAGTAAGAACCCAACAGGAATCGCTGGCGTCCAGCTGCCCTGGGGTGCAAGGAGTACTGTTTTGGCTCAAACACCTGGGTTTTATACCATTGCTGAGGGGTGGGACGTGCGCTTATTCCTGCTGACCCATCTCCCCTTGGCCAATGAGAAAGCGACCCAGCTGTGTGGGGACGATCCCTCTCTGAAGCAATGGGAGAGGCTGAGGTGCCTCCTGGGGGCTGTTGCAATCTTCACCGTTATCCTCATGCAACAGCTCTTGTGACACCCCACCTCACAGCAGGCACACGGGCTGTGGTGGCTTGCTGAAAAATCTTTGGGATGCACAAAGTAACTGGTTGGTGCAAACACCAACCAGCACTAGCCTGGTCCCAAAAGAAAGGAGTCCTTCTTTGTCTCTTCTCATCAGATTGAATACTCAGCTAGCATGTGATGTGCGAGAAAATGTGAAATATTGAAAATCTTCCCACCTCTAGACACTGCAAGAACCCTTTCTTCTGGAACAAGATGTCTGTGCACCTGACCATGACACTATCTCCCTGCTGTCTGTTCAGAGAAAGTGAGAGGAACACCAGGGTACACGTTAAGGTCTGTAAACCAGGTGATCCAACAAATCTGTGTCTCCTCCTAAAGCCATGCAAGGTGAAGAAATATAAGATGGACGTAGCCATCGCTTGTGAAGCCAATGTGTTTGATGCCCTTCTTGTAATCGAGAAAAGGGCAAGTGTAGGGTGCTGCACCTGGGGAGGAATAACCCCACGCACCAGTACAGGCTGGGGGGCTGACCTGCTGGAGAGCAGCTCAGTGGAAAGAGACCTGGGAGTCCTGGTGGACAACAGGATGACCATGGGTCAGCAATGTGCCCTTGTGGCCAAGAAGGCCAATGGATGCTGGGGGGCATCAAGAAGAGTGTGGCCATCAGGTCGAGGGAGTCATCCTCCCCCTGTACTCCGCCTTGGTGAGGCCACACCTGGAGTGCTTGGTCCAGTTCTTCTGGGCTCCCTGGTTCAAGAGGGACAGGGAACTGCTGGAGAGGGGACAGCAAAGGGCTACCAAGATGATGAGGGGACTGGAACATCTCTCTTATGAAGAAAGGCTGAAGGATTTGGGTCTCTTTAGTCTGGAAAAAAGACGGCCGAGGCGGGACCTTATCAACACTTATAAATACTGAAAGGGTGGGTGTCAGGAGGATGGGGCCAGGCTCTTTTCAGTGGTGCCCAGGGACAGGACAAGGGGTAACGGGCACAAACTTGACCATAGGAAGTTCCATCTCAACATGAGGAGGAACTTCTTTCCTGTGAGGGTGGCGGAGCACTGGCACAGGCTGCCCAGAGAGGTGGTGGAGTCTCCGTCTCTGGAGACATTCCGACCCCGCCTGGACGCGTTCCTGTGCCACCTGCTCTAAGGTGACCCTGCTCTGGCAGGGGGTTGGACGGGATGGTCTCCAGAGGTCCTTTCCAACCCTATGATCCTATGATTCTATGATTTTATGTAAAGTGGCTGCTCTTTTTGGGCAGGAGGGCTCTGTGCTGCATGCCCAACTTGGCAACTGCCTCCCAAGGTGTATGGAAGAGCAATCTGGTCGCCCCCACTCCAAGGGGTTACCTGCTGGGGATTTTGGCTGTGGAGCCTGGCCTCTCAGCCTTTTCCCCTCACACGCCATTGAGATTTCAAGACACGGTGTCAAGATAACGATCATGAAAAAAGTGGAAGATGGCTTCTGCATGCTTAGCAGAAGAAGAGGGCCCAGTGCCAGAAGGCTGGTCTTGGATTTTACTGGGAGAGCTTCTTGAAGAGAAGCAGGAGAAGTTCCGTTTTGTGGCAGAGCAGCAGCCTGGTGCTGGTTACTAATGAACAGGGATGCAGTGCATGTGTGTGTGCGTGTGTCCCAAGAAGCGTCCAGCAAACCACAGCACCAAGCGGTTCTTACACAAGGCAAGATGACACAAGACCCACGGCTGAAGGCCTGGGAAGCCTTCTCAGAGGTGTCAGAACAGGGGAGCGATGCTTCTTTTTCTCTGGCAGGGGGAGAAGCAGGAAAAGGAGCTTTTGAGATGGACATTTTGAGGTACCAGCAACTCCAGCCTGGCCTCTGTGTCCTCGTCCTCCTCATGCTCCAGGGAGCAGAAGGTAAGACCTGAATGAATTAAGTGTCTGTAAAAATGGAGGATTTATCTGATACTACAGTGAAGCTGCCCAGTAGATAATGAGGTTTCCCTATAGACATGATGCAGATGAAAGAAGGCAGAAACCCGACTTTTGGGTACAGATATTTATTTTCCTCCAGTGAGATCATGAGTCACGTGTGACTTCTCCTGGTTGCTGTGGCATCCCCCCGGGGTCTCTCACACCCTGTTTCTTTAAAGAAATGTTCCTGCGGTGGGTTCTGCGACTGGGACCAGAGCTGGGACCTTGTAACAAAGCTCTTGTGCTCCACAAATAAGGATTTGCTACCTTCTCCGAACCTCCTGGCTCTTGCCTTTCTGAGTCAGCAGTACTGGGCACGGCAGCCCAATCACAAACGGGGAGAGGAGGGAGCGGGGAGGACATCACGAGATGGGTCCAGGAGCCAGAAGCGAGGGGGACGTCCTGCTTGCAGAGTTCAGGGTCTCAACCCCAGACGCTGTATGAAGAAAGGAGATGAGCACGTCACCTGTTGTAACTCACTTTTCCCTTCCTCCCACTCTCTCCCACCTCCTCTCCTGTGACAAACAAGTGCAGGGGGATAAGACAACCTCACAGATGTAAACTCCAGCCATTCCAGTTGGCTTGCCCTGTGCTCTCCGTAGTGTTGGCAGCCTTGGCTCCAAGGCTCTTTAGAGACATCAAGAGGAGAGTCCTGTGCCTCACACTACCCAAGGGACAGCCTTCTCATTTGGACAACAAGGCTGAGCTTTCTGTATTGTCAGTGGGCAAGCCTCCATGGGGCTGAAAGAGGGCGGGGAGGCACTGGCTGACCTTGGGCTCCTTCAGCACCAACAGCAGACAGGTCCAAACCCACAAGGACTTTTCCCTTCTTTCCCTGGCTTTTCCCTCTGGGCATGAATGCACAAAGCTGCCAACCAGGAGCTGTCTTGAAAGACAATAATAACTATATAAATAGAGGCAAACTGTTTCCAGAACTTACCTTTTGCAGCAGTGCCTGAATGTTGAACAAACTCCCACGAATCTATAGGGGAAACGGCATCCCCCAAAAACACAGAATCCCCCTTGTCGTCTGCATCATTTTGCACTTCCTGGTGCCATGGAAGGTCATGAACAGAGAAACTATTAGAACATTGATCTGGTCTAGCGGCATGTGGTTGCAGAAAGTCTGACACTCCCCGTGCATTTCAGGCCAATAAATGGGCTCAGCTTCAACCTCACCATAACCACAGCTTCAACGGCAACGTGTCTCACCCAGAAGGACTCTCTCACTCTCAAGTGGGTGCACACAAGAACAGACCGTGGGAAGGACCAAACTGAGGCTGAGTAAGAGTCACGCTGACTCCCCAGCTTTGTGTCCACCGCTGCCTTGAGCAGCAGAGTTGGCAAGCGGGGCACTTCTCCCATTCGACATCCCCGTCCTGGCAGTACCCCACCTTTGGCTGACTTCTGACGGAAAGCCCTTGCCCAGCCCTTGCAGGGGTCATGGCTCGGGACAATAGTGCTTCGGGACACTCAGGTTCAATGCTACTGGACAGCATGAGCAGTGTATCCTGGAGAGTTCTAAGCTAAAGACCTGGTGTCTAGCTGTCTCCGGCCGTAGGGCTGCAGAAGGCTGTGCCGTGGCCTCCAGCCACCCTCTAAGTTGTTAACCTCCACCAGAAATTCTCAGCTAAGTCACACAGTACCGGGATGGATTGGAGGTCTAAGAGGTCAAAGGGCCCTCAAACTGTACTGCATATCACGCTCAGAAAACTCTGCCCCAGAGTGCCCACATTTTGGACACCTAGGATGGTCTGTGTAGCCTGTGCCTACAGTGACTTCGGGAGTAGCTCATCCAGAGACACCTCCCAGAGCGGCAGCAAATCTCGGGAGTTGGAGCCCAGGGCTGATTCCCTCCCTAAACCTCAGAAGAAACAAAGTCCTTTCTTTGGGCTGGATTCCTCTATACGCACTGCAAATGGTAACAGCCGTAACCACACCCAGATGTATGCCATTACATAGGAGCTCTGAGACAACTGCAAAAACGTTCCCCTCCTTGTCTTTGGCAAAAGTGTTCACTTCCCAGGACAAGGAGGTTCCTACTGATGGGGACTCACACCTCACGCCATCTCCCTTCTCGCCCTCTCACCTGCAGCACCCTGGATCAACACGAGGAAGAATGGGAAGAGCAGGGACAGGATCTTCATGGCTGACACCTGGCCTGGGTCTTCACAGGGCTGCAGACAAGGATAGACTAAATCTCCTGGGGATGACAGCACACAGTAATATTCCAAACTGCAGAGGGGCTATCTCAAGTAACGGAGGGTGATGTCTTCTGTGGCCTGTTCCTAAGGATGTCTGTCAGATACGCACCTTTTGGATATCCTGGGAGCAGCTGGGGAAGCATTGGCCTGTGTGGCAATCCAGTTGATGTTTTTCCGTCGTCTTATTTCTCACTTTTCTCTTTGTATTTTCTTAGAGGACACATGGGAGAAGTAATGCCTGACTACTGCACAATTAAGCAAAGCAACCTTCAAAGACACGTGGAGAATGCAAACAGAATATCTTCCCTCGGAAGGAGTCATCCCTCAGGCCTTTTGCATCCAAGACTCAGCTCTTGAGGAGAACTAAACTTCTGGAGAGACAGAGAAAAAGGGGAGACAAGATGGACTTTCAGAGGCAGTTACGCATTGCTAGTGCATTTGGTTTTGCACTTCCGCCTCTCCTTACCCAAGGGCTAAAGCAGAGAAGGTTTACATATCAGGAGGTCTTCGTGCCAACACTCAACGCAATGCCAATAGTCAAACCGGGGTCAAGGACTGACCCAGGTTCTGGAGTTGAGGGAAATGTATGTACCGGGAGGTGCCCGGCACTTGGTGAGGGAGGCCCCTGGTGACCAGTACGGTCAGTACAAAGCCACCTTCCAAGTGAGTGTAAGCCTGAAAGGCTGGGAAATCTCTGCACTGCTGCTTGAATCGCATCTCCCTGCTTTGTCCAGGACAGTCCCCATGCACACCACAACATGAGGTCTCAGGAACCTTCCTCATGTTTCAAGACACATTTCCAATCCTTCTTGTAGTCAGGAAACCCAGTTTCACTTTCAGCGTGTTCTGGGCTCTGACAACCACTGACTCACCCAGACAATCAGTCATCTGACGCATGACAGACAACAGAAAAGGCCATGTATTGTAGATAAAAGACAGTCTTTCTCTGTTTGAGACGTTGTGGGCCAAGAAGTTCCTGCGGGAGTGGAACAAGTTCTCCCTACAGAGGTGAAAGGTGCTCAAGGGGAATGCTGCTGGCTCGATATAATGAGAGGTGAGCACAGGGGGAGGAAAGGCCATGGCAGGCAGGGATGACCTGAACATGCCTCACCACATTGCCCCGATCAGAAAAACAATGGCAGAGAAGGTTTTGCCTTCTTGGCAGGGAAAGGCACCACCAAACACTCAAGGTGAGTAGCTGCACCCACACGCGCGAGTGTGTAGACACAGGCGGGTATGGAACCACCCAGGGAACCTAAAGCGTGAGGTTTGCTTCTGCAGACAGGGAGAGGTCACTGCCTTTGATGGAGCAGAGCCTTTGATGGAGAAGAGCATTGTCACCGCAGATTGCCTCCAGCTGGGCAGAGAGAAGAAGTCAACCTGCTTACTCCCTGTGGGACTATAAATTTGGACATTTCAGGGCCATAGTGAATAGGACACAGTTCACAGGTCACCTGGAGCCGGACCTGCATGACCTCCTCCTCCTCCTCCTGCCTGCTGAGACAAGTAGTGGTGCAAGGCATCTCCCACATGGCCCACAGCCAGGAGGGCTGCAGCATGCTGGAGCAGGACAAGGAGGAACTTCAGGGCCTCTAGGGCTCGTTGGGAGGGTGGCCCTGGCCATGCCCAACCAAGGGACGCACCACCCAGCACAGCCCTGCACATGAATCCTGTGAGGGATTCCCATGGCTGTCAGGGGCAAGGGACAGCCGTGACTGGCAGGAGCAGGACAGGCCTCCCACTTCCCAGGAGGGACCATCCGTAGAGCACCTCCATCACACCCACAGCAAAGCCCTTGGCCCAGCAGGGACTGGCAGGATCAGTGTCAACACGCCACTGTCAGTTAAGAGCACCCCAGGGACAGCCATGCTTGTGACCCCCAGCATGTCCGGTGCTTCTCCTGACACCAACCCACCACCACCACCAGAGCCAGCAGGCACAAAACACCCTCCACCACAACAGAATAGCCACCCGTCCCACACGCTGCAATGCCAAACTGCTCATCTTTATTCAAGCCGGGAAAAGCAGCCTCTGCCCCAACAGCACCAGGTCTGTGACGGGATGGCTCTGGCCCACGAGCACCCGGGCATCAAGCAGGAGCAGCGCTTCCACTCCTGCTGTCACAGCGCCTGGGGACGGCAGAGGCAGGGAGGGGAGAGGACATCAGGAGATGGGTCCAGGAGCCAGAAGCAAGGGGGACGTCCTGCTTGCAGAGTTCAGGGTCTCAACCCCAGAAGCTGTATGAAGAAAGGAGATGAGCACGTCACCTCTTGTAACTTACTTTTCCCTTCCTCCCACCCTTTCACACCTCCCCTGCAAGGACAAGACAGGTCTATGGTGCAAGAGCATCAGGCTCCACGGAGGTGAGGTTCCGTCCTTATTGCACACACTTTGGACCTGTGTTGTCTTAGTGCTGGCAGCCCTGACTCCACGTCTATCCAGATGCAGCAAAAGCAGGATCGTGTGCTTTATACTGTCCAAGGACAGTGCGTGCTTTGCTCTTGGCTGGCTTGGGAGAGCCCTCTGCAAAGCCTGAATGAGTGTCGCGGCACTGAAGGAGCGTTGTGGGGTGCTGGGTGTGCCAGGGTTCATGCAGTCCCACAGCAGGCAGGACCAGACCTTCAAGGGCTTTTCCCTTCCTTCTTGGGCCTCTCCCACAAAGCAGAAATGCAGGAGAGAATTTACCAGGCACTGGCTGGAAATAAATTTCTAACGGATATTTCTGTGGAGAAAGGTAGAATCTCTTTCCTTACTCAGTACCTTACCGTCTGCAGCAGTGTTGAAATGCTGGACATCTCCCAAAGTGCCTTCCACCAGGAGGGCAGGGTTGATAAGTGCAGTATCCCCCTCTTCGGCTGCATTCAGATAATCTTGTTTCCATGGGGAATGCTACACACAAAACATTAAAGGGATAATCTGGTCTAGCAGCACGTGGTTGCAGAAATGCTCACAACCCCCCTTGCATTTCAGGCCAATAAATGGGCTCAGCTTCAAGCTCACCATAGCCACAGCTTCAATGGCAACCTGTCTCACCCAGAAGGACTCGTTCACACCAGCGTGGGTGCACACAAGGACAGACCGTGGGGAGGAACAGCATGAGGTCGAGGAAGAGCCATGGTGGCTCCCCAGCTTCATGTCCACCACTGCCTGGACCAGCAGAGCTGGCAAGCAGAGCACTGCCTGCGGCCCAATTCCCTGTCCTGGCTGCACCCTTGCCTTGGAGTCACCTCTGATGGAAAGTCCTTGCCCAGCCCTTGCAGGGATCGTGCCTTGGGGTAATGAGGTGTTGGGACACGCTGCTGAGGCGGCACTAGACCAGAAGGGACCGCTCTGTGCCGCGGACAACCCACAGAGCCAACAACCCCCTGGGGCTCTCCCATCCCTGCACAGCTCAAAAGATCCTCCAGGGACACCCAAAGAGGAACAGCTGGGTGCAGGGCTGGAACCTGAAAGGAAACCCCTTGCTGACGCACAGAAGAAGCCAGGATTCTGTTGCCAAGAGCTCGCTCTACCATGTGCTCTTGGAAGGGCATGTGGAAAATGCCTTCTCCTCCATCCCCGCTAACCTTTGCATCACTGCAAGTGACGTGGAGACTTTGCGGCACACGGGAAACCCCTCTGATGGGCACTCACCCCTCCCCCACCTCCCTTCTTTCCCTCTCACCTGCAGCACCCTGGATCAACAGGAGGAAGATGGAGAAGAGCAGGTACAGGATCTTCATGGCTGACACCTGTCCTGGGTCTGGACGGGGCTGCGGAGGGGGACACCACGGCAATAAGGACATGGAGGACCCAGGTGGTGCAGAAGCCTGGGCACTCTGCCCAGGATACTAAACTGCAGAGAGCCTACCTCCAACTCAAGCAGATGGTGTTCCCTCTACCTTTGGCTTAAGAACAATTCTGAGCTCCGTACCACTCTGCATGTCTTGCAATGATTCTTTTTTCCCAGACATCTCTGGTGGCCTAATTACATGCATGGATACTTCCAGCAGCTGGCCATGCAGATGAGTCTCGAGTGATGGGAATTGAACAGAGGAGCTGAATGGTCACTTTTCCAGAAAGAGAGCCAGCAATTACCTACCTGATGAAGGTCTTGCTGTTCAGGCAGTAAGAACCCAACAGGAATCGCTGGCGTCCAGCTGCCCTGGGGTGCAAGGAGTACTGTTTTGGCTCAAACACCTGGGTTTTATACCATTGCTGAGGGGTGGGACGTGCGCTTATTCCTGCTGACCCATCTCCCCTTGGCCAATGAGAAAGCGACCCAGCTGTGTGGGGACGATCCCTCTCTGAAGCAATGGGAGAGGCTGAGGTGCCTCCTGGGGGCTGTTGCAATCTTCACCGTTATCCTCATGCAACAGCTCTTGTGACACCCCACCTCACAGCAGGCACACGGGCTGTGGTGGCTTGCTGAAAAATCTTTGGGATGCACAAAGTAACTGGTTGGTGCAAACACCAACCAGCACTAGCCTGGTCCCAAAAGAAAGGAGTCCTTCTTTGTCTCTTCTCATCAGATTGAATACTCAGCTAGCATGTGATGTGCGAGAAAATGTGAAATATTGAAAATCTTCCCACCTCTAGACACTGCAAGAACCCTTTCTTCTGGAACAAGATGTCTGTGCACCTGACCATGACACTATCTCCCTGCTGTCTGTTCAGAGAAAGTGAGAGGAACACCAGGGTACACGTTAAGGTCTGTAAACCAGGTGATCCAACAAATCTGTGTCTCCTCCTAAAGCCATGCAAGGTGAAGAAATATAAGATGGACGTAGCCATCGCTTGTGAAGCCAATGTGTTTGATGCCCTTCTTGTAATCGAGAAAAGGGCAAGTGTAGGGTGCTGCACCTGGGGAGGAATAACCCCACGCACCAGTACAGGCTGGGGGGCTGACCTGCTGGAGAGCAGCTCAGTGGAAAGAGACCTGGGAGTCCTGGTGGACAACAGGATGACCATGGGTCAGCAATGTGCCCTTGTGGCCAAGAAGGCCAATGGATGCTGGGGGGCATCTGGTCGAGGGAGTCATCCTCCCCCTGTACTCCGCCTTGGTGAGGCCACACCTGGAGTGCTTGGTCCAGTTCTTCCGGGCTCCCTGGTTCAAGAGGGACAGGGAACTGCTGGAGAGGGGACAGCAAAGGGCTACCAAGATGATGAGGGGACTGGAACATCTCTCTTATGAAGAAAGGCTGAAGGATTTGGGTCTCTTCAGTCTGGAAAAAAGACGGCCGAGGCGGGACCTTATCAACACTTATAAATACTGAAAGGGTGGGTGTCAGGAGGATGGGGCCAGGCTCTTTTCAGTGGTGCCCAGGGACAGGACAAGGGGTAACGGGCACAAACTTGACCATAGGAAGTTCCATCTCAACATGAGGTGGAACTTCTTTCCTGTGAGGGTGGCGGAGCCCTGGCACAGGCTGCCCAGAGAGGTGGTGGAGTCTCCGTCTCTGGAGACATTCCGACCCCGCCTGGACGCGTTCCTGTGCCACCTGCTCTAAGGTGACCCTGCTCTGGCAGGGGGTTGGACGGGATGGTCTCCAGAGGTCCTTTCCAACCCTATGATCCTATGATTCTATGATTTTATGTAAAGTGGCTGCTCTTTTTGGGCAGGAGGGCTCTGTGCTGCATGCCCAACTTGGCAACTGCCTCCCAAGGTGTATGGAAGAGCAATCTGGTCGCCCCCACTCCAAGGGGTTACCTGCTGGGGATTTTGGCTGTGGAGCCTGGCCTCTCAGCCTTTTCCCCTCACACGCCATTGAGATTTCAAGACACGGTGTCAAGATAACGATCATGAAAAAAGTGGAAGATGGCTTCTGCATGCTTAGCAGAAGAAGAGGGCCCAGTGCCAGAAGGCTGGTCTTGGATTTTACTGGGAGAGCTTCTTGAAGGGAAGCAGGAGAAGTTCCGTTTTGTGGCAGAGCAGCAGCCTGGTGCTGGTTACTAATGAACAGGGATGCAGTGCATGTGTGTGTGCGTGTGTCCCAAGAAGCGTCCAGCAAACCACAGCACCAAGCGGTTCTTACACAAGGCAAGATGACACAAGACCCACGGCTGAAGGCCTGGGAGGCCTTCTCAGAGGTGTCAGAACAGGGAAGCGATGCTTCTTTTTCTCTGGCAGGGGGAGAAGCAGGAAAAGGAGCTTTTGAGATGGACATTTTGAGGTACCAGCAACTCCAGCCTGGCCTCTGTGTCCTCGTCCTCCTCATGCTCCAGGGAGCAGAAGGTAAGATCTGAATGAATTAAGTGTCTGTAAAAATGGAGGATTTATCTGATACTACAGTGAAGCTGCCCAGTAGATAATGAGGTTTCCCTATAGACATGATGGAGATGAAAGAAGGCAGAAACCCGACTTTTGGGTACAGATATTTATTTTCCTCCAGTGAGATCATGAGTCACGTGTGACTTCTCCTGGTTGCTGTGGCATCCCCCCGGGGTCTCTCACACCCCGTTTCTTTAAAGAAATGTTCCTGCGGTGGGTTCTGCGACTGGGACCAGAGCTGGGACCTTGTAACAAAGCTCTTGTGCTCCACAAATAAGGGTTTGCTACCTTCTCCGAACCTCCTGGCTCTTGCCTTTCTGAGTCAGCAGTACTGGGCACGGCAGCCCAATCACAAACGGGGAGAGGAGGGAGCGGGGAGGACATCACGAGATGGGTCCAGGAGCCAGAAGCGAGGGGGACGTCCTGCTTGCAGAGTTCAGGGTCTCAACCCCAGACGCTGTATGAAGAAAGGAGATGAGCACGTCACCTGTTGTAACTCACTTTTCCCTTCCTCCCACTCTCTCCCACCTCCTCTCCTGTGACAAACAAGTGCAGGGGGATAAGACAACCTCACAGATGTAAACTCCAGCCATTCCAGTTGGCTTGTCCTGTGCTCTCCGTAGTGTTGGCAGCCTTGGCTCCAAGGCTCTTTAGAGACATCAAGAGGAGAGTCCTGTGCCTCACACTACCCAAGGGACAGCCTTCTCATTTGGACAACAAGGCTGAGCTTTCTGTATTGTCAGTGGGCAAGCCTCCATGGGGCTGAAAGAGGGCGGGGAGGCACTGGCTGACCTTGGGCTCCTTCAGCACCAACAGCAGACAGGTCCAAACCCACAAGGACTTTTCCCTTCTTTCCCTGGCTTTTCCCTCTGGGCATGAATGCACAAAGCTGCCAACCAGGAGCTGTCTTGAAAGACAATAATAACTATATAAATAGAGGCAAACTGTTTCCAGAACTTACCTTTTGCAGCAGTGCCTGAATGTTGAACAAACTCCCACGAATCTATAGGGGAAACGGCATCCCCCAAAAACACAGAATCCCCCTTGTCGTCTGCATCATTTTGCACTTCCTGGTGCCATGGAAGGTCATGAACAGAGAAACTATTAGAACATTGATCTGGTCTAGCGGCATGTGGTTGCAGAAAGTCTGACACTCCCCGTGCATTTCAGGCCAATAAATGGGCTCAGCTTCAACCTCACCATAACCACAGCTTCAACGGCAACGTGTCTCACCCAGAAGGACTCTCTCACTCTCAAGTGGGTGCACACAAGAACAGACCGTGGGAAGGACCAAACTGAGGCTGAGTAAGAGTCACGCTGACTCCCCAGCTTTGTGTCCACCGCTGCCTTGAGCAGCAGAGTTGGCAAGCGGGGCACTTCTCCCATTCGACATCCCCGTCCTGGCAGTACCCCACCTTTGACTGACTTCTGATGGAAAGCCCTTGCCCAGCCCTTGCAGGGGTCATGGCTCGGGACAATAGTGCTTCGGGACACTCAGGTTCAATGCTACTGGACAGCATGAGCAGTGTATCCTGGAGAGTTCTAAGCTAAAGACCTGGTGTCTAGCTGTCGCTGGCCGTAGGGCTGCAGAAGGCTGTGCCGTGGCCTCCAGCCACCCTCTAAGTTGTTAACCTCCACCAGAAATTCTCAGCTAAGTCACACAGTACCGGGATGGATTGGAGGTCTAAGAGGTCAAAGGGCCCTCAAACTGTACTGCATATCACGCTCAGAAAACTCTGCCCCAGAGTGCCCACATTTTGGACACCTAGGATGGTCTGTGTAGCCTGTGCCTACAGTGACTTCAGGAGTAGCTCATCCAGAGACACCTCCCAGAGCGGCAGCAAATCTCGGGAGTTGGAGCCCAGGGCTGATTCCCTCCCTAAACCTCAGAAGAAACAAAGTCCTTTCTTTGGGCTGGATTCCTCTATACGCACTGCAAATGGTAACAGCCGTAACCACACCCAGATGTATGCCATTACATAGGAGCTCTGAGACAACTGCAAAAACGTTCCCCTCCTTGTCTTTGGCAAAAGTGTTCACTTCCCAGGACAAGGAGGTTCCTACTGATGGGGACTCACACCTCACGCCATCGCCCTTCTCGCCCTCTCACCTGCAGCACCCTGGATCAACACGAGGAAGAATGGGAAGAGCAGGGACAGGATCTTCATGGCTGACACCTGGCCTGGGTCTTCACAGGGCTGCAGACAAGGATAGACTGAATCTCCTGGGGATGACAGCACACAGTAATATTCCAAACTGCAGAGGGGCTATCTCAAGTAACGGAGGGTGATGTCTTCTGTGGCCTGTTCCTAAGGATGTCTG
This sequence comes from Chroicocephalus ridibundus, assembly GCF_963924245.1. Taxonomy (NCBI): domain Eukaryota; kingdom Metazoa; phylum Chordata; class Aves; order Charadriiformes; family Laridae; genus Chroicocephalus; species Chroicocephalus ridibundus. The sequence goes on along the minus strand of NC_086286.1, from coordinate 125,388,755 downwards.
TCAGATACGCACCTTTTGGATATCCTGGGAGCAGCTGGGGAAGCATTGGCCTGTGTGGCAATCCAGTTGATGTTTTTCCGTCGTCTTATTTCTCACTTTTCTCTTTGTATTTTCTTAGAGGACACATGGGAGAAGTAATGCCTGACTACTGCACAATTAAGCAAAGCAACCTTCAAAGACACGTGGAGAATGCAAACAGAATATCTTCCCTCGGAAGGAGTCATCCCTCAGGCCTTTTGCATCCAAGACTCAGCTCTTGAGGAGAACTAAACTTCTGGAGAGACAGAGAAAAAGGGGAGACAAGATGGACTTTCAGAGGCAGTTACACATTGCTAGTGCATTTGGTTTTGCACTTCCGCCTCTCCTTACCCAAGGGCTAAAGCAGAGAAGGTTTACATATCAGGAGGTCTTCGTGCCAACACTCAACGCAATGCCAATAGTCAAACCGGGGTCAAGGACTGACCCAGGTTCTGGAGTTGAGGGAAATGTATGTACCGGGGGGTGCCCGGCACTTGGTGAGGGAGGCCCCTGGTGACCAGTACGGTCAGTACAAAGCCACCTTCCAAGTGAGTGTAAGCCTGAAAGGCTGGGAAATCTCTGCACTGCTGCTTGAATCGCATCTCCCTGCTTTGTCCAGGACAGTCCCCATGCACACCACAACATGAGGTCTCAGGAACCTTCCTCATGTTTCAAGACACATTTCCAATCCTTCTTGTAGTCAGGAAACCCAGTTTCACTTTCAGCGTGTTCTGGGCTCTGACAACCACTGACTCACCCAGACAATCAGTCATCTGACGCATGACAGACAACAGAAAAGGCCATGTATTGTAGATAAAAGACAGTCTTTCTCTGTTTGAGACGTTGTGGGCCAAGAAGTTCCTGCGGGAGTGGAACAAGTTCTCCCTACAGAGGTGAAAGGTGCTCAAGGGGAATGCTGCTGGCTCGATATAATGAGAGGTGAGCACAGGGGGAGGAAAGGCCATGGCAGGCAGGGATGACCTGAACATGCCTCACCACATTGCCCGATCAGAAAAACAATGGCAGAGAAGGTTTTGCCTTCTTGGCAGGGAAAGGCACCACCAAACACTCAAGGTGAGTAGCTGCACCCACACATGCGAGTGTGTAGACACAGGCGGGTATGGAACCACCCAGGGAACCTAAAGCGTGAGGTTTGCTTCTGCAGACAGGGAGAGGTCACTGCCTTTGATGGAGCAGAGCCTTTGATGGAGAAGAGCATTGTCATCGCAGATTGCCTCCAGCTGGGCAGAGAGAAGAAGTCAACATGCTTACTCCCTGTGGGACTATAAATTTGGACATTTCAGGGCCATAGTGAATAGGACACAGTTCACAGGTCACCTGGAGCCGGACCTGCATGACCTCCTCCTCCTCCTCCTGCCTGCTGAGACAAGTAGTGGTGCAAGGCATCTCCCACATGGCCCACAGCCAGGAGGGCTGCAGCATGCTGGAGCAGGACAAGGAGGAACATCAGGGCCTCTAGGGCTGGTTGGGAGGGCGTCCCTGGCCATGCCCAACCAAGGGACACACCACCCAGCACAGCCCTGCTCATGAATCCTGTGAGGGATTCCCATGGCTGTCAGGGGCAAGGGACAGCCGTGACTGGCAGGAGCAGGACAGGCCTCCCACTTCCCAGGAGGGACCATCCGTAGAGCACGTCCATCACACCCACAGCAAAGCCCTTGGCCCAGCAGGGACTGGCAGGATCTGTGTCAACACGCCACTGCCAGTTAAGAGCACCCCACGGACAGCCATGCTTGTGACCCCCAGCATGTCCCGGTGCTTCTCCTGACACCACCCCACCACCACCACCAGAGCCAGCAGGCACATAACACCCTCCACCACAACAGAATAGCCACACGTCCCACACGCTGCAATGCCAAACTGCTCATCTTTATTCAAGCCGGGAAAAGCAGCCTCTGCCCCAACAGCACCAGGTCTGTGATGGGATGGCTCTGGCCCACGAGCACCCGGGCATCAAGCAGGAGCAGCGCTTCCACTCCTGCTGTCACAGCGCCTGGGGACGGCAGAGGCAGGGAGGGGAGAGGACATCAGGAGATGGGTCCAGGAGCCAGAAGCGAGGGGGACGTCCTGCTTGCAGAGTTCAGGGTCTCAACCCTAATTCCTGGATGAAGAAAGGAGATGAGCACATCACCTGTTGTAACTTACTTTTCCCTTCCTCCCACCCTTTCACACCTCCCCTGCAAGGACAAGACAGGTCTATGTTGCAAGAGCATCAGGCTCCACGGAGGTGAGGTTCCGTCCTTATTGCACACACTTTGGACCTGTGTTGTCTTAGTGCTGGCAGCCCTGACTCCACGTCTATCCAGATGCAGCAAAAGCAGGATCGTGTGCTCGATACTGTCCAAGGACAGTGCGTGCTTTGCTCTTGGCTGGCTTGGGAGAGCCCTCTGCAAAGCCTGAATGAGTGTCGCGGCACTGAAGGAGTGTTGGGGGGTGCTGTGTGTGCCAGGGTTCATGCAGTCCTACAGCAGGCAGGACCAGACCTTCAAGGGCTTTTCCCTTCCTTCTTGGGCCTCTCCCACAAAGCAGAAATGCAGGAGAGAATTTACCAGGCATTGGCTGGAAAGACATTTTTAACAGATATTTTTTTGGAGAAAGGAGGAAACTCTTTCCTTAGCCACGAATAAAGACCTTACCATCTGCAGCATGCGTAAAATATCGAACATCTTCCCATAGACGTATGAGGGCGGCGGCAGCGCCCCAAGGTGCAGTATCCGCCTCTTTGTATGCATCCGAATTGGTTTCCTGTTTCCATGGGGAATGCTACACACAAAACATTAAAGGGATAATCTGGTCCAGCAGCACGTGGTTGCAGAAATGCTCACCCTCCCCATGCATTTCAGGCCAATAAATGGGCTCAGCTTCAAGCTCACCATAGCCACAGCTTCAATGGCAACCTGTCTCACCCAGAAGGACTCGTTCACACCAGCGTGGGTGCACACAAGGACAGACCGTGGGGAGGAACAGCATGAGGTCGAGGAAGAGCCATGGTGGCTCCCCAGCTTCATGTCCACCACTGCCTGGACCAGCAGAGCTGGCAAGCAGAGCACTGCCTGCGGCCCAATTCCCTGTCCTGGCTGCACCCTTGCCTTGGAGTCACCTCTGATGGAAAGTCCTTGCCCAGCCCTTGCAGGGATCGTGCCTTGGGGCAATGAGGTGTTGGGATATGCTGCTGAGACGGCACTAGACCAGAAGGGACCGCTCTGTGCCGCGGACAACCCACAGAGCCAACAACCCCCTGGGGCTCTCCCATCCCTGCACAGCTCAAAAGATGCTCCAGGGACACCCAAAGAGGAACAGCTGGGTGCAGGGCTGGAACCTGAAAGGAAACCCCTTGCTGACGCACAGAAGAAGCCAGGATTCTGTTGCCAAGAGCTCGCTCTACCATGTGCTCTTGGAAGGGCATGTGGAAAATGCCTTCTCCTCCATCCCCGCTAACCTTTGCATCACTGCAAGTGACGTGGAGACTTTGCGGCACACAGGAAACCCCTCTGATGGGCACTCACCCCTCCCCCACCTCCCTTCTTTCCCTCTCACCTGCAGCACCCTGGATCAACAGGAGGAAGATGGAGAAGAGCAGGTACAGGATCTTCATGGCTGACACCTGTCCTGGGTCTGGACGGGGCTGCGGAGGGGGACACCACGGCAATAAGGACATGGAGGACCCAGGTGGTGCAGAAGCCTGGGCACTCTGCCCAGGATACTAAACTGCAGAGAGCCTACCTCCAACTCAAGCAGATGGTGTTCCCTCTACCTTTGGCTTAAGAACAATTCTGAGCTCCGTACCACTCTGCATGTCTTGCAATGATTCTTTTTTCCCAGACATCTCTGGTGGCCTAATTACATGCATGGATACTTCCAGCAGCTGGCCATGCAGATGAGTCTCGAGTGATGGGAATTGAACAGAGGAGCTGAATGGTCACTTTTCCAGAAAGAGAGCCAGCAATTACCTACCTGATGAAGGTCTTGCTGTTCAGGCAGTAAGAACCCAACAGGAATCGCTGGCGTCCAGCTGCCCTGGGGTGCAAGGAGTACTGTTTTGGCTCAAACACCTGGGTTTTATACCATTGCTGGGGGGTGGGACGTGCGCTTATTCCTGCTGACCCATCTCCCCTTGGCCAATGAGAAAGCGACCCAGCTGTGTGGGGACGATCCCTCTCTGAAGCAATGGGAGAGGCTGAGGTGCCTCCTGGGGGCTGTTGCAATCTTCACCGTTATCCTCATGCAACAGCTCTTGTGACACCCCACCTCACAGCAGGCACACGGGCTGTGGTGGCTTGCTGAAAAATCTTTGGGATGCACAAAGTAACTGGTTGGTGCAAACACCAACCAGCACTAGCCTGGTCCCAAAAGAAAGGAGTCTTTCTTTGTCTCTTCTCATCAGATTGAATACTCAGCTAGCATGTGATGTGCGAGAAAATGTGAAATATTGAAAATCTTCCCACCTCTAGACACTGCAAGAACCCTTTCTTCTGGAACAAGATGTCTGTGCACCTGACCATGACACTATCTCCCTGCTGTCTGTTCAGAGAAAGTGAGAGGAACACCAGGGTACACGTTAAGGTCTGTAAACCAGGTGATCCAACAAATCTGTGTCTCCTCCTAAAGCCATGCAAGGTGAAGAAATATAAGATGGACGTAGCCATCGCTTGTGAAGCCAATGTGTTTGATGCCCTTCTTGTAATCGAGAAAAGGGCAAGTGTAGGGTGCTGCACCTGGGGAGGAATAACCCCACGCACCAGTACAGGCTGGGGGGCTGACCTGCTGGAGAGCAGCTCAGTGGAAAGAGACCTGGGAGTCCTGGTGGACAACAGGATGACCATGGGTCAGCAATGTGCCCTTGTGGCCAAGAAGGCCAATGGATGCTGGGGGGCATCAAGAAGAGTGTGGCCATCAGGTCGAGGGAGTCATCCTCCCCCTGTACTCCGCCTTGGTGAGGCCACACCTGGAGTGCTTGGTCCAGTTCTTCTGGGCTCCCTGGTTCAAGAGGGACAGGGAACTGCTGGAGAGGGGACAGCAAAGGGCTACCAAGATGATGAGGGGACTGGAACATCTCTCTTATGAAGAAAGGCTGAAGGATTTGGGTCTCTTTAGTCTGGAAAAAAGACGGCCGAGGCGGGACCTTATCAACACTTATAAATACTGAAAGGGTGGGTGTCAGGAGGATGGGGCCAGGCTCTTTTCAGTGGTGCCCAGGGACAGGACAAGGGGTAACGGGCACAAACTTGACCATAGGAAGTTCCATCTCAACATGAGGTGGAACTTCTTTCCTGTGAGGGTGGCGGAGCACTGGCACAGGCTGCCCAGAGAGGTGGTGGAGTCTCCGTCTCTGGAGACATTCCGACCCCGCCTGGACGCGTTCCTGTGCCACCTGCTCTAAGGTGACCCTGCTCTGGCAGGGGGTTGGACGGGATGGTCTCCAGAGGTCCTTTCCAACCCTATGATCCTATGATTCTATGATTTTATGTAAAGTGGCTGCTCTTTTTGGGCAGGAGGGCTCTGTGCTGCATGCCCAACTTGGCAACTGCCTCCCAAGGTGTATGGAAGAGCAATCTGGTCGCCCCCACTCCAAGGGGTTACCTGCTGGGGATTTTGGCTGTGGAGCCTGGCCTCTCAGCCTTTTCCCCTCACACGCCATTGAGATTTCAAGACACGGTGTCAAGATAACGATCATGAAAAAAGTGGAAGATGGCTTCTGCATGCTTAGCAGAAGAAGAGGGCCCAGTGCCAGAAGGCTGGTCTTGGATTTTACTGGGAGAGCTTCTTGAAGAGAAGCAGGAGAAGTTCCGTTTTGTGGCAGAGCAGCAGCCTGGTGCTGGTTACTAATGAACAGGGATGCAGTGCATGTGTGTGTGCGTGTGCCCCAAGAAGCGTCCAGCAAACCACAGCACCAAGCGGTTCTTACACAAGGCAAGATGACACAAGACCCACGGCTGAAGGCCTGGGAAGCCTTCTCAGAGGTGTCAGAACAGGGAAGCGATGCTTCTTTTTCTCTGGCAGGGGGAGAAGCAGGAAAAGGAGCTTTTGAGATGGACATTTTGAGGTACCAGCAACTCCAGCCTGGCCTCTGTGTCCTCATCCTCCTCATGCTCCAGGGAGCAGAAGGTAAGATCTGAATGAATTAAGTGTCTGTAAAAATGGAGGATTTATCTAATACTACAGTGAAGCTGCCCAGTAGATAATGAGTTTTCCCTATAGACATAATGCAGATGAAAGAAGGCAGAAACCTGACTTTTGGGTACAGATATTTATTTTCCTCCAGTGAGATCATGAGTCATGTGTGACTTCTCCTGGTTGCTGTGGCATCCCCCCGGGGTCTCTCACACCCTGTTTCTTTAAAGAAATGTTCCTGCGGTGGGTTCTGCGACTGGGACCAGAGCTGGGACCTTGTAACAAAGCTCTTGTGCTCCACAAATAAGGATTTGCTACCTTCTCCGAACCTCCTGGCTCTTGCCTTTCTGAGTCAGCAGTACTGGGCACGGCAGCCCAATCACAAACGGGGAGAGGAGGGAGCGGGGAGGACATCACGAGATGGGTCCAGGAGCCAGAAGCGAGGGGGACGTCCTGCTTGCAGAGTTCAGGGTCTCAACCCCAGGCGCTGTATGAAGAAAGGAGATGAGCACGTCACCTGTTGTAACTCACTTTTCCCTTCCTCCCACTCTCTCCCACCTCCTCTCCTGTGACAAACAAGTGCAGGGGGATAAGACAACCTCACAGATGTAAACTCCAGCCATTCCAGTTGGCTTGTCCTGTGCTCTCCGTAGTGTTGGCAGCCTTGGCTCCAAGGCTCTTTAGAGACATCAAGAGGAGAGTCCTGTGCCTCACACTACCCAAGGGACAGCCTTCTCATTTGGACAACAAGGCTGAGCTTTCTGTATTGTCAGTGGGCAAGCCTCCATGGGGCTGAAAGAGGGCGGGGAGGCACTGGCTGACCTTGGGCTCCTTCAGCACCAACAGCAGACAGGTCCAAACCCACAAGGACTTTTCCCTTCTTTCCCTGGCTTTTCCCTCTGGGCATGAATGCACAAAGCTGCCAACCAGGAGCTGGCTTGAAAGACAATAATAACTATATAAATAGAGGCAAACTGTTTCCAGAACTTACCTTTTGCAGCAGTGCCTGAATGTTGAACAAACTCCCATGAATCTATAGGGGAAACGGCATCCCCCAAAAACACAGAATCCCCCTTGTCGTCTGCATCATTTTGCACTTCCTGGTGCCATGGAAGGTCATGAACAGAGAAACTATTAGAACATTGATCTGGTCTAGCGGCATGTGGTTGCAGAAAGTCTGACACTCCCTGTGCATTTCAGGCCAATAAATGGGCTCAGCTTCAACCTCACCATAACCACAGCTTCAACGGCAACGTGTCTCACCCAGAAGGACTCTCTCACTCTCAAGTGGGTGCACACAAGAACAGACCGTGGGAAGGACCAAACTGAGGCTGAGTAAGAGTCACGCTGACTCCCCAGCTTTGTGTCCACCGCTGCCTTGAGCAGCAGAGTTGGCAAGCGGGGCACTTCTCCCATTCGACATCCCCGTCCTGGCAGTACCCCACCTTTGGCTGACTTCTGATGGAAAGCCCTTGCCCAGCCCTTGCAGGGGTCATGGCTCGGGACAATAGTGCTTCGGGACACTCAGGTTCAATGCTACTGGACAGCATGAGCAGTGTATCCTGGAGAGTTCTAAGCTAAAGACCTGGTGTCTAGCTGTCTCCGGCCGTAGGGCTGCAGAAGGCTGTGCCGTGGCCTCCAGCCACCCTCTAAGTTGTTAACCTCCACCAGAAATTCTCAGCTAAGTCACACAGTACCGGGATGGATTGGAGGTCTAAGAGGTCAAAGGGCCCTCAAACTGTACTGCATATCACGCTCAGAAAACTCTGCCCCAGAGTGCCCACATTTTGGACACCTAGGATGGTCTGTGTAGCCTGTGCCTACAGTGACTTCAGGAGTAGCTCATCCAGAGACACCTCCCAGAGCAGCAGCAAATCTCGGGAGTTGGAGCCCAGGGCTGATTCCCTCCCTAAACCTCAGAAGAAACAAAGTCCTTTCTTTGGGCTGGATTCCTCTATACGCACTGCAAATGGTAACAGCCGTAACCACACCCAGATGTATGCCATTACATAGGAGCTCTGAGACAACTGCAAAAACGTTCCCCTCCTTGTCTTTGGCAAAAGTGTTCACTTCCCAGGACAAGGAGGTTCCTACTGATGGGGACTCACACCTCACGCCATCTCCCTTCTCGCCCTCTCACCTGCAGCACCCTGGATCAACACGAGGAAGAATGGGAAGAGCAGGGACAGGATCTTCATGGCTGACACCTGGCCTGGGTCTTCACAGGGCTGCAGACAAGGATAGACTGAATCTCCTGGGGATGACAGCACACAGTAATATTCCAAACTGCAGAGGGGCTATCTCAAGTAACGGAGGGTGATGTCTTCTGTGGCCTGTTCCTAAGGATGTCTGTCAGATACGCACCTTTTGGATATCCTGGGAGCAGCTGGGGAAGCATTGGCCTGTGTGGCAATCCAGTTGATGTTTTTCCATCGTCTTATTTCTCACTTTTCTCTTTGTATTTTCTTAGAGGACACATGGGAGAAGTAATGCCTGACTACTGCACAATTAAGCAAAGCAACCTTCAAAGACACGTGGACAATGCAAACAGAATATCTTCCCTCAGAAGGAGTCATCCCTCAGGCCTTTTGCATCCAAGACTCAGCTCTTGAGGAGAGCTACACTTCTGGAGAGACAGAGAAAAAGGGGAGACAAGATGGACTTTTAGAGGCAGTTATGCATTGCTAGTGCATTTGGTTTTGCACTTCCGCCTCTCCTTACCCAAGGGCTAAAGCAGAGAAGGTTTACATATCAGGAGGTCTTCGTGCCAACACTCAACGCAATGCCAATACTCAAACCGGGGTCAAGGACTGACCCAGGTTCTGGAGTTGAGGGAAATGTATGTACCGGGGGGTGCCCGGCACTTGGTGAGGGAGGCCCCTGGTGACCAGTACGGTCAGTACAAAGCCACCTTCCAAGTGAGTGTAAGTCTGAAAGGCTGGGAAATCTCTGCACTGCTGCTTGAATCGCATCTCCCTGCTTTGTCCAGGACAGTCCCCATGCACACCACAACATGAGGTCTCAGGAACCTTCCTCATGTTTCAAAACACATTTCCAGTCCTTCTTGTAGTCAGGAAACCCAGTTTCACTTTCAGCGTGTTCTGGGCTCTGACAACCACTGACTCACCCAGACAATCAGTCATCTGACGCATGACAGACAACAGAAAAGGCCATGTATTGTAGATAAAAGACAGTCTTTCTCTGTTTGAGACGTTGTGGGCCAAGAAGTTCCTGCGGGAGTGGAACAAGTTCTCCCTACAGAGGTGAAAGGTGCTCAAGGGGAATGCTGCTGGCTCGATATAATGAGAGGTGAGCACAGGGGGAGGAAAGGCCATGGCAGGCAGGGATGACCTGAACATGCCTCACCACATTGCCCGATCAGAAAAACAATGGCAGAGAAGGTTTTGCCTTCTTGGCAGGGAAAGGCACCACCAAACACTCAAGGTGAGTAGCTGCACCCACACGTGCGAGTGTGTAGACACAGGCGGGTATGGAACCACCCAGGGAACCTAAAGCGTGAGGTTTGCTTCTGCAGACAGGGAGAGGTCACTGCCTTTGATGGAGCAGAGCCTTTGATGGAGAAGAGCATTGTCATCGCAGATTGCCTCCAGCTGGGCAGAGAGAAGAAGTCAACCTGCTTACTCCCTGTGGGACTATAAATTTGGACATTTCAGGGCCATAGTGAATAGGACACAGTTCACAGGTCACCTGGAGCCGGACCTGCATGACCTCCTCCTCCTCCTCCTGCCTGCTGAGACAAGTAGTGGTGCAAGGCATCTCCCACATGGCCCACAGCCAGGAGGGCTGCAGCATGCTGGAGCAGGACAAGGAGGAACTTCAGGGCCTCTAGGGCTCGTTGGGAGGGTGGCCCTGGCCATGCCCAACCAAGGGACACACCACCCAGCACAGCCCTGCACATGAATCCTGTGAGGGATTCCCATGGCTGTCAGGGGCAAGGGACAGCCGTGACTGGCAGGAGCAGGACAGGCCTCCCACTTCCCAGGAGGGACCATCCGTAGAGCACCTCCATCACACCCACAGCAAAGCCCTTGGCCCAGCAGGGACTGGCAGGATCAGTGTCAACATGCCACTGCCAGTTAAGAGCACCCCACGGACAGCCATGCTTGTGACCCCCAGCATGTCGCAGTGCTTCTCCTGACACCAACCCACCACCACCACCAGAGCCAGCAGGCACAAAACACCCTCCACCACAACAGAATAGCCACACGTCCCACACGCTGCAATGCCAAACTGCTCATCTTTATTCAAGCTGGGAAAAGCAGCCTCTGCCCCAACAGCACCAGGTCTGTGATGGGATGGCTCTGGCCCACGAGCACCCGGGCATCAAGCAGGAGCAGCGCTTCCACTCCTGCTGTCACAGCGCCTGGGGACGGCAGAGGCAGGGAGGGGAGAGGACATCAGGAGATGGGTCCAGGAGCCAGAAGCGAGGGGGATGTCCTGCTTGCAGAGTTCAGGGTCTCAACCCCAGATGCTGTATGAAGAAAGGAGATGAGCCCGTCACCTCTTGTAACTTACTTTTCCCTTCCTCCCACCCTTTCACACCTCCCCTGCAAGGACAAGACAGGTCTATGTTGCAAGAGCATCAGGCTCCACGGAGGTGAGGTTCCGTCCTTATTGCACACACTTTGGACCTGTGTTGTCTTAGTGCTGGCAGCCCTGACTCCACGTCTATCCAGATGCAGCAAAAGCAGGATCGTGTGCTTTATACTGTCCAAGGACAGTGCGTGCTTTGCTCTTGGCTGGCTTGGGAGAGCCCTCTGCAAAGCCTGAATGAGTGTCGCGGCACTGAAGGAGCGTTGTGGGGTGCTGGGTGTGCCAGGGTTCATGCAGTCCTACAGCAGGCAGGACCAGACCTTCAAGGGCTTTTCCCTTCCTTCTTGGGCCTCTCCCACAAAGCAGAAATGCAGGAGAGAATTTACCATGCATTGGCTAGAAAGACATTTGTAACGGATATTTGTTTGGAGAAAGGAGGAAACTCGTTCTTACTCAGGACCTTACCGTTTACAGCAGTATTGAAATGGTGGACATCTCCCAATACTTGATAAACCATAGCTGCAGGGCCTGAAACTGCACTGTCCCCCTCTTATTCTGCATCCAAGGAAGGTTCCTGTTTCCATGGGGAATGCTACACACAAAACATTAAAGGGATAATCTGGTCTAGCAGCACGTGGTTGCAGAAATGCTCACAACCCCCCTTGCATTTCAGGCCAATAAATGGGCTCAGCTTCAAGCTCACCATAGCCACAGCTTCAATGGCAACCTGTCTCACCCAGAAGGACTCGTTCACACCAGCGTGGGTGCACACAAGGACAGACCGTGGGGAGGAACAGCATGAGGTCGAGGAAGAGCCATGGTGGCTCCCCAGCTTCATGTCCACCACTGCCTGGACCAGCAGAGCTGGCAAGCAGAGCACTGCCTGCGGCCCAATTCCCTGTCCTGGCTGCACCCTTGCCTTGGAGTCACCTCTGATGGAAAGTCCTTGCCCAGCCCTTGCAGGGATCGTGCCTTGGGGCAATGAGGTGTTGGGATATGCTGCTGAGACGGCACTAGACCAGAAGGGACCGCTCTGTGCCGCGGACAACCCACAGAGCCAACAACCCCCTGGGGCTCTCCCATCCCTGCACAGCTCAAAAGATGCTCCAGGGACACCCAAAGAGGAACAGCTGGGTGCAGGGCTGGAACCTGAAAGGAAACCCCTTGCTGACGCACAGAAGAAGCCAGGGTTCTGTTGCCAAGAGCTCGCTCTACCATGTGCTCTTGGAAGGGCATGTGGAAAATGCCTTCTCCTCCATCCCCGCTAACCTTTGCATCACTGCAAGTGACGTGGAGACTTTGCGGCACACAGGAAACCCCTCTGATGGGCACTCACCCCTCCCCCACCTCCCTTCTTTCCCTCTCACCTGCAGCACCCTGGATCAACAGGAGGAAGATGGAGAAGAGCAGGTACAGGATCTTCATGGCTGACACCTGTCCTGGGTCTGGACGGGGCTGCGGAGAGGGACACCACGGCAATAAGGACATGGAGGACCCAGGTGGTGCAGAAGCCTGGGCACTCTGCCCAGGATACTAAACTGCAGAGAGCCTACCTCCAACTCAAGCAGATGGTGTTCCCTCTACCTTTGGCTTAAGAACAATTCTGAGCTCCGTACCACTCTGCATGTCTTGCAATGATTCTTTTTTCCCAGACATCTCTGGTGGCCTAATTACATGCATGGATACTTCCAGCAGCTGGCCATGCAGATGAGTCTCGAGTGGTGGGAATTGAACAGAGGAGCTGAATGGTCACTTTTCCAGAAAGAGAGCCAGCAATTACCTACCTGATGAAGGTCTTGCTGTTCAGGCAGTAAGAACCCAACAGGAATCGCTGGCGTCCAGCTGCCCTGGGGTGCAAGGAGTACTGTTTTGGCTCAAACACCTGGGTTTTATACCATTGCTGGGGGTGGGACGTGCGCTTATTCCTGCTGACCCATCTCCCCTTGGCCAATGAGAAAGCGACCCAGCTGTGTGGGGACGATCCCTCTCTGAAGCAATGGGAGAGGCTGAGGTGCCTCCTGGGGGCTGTTGCAATCTTCACCGTTATCCTCATGCAACACCTCTTGTGACACCCCACCTCACAGCGGGCACACGTGCTGCGGCGCCTTGGCAGGAACTGCCTGGGATGGACAATGCAGAGTGGTTGGGGGAGACACCAGTAGCAAGCAGGGCCATGAAAGGATAAAATATTTCTTTCTTCCTTTCCCATCAGTTTCCTTGGTAAGGAAGTGGTGAGTGCCATGGAGGATCGTACAAAATTGTTTACGTAAAAGAACAGCTTCATCCTTGCATTTGGCATGCCAAGAAGTGACAAGCATAAGGCTACCTTCCTGATGGCTGCTCAGAGATACAAACAGTGAACAGAGACTATGCAAATGAAGTGGGACTAGGGGACTTACTAGGCCTTGGAGGTGTGGACTTGATCAAGAGACTTTTTGGCTTTATAGGAGTTCTGTGATAGTCCATAACATGAGATAGTTCAGTAGTTGCTCACACACACATATGTGTGTAGACACAGGCGGGTATGGAACCACCCAGGGAACCTAAAGCATGAGGTTTGCTTCTGCAGACAGGTAGAGGTCACTGCCTTTGATGGAGCAGAGCCTATGATGGAGCAGAGCCTTTGATGGAGAAGAGCATTGTCATCGCAGATTGCCTCCAGCCAGGCAGAGAGAAGAAGTCAACCTGCTTACTCCCTGTGGGACTACAAATTTGGACATTTCAGGGCCATAGTGAATAGGACACAGTTCACAGGTCACCTGGAGCCGGACCTGCATGACCTCCTCCTCCTCCTCCTGCCTGCTGAGACAAGTAGTGGTGCAAGGCATCTCCCACATGGCCCACAGCCAGGAGGGCTGCAGCATGCTGGAGCAGGACAAGGAGGAACTTCAGGGCCTCTAGGGCTCGTTGGGAGGGTGGCCCTGGCCATGCCCAACCAAGGGACGCACCACCCAGCACAGCCCTGCACATGAATCCTGTGAGGGATTCCCATGGCTGTCAGGGGCAAGGGACAGCCGTGACTGGCAGGAGCAGGACAGGCCTCCCACTTCCCAGGAGGGACCATCCGCAGAGCACCTCCATCACACCCACAGCAAAGCCCTTGGCCCAGCAGGGACTGGCAGGATCTGTGTCAACACGCCACTGCCAGTTAAGAGCACCCCACGGACAGCCATGCTTGTGACCCCCAGCAAGTCCCGGTGCTTTTCCTGACACCAACCCACCACCACCACCAGAGCCAGCAGGCACAAAACACCCTCCACCACAACAGAATAGCCACACGTCCCACACGCTGCAATGCCAAACTGCTCATCTTTATTCAAGCCGGGAAAAGCAGCCTCTGCCCCAACAGCACCAGGTCTGTGACGGGATGGCTCTGGCCCACGAGCACCCGGGCATCAAGCAGGAGCAGCGCTTCCACTCCTGCTGTCACAGCACCTGGGGACGGCAGAGGCAGGGAGGGGAGAGGACATCAGGAGATGGGTCCAGGAGCCAGAAGCGAGGGGGACGTCCTGCTTGCAGAGTTCAGGGTCTCAACCCCAGATGCTGTATGAAGAAAGGAGATGAGCCCGTCACCTCTTGTAACTTACTTTTCCCTTCCTCCCACCCTTTCACACCTCCCCTGCAAGGACAAGACAGGTCTATGTTGCAAGAGCATCAGGCTCCACGGAGGTGAGGTTCCGTCCTTATTGCACACACTTTGGACCTGTGTTGTCTTAGTGCTGGCAGCCCTGACTCCACGTCTATCCAGATGCAGCAAAAGCAGGATCGTGTGCTCGATACTGTCCAAGGACAGTGCGTGCTTTGCTCTTGGCTGGCTTGGGAGAGCCCTCTGCAAAGCCTGAATGAGTGTCGCGGCACTGAAGGAGTGTTGGGGGGTGCTGTGTGTGCCAGGGTTCATGCAGTCCTACAGCAGGCAGGACCAGACCTTCAAGGGCTTTTCCCTTCCTTCTTGGGCCTCTCCCACAAAGCAGAAATGCAGGAGAGAATTTACCAGGCACTGGCTGGAAAGAAATTTCTAACGGATATTTTTTTGGAGAAAGGAGGAAACTCTTTCCCGACTCAGGACCTTACCCTTTGCAGCAGCGTTGAAATCCGGAACATCTCCCAAAAGGTCTTGAAGGGTATTGGCAATGCCCAAAAGTGCACTGTCCCCCTCTTATTCTGCATTGAATTGCGTTTCTTGTTTCCATGGGGAATGCTACACAAAACATTAAAGGGATAATCTGGTCCAGCAGCACGTGGTTGCAGAAATGCTCACAACCCCCCTTGCATTTCAGGCCAATAAATGGGCTCAGCTTCAAGCTCACCATAGCCACAGCTTCAATGGCAACCTGTCTCACCCAGAAGGACTCGTTCACACCAGCGTGGGTGCACAAAAGAACAGACCGTGGGGAGGAACAGCATGAGGTCGAGGAAGAGCCATGGTGGCTCCCCAGCTTCATGTCCACCACTGCCTGGACCAGCAGAGCTGGCAAGCAGAGCACTGCCTGCGGCCCAATTCCCTGTCCTGGCTGCACCCTTGCCTTGGAGTCACCTCTGATGGAAAGTCCTTGCCCAGCCCTTGCAGGGATCGTGCCTTGGGGCAATGAGGTGTTGGGACACGCTGCTGAGACGGCACTAGACCAGAAGGGACCGCTCTGTGCCGCGGACAACCCACAGAGCCAACAACCCCCTGGGGCTCTCCCATCCCTGCACAGCTCAAAAGATCCTCCAGGGACACCCAAAGAGGAACAGCTGGGTGCAGGGCTGGAACCTGAAAGGAAACCCCTTGCTGACGCACAGAAGAAGCCAGGGTTCTGTTGCCAAGAGCTCGCTCTACCATGTGCTCTTGGAAGGGCATGTGGAAAATGCCTTCTCCTCCATCCCCGCTAACCTTTGCATCACTGCAAGTGACGTGGAGACTTTGCGGCACACGGGAAACCCCTCTGATGGGCACTCACCCCTCCCCCACCTCCCTTCTTTCCCTCTCACCTGCAGCACCCTGGATCAACAGGAGGAAGATGGAGAAGAGCAGGTACAGGATCTTCATGGCTGACACCTGTCCCGGGTCTGGACGGGGCTGCGGAGAGGGACACCGCGGCAATAAGGACATGGAGGACCCAGGTGGTGCAGAAGCCTGGGCACTCTGCCCAGGATACTAAACTGCAGAGAGCCTACCTCCAACTCAAGCAGATGGTGTTCCCTCTACCTTTGGCTTAAGAACAATTCTGAGCTCCGTACCACTCTGCATGTCTTGCAATGATTCTTTTTTCCCAGACATCTCTGGTGGCCTAATTACATGCATGGATACTTCCAGCAGCTGGCCATGCAGATGAGTCTCGAGTGATGGGAATTGAACAGAGGAGCTGAATGGTCACTTTTCCAGAAAGAGAGCCAGCAATTACCTACCTGATGAAGGTCTTGCTGTTCAGGCAGTAAGAACCCAACAGGAATCGCTGGCGTCCAGCTGCCCTGGGGTGCAAGGAGTACTGTTTTGGCTCAAACACCTGGGTTTTATACCATTGCTGAGGGGTGGGACGTGCGCTTATTCCTGCTGACCCATCTCCCCTTGGCCAATGAGAAAGCGACCCAGCTGTGTGGGGACGATCCCTCTCTGAAGCAATGGGAGAGGCTGAGGTGCCTCCTGGGGGCTGTTGCAATCTTCACCGTTATCCTCATGCAACAGCTCTTGTGACACCCCACCTCACAGCAGGCACACGGGCTGTGGTGGCTTGCTGAAAAATCTTTGGGATGCACAAAGTAACTGGTTGGTGCAAACACCAACCAGCACTAGCCTGGTCCCAAAAGAAAGGAGTCCTTCTTTGTCTCTTCTCATCAGATTGAATACTCAGCTAGCATGTGATGTGCGAGAAAATGTGAAATATTGAAAATCTTCCCACCTCTAGACACTGCAAGAACCCTTTCTTCTGGAACAAGATGTCTGTGCACCTGACCATGACACTATCTCCCTGCTGTCTGTTCAGAGAAAGTGAGAGGAACACCAGGGTACACGTTAAGGTCTGTAAACCAGGTGATCCAACAAATCTGTGTCTCCTCCTAAAGCCATGCAAGGTGAAGAAATATAAGATGGACGTAGCCATCGCTTGTGAAGCCAATGTGTTTGATGCCCTTCTTGTAATCGAGAAAAGGGCAAGTGTAGGGTGCTGCACCTGGGGAGGAATAACCCCACGCACCAGTACAGGCTGGGGGGCTGACCTGCTGGAGAGCAGCTCAGTGGAAAGAGACCTGGGAGTCCTGGTGGACAACAGGATGACCATGGGTCAGCAATGTGCCCTTGTGGCCAAGAAGGCCAATGGATGCTGGGGGGCATCTGGTCGAGGGAGTCATCCTCCCCCTGTACTCCGCCTTGGTGAGGCCACACCTGGAGTGCTTGGTCCAGTTCTTCCGGGCTCCCTGGTTCAAGAGGGACAGGGAACTGCTGGAGAGGGGACAGCAAAGGGCTACCAAGATGATGAGGGGACTGGAACATCTCTCTTATGAAGAAAGGCTGAAGGATTTGGGTCTCTTCAGTCTGGAAAAAAGACGGCCGAGGCGGGACCTTATCAACACTTATAAATACTGAAAGGGTGGGTGTCAGGAGGATGGGGCCAGGCTCTTTTCAGTGGTGCCCAGGGACAGGACAAGGGGTAACGGGCACAAACTTGACCATAGGAAGTTCCATCTCAACATGAGGTGGAACTTCTTTCCTGTGAGGGTGGCGGAGCCCTGGCACAGGCTGCCCAGAGAGGTGGTGGAGTCTCCGTCTCTGGAGACATTCCGACCCCGCCTGGACGCGTTCCTGTGCCACCTGCTCTAAGGTGACCCTGCTCTGGCAGGGGGTTGGACGGGATGGTCTCCAGAGGTCCTTTCCAACCCTATGATCCTATGATTCTATGATTTTATGTAAAGTGGCTGCTCTTTTTGGGCAGGAGGGCTCTGTGCTGCATGCCCAACTTGGCAACTGCCTCCCAAGGTGTATGGAAGAGCAATCTGGTCGCTCCCACTCCAAGGGGTTACCTGCTGGGGATTTTGGCTGTGGAGCCTGGCCTCTCAGCCTTTTCCCCTCACACGCCATTGAGATTTCAAGACACGGTGTCAAGATAACGATCATGAAAAAAGTGGAAGATGGCTTCTGCATGCTTAGCAGAAGAAGAGGGCCCAGTGCCAGAAGGCTGGTCTTGGATTTTACTGGGAGAGCTTCTTGAAGAGAAGCAGGAGAAGTTCCGTTTTGTGGCAGAGCAGCAGCCTGGTGCTGGTTACTAATGAACAGGGATGCAGTGCATGTGTGTGTGCGTGTGTCCCAAGAAGCGTCCAGCAAACCACAGCACCAAGCGGTTCTTACACAAGGCAAGATGACACAAGACCCACGGCTGAAGGCCTGGGAAGCCTTCTCAGAGGTGTCAGAACAGGGAAGCGATGCTTCTTTTTCTCTGGCAGGGGGAGAAGCAGGAAAAGGAGCTTTTGAGATGGACATTTTGAGGTACCAGCAACTCCAGCCTGGCCTCTGTGTCCTCATCCTCCTCATGCTCCAGGGAGCAGAAGGTAAGATCTGAATGAATTAAGTGTCTGTAAAAATGGAGGATTTATCTGATACTACAGTGAAGCTGCCCAGTAGATAATGAGGTTTCCCTATAGACATAATGCAGATGAAAGAAGGCAGAAACCCGACTTTTGGGTACAGATATTTATTTTCCTCCAGTGAGATCATGAGTCACGTGTGACTTCTCCTGGTTGCTGTGGCATCCCCCCGGGGTCTCTCACACCCTGTTTCTTTAAAGAAATGTTCCTGCGGTGGGTTCTGCGACTGGGACCAGAGCTGGGACCTTGTAACAAAGCTCTTGTGCTCCACAAATAAGGATTTGCTACCTTCTCCGAACCTCCTGGCTCTTGCCTTTCTGAGTCAGCAGTACAGGGCACGGCAGCCCAATCACAAACGGGGAGAGGAGGGAGCGGGGAGGACATCACGAGATGGGTCCAGGAGCCAGAAGCGAGGGGGACGTCCTGCTTGCAGAGTTCAGGGTCTCAACCCCAGGCGCTGTATGAAGAAAGGAGATGAGCACGTCACCTGTTGTAACTCACTTTTCCCTTCCTCCGTTATCCTCATGCAACACCTCTTGTGACACCCCACCTCACAGCGGGCACACGTGCTGCGGCACCTTTGCAGGAACTGCCTGGGATGGACAATGCAGAGTGGTTGGGGGAGACACCAGTAGCAAGCAGGGCCATGAAAGGATGAAATATTTCTTTCTTCCTTTCCCATCAGTTTCCTTGGTAAGGAAGTGGTGAGTGACATGGAGGATCATGCAAAATATTTTAGTTTTCTCCTCTTTTAACATTACAAGGAGAGCTTCATCCTTGTCAAGGTGATTTGCATTCAACATTCCAGGAAGTTACTAGCATAATGGTACTTTTCGGATGACTGCTCAGATCAAGAAACAGTGAATAGAGGAAGAGCAATCAGGGGAGATCACAGCTCACCTAATACCATTTGAATTCACTGCTCTTAAAACTGTACTAAACTCACAAATTTGGTTCAATAGAAAAACACCTCTTTGCAAAGGTATGCAAACTAAGGGAGACTATTGAATGAAGGTGTATAGGACTTAATACGCCTTGGAGATGTGAACTTGATCAAGACAGTTTGTGGATTTTTGTTCAGGATCCTGCACCTTGGGAGCAATTAGCACATGCACCAGTACAGGTTAGCGCTTCAATTGCCCTGAAAGGTCGGAAAGCAGCTCTGCAGAGAGGAATCTGGGCGTCCTGGTGGACAACAGGATGACCATGAGCCAGCAATGTGCCCTAGTGGCCAAGGAGGCCAATGGTCACCTGGGGTGCATTAAAAAAAGCATGGACAGCTGGTTTTGGGAGGTCATCCTTCCCCTCTGCTCTGCCCTGGTGAGGCCACATCTGGAGTTCTCTGTCCAATTCTAGGCTTCTCGATTCAAGAAGAACAGGGAACTGCTGGAGAGCGTGCAGCAAAGGCCTACAAAGATGATCAAGGGACTGGACCACCTCTCTTGTGAGGAAAGGCTGAGGCCTGGGGCTGTTCATCCTGGAGAAGAGAAGACTGAGAGGGCATCTCATCAATGCTTATAAATATCTAAAGGGCACATGGCAAGAAGATGGGGCCAGACTCTTCTCAGTGGTGCCCAGAGACAGAACAAGGGGCAACAGGCTCAAACTGTAATACAGGAAATTCCATCTAAACATGAGGAAAATGGTTGGACTCGATAATCTCAAAGGTCCTTTCCAACCATGAAAATTCTATATGTCTATGATTCTATGATAGCCTTCTATGATGGCATGACTGGATGGATAGATGAGGGAGGGCGGTAGATGTGGTCTACCTTGACTTAAGCAAGGTGTTTGACACGGTCTCCCACAGCATCCTCATAGGGAAGCTTAGGAAGAGTGGGCTTGATGAATGGACAGTAAGGTGGATAGATAACTGGTTGAAAGACAGAGCTCAGAGGGTCGTGGTCAGGGGCACAGAGTCTAGTTGGAGGTCAGTGACGAGTGGTGTTCCCCAGGGGTCAGTACTGTGTCCAGTCCTCTTCAATATATTCATCAATGACATGGACAAGTGCACCCTCAGCAAGTTTGCCAATGACACAAAGCTGGGGGGGGTTCTGTATGGCTTTGCCGCCATCCAGAGAGACCTGGACAGGCTGGAGATTCGGGCAAAGAGGAACCTTATGAAATTCAATAAGGGCAAGTGTAGGGTGCTGCACCTGGGGAGGAATAACCCCACGCACCAGGACAGGTTGGGAGCTAACCTGCTGGAGAGCAGCTCTGTGGAAAGAGACCTGGGAGTCCTGGTGGACAACAGGATGACCATGGGTCAGCAATGTGCCCTTGTGGCCAAGAAGGCCAATGGCATCCTGGGGTGCATCAAGAAGAGTGTGGCCAGCAGGTGGAGGGAGGTCATCCTCCCCCTCTACTCTGCCTTGGTGAGGCCTCACCTGGAGTACTGGGTCCAGTTCTGGGCTCCCCAGTTCAAGAAGGACAGGGAACTGCTGGAGAGGGGACAGTAAAGGGCTACCAAGATGATGAGGGGACTGGAACATCTCCCTTATGAAGAAAGGTTGAGGGATTTAGGTCTCTTCAGTCTGGAAAAAAGACGGCTGAGGCGGGACCTTATCAACACTTATAAATACTGAAAGGGTGGGTGTCAGGAGGATGGGGCCAGGCTCTTTTCAGTGGTGCCCAGTGACAGCTCAAGAGGTAATGGGCACAAACTTGAGGACAGGAAGTTCCACCTAAACATGAGGAGGAACTTCTTTCCTTTGAGGGTGGCAGAGCACTGGCACAGGCTGCCCAGGGAGGTGGTGGAGTCTCCAACTCTGGAGACATTCCAAACCCGCCTGGACGTGTCCCTGTGTAACCTGCTCTAGGTGACCCTGCTCTGGCAGGGGGTTGGACGGGATGATCTCCAGAGGTCCCTTCCAACCCTATGATTCTATGATTCTATGGAGGAATGGGTCATGAGAAACTGAGAAGCCAGGGATGAAAGGGGCTAAGCTCATGTAAGCAGGCTGATGGTCAATTTGCTTCTCTGGACATGCTTTACATCTGATCACCATAATCTGTCCTATATTCCTAGTGAACTTTATTTCTAATGATTTTCTGTACAAACCGTCTGTCTATGGTGTGTCTACATGGCTGTGCAGTCCTCTAGAAAACTTTGCGCTGGACTACTAGGTATAGGAGAGAGTACCAAGAGCGCTGGTGCCTTGGCCAGAGAGACCAAAGCTGTGGGAGTTGGATCCTGGAGAGATAAAGGGTCTTGAGGTTGGATACAGCAGAGACCAGGGATTTGGTGCCACCTACCAGAGAGATGTGCAATGGGAATATGAGCAGCAATCCACAGAAGAAGGAATAGGTATCCATGGTGGTGTCTTTGTAGGTGTAAGGGTCCTGGGAGCGTCCTCACTCCTGGAGGTGTGGTACCAGGTTCAGGACGAGTCCAGGGCCAGAACAGCCAAGGGCTGCAGATTATGGTGTGGAGAGGGCTTCCAGCCCACTCTGCAGGGAGACCATGGCTGGGGCCAGCCCCTGCCCGGGGGAGTTGCTTTGAGCTGGAGATCTTGTGCTGGACCCTACCAGAGCTGTAGCTTGGCCCTGCTGATCTAGACCTGGTCCTTGACCCATGGCTGACTTCCCAGCCTGGCCTTGGTCCGTGCCCATGGAGGTGCCCAATGCCCCAGGCAGTCCCAGTCCCACTGCCCTGCCAGTCCCCATGATGATTGCCCCATGGCAATGCAGTGAACACCATCATGGCCTTCCTGATCTGAGCATCATCAGTCTGCCCCTAGGCTTGCCAGCAATGCTGACCCCCAGCACGGTCCTGGGCTCCTAAGTGACCCCCCTCAGCCAAACCCCAGGTCTTGAACCTCTACATACAGCGCTGACCCCCAACTCAATCCCAAGTTCCTGAGTGGCCCCCTGATCCAGCCACCATCCCCTATTTCCTCAGGGGAAGGATGACTTCCCCTACCCCCCAGCTACCCCTGAACCCTCACAACACCCCCTGGTGCCATGCACCAGAGCTGGGTATGGACCCAAGGCCACCAGAGCACCATGTCCTTTGAAACAGCCCCACAGGGACTCCTGACCAAGTATGAGACCCAATGGGAACTAGCAGGTACCCACTGAAGTTCGGGGGTTCACAGCAGCACCCCCATCCCTGACCCTCAGTGTGCGGGGCAGGGATGTCCTTGCTGAGAGGGGAGGCTGGTGTTGAGGTCCCTGTAGGTCCCACACAAACAATGGTGGGGATGCTGCTGTGGCTCGGGGACAACTTGGAGAGAGGGTAGGTGAGGGCGGAGGGGTGTATGTTGGTCTCTGCCTACCAGGAATTCACCCCATCTTCTCTGCCCTTCCCCACACATGGGAAAAAAGAGACGTACACACGCACACGCTGCTCCCTGGGAAAAAAACCCACACATCTTGGCAGGAATGCAAACCACCACCTTGTATTGGGGATGCTGGGGTACAGGATTCCCACTGGACCATGGTCCGGCTGTCCGAGGTTGCTGCCGCTCCTGGCAGTGTTTAGTGCCTTCGTGCAGCATCATCCTGACCACACTGCAGGGCTCAGGGTGTTCTCAGAGGGCTGCTCAGAGATCGGTGCCAGGGACCCAGGAGGCCATCAGGGATACCATCGGCTGCAGGAGAAAACGTCTGGCAGTGCCTGTCCCAACCAGGGCAGCAGTGAGGACTCAGGGCTGTCCCCATGCCCTTAAGCTGCATATTATCCTCTCTTTCTCCATCAGCCTCACCTCCAACCCCAACAGGCAGCAACCCCAGCCCTTCAGGCAGCCCCGAACCTACCTCCGACAGCAGAAGTCTTGCTTGGAGCAAATGCCAATGCGACCGATCCCTGGAGGGCACGAGCCGTGAGAGCAGAAGCCCCCACGGCGCTCACAGTCCTGGGGTGATCCTCGAGCTCGGGACAGCCCTGCAGAGCATAGAAAGCGGAGACTTCCAGCATGGCCCTGCCGAGATTCTGAGAGCAGACCCTGGTGCTGGCGTGGCCAGCATTAGCCCAACCCATGTCTATCCCCTGCCACGAATGCCCAGGCAGGTGTCTGCAGCAGAAATCAGCCATGACGTTTGCGGCACTTGGATGGGAGACTCTCTCTACCATCCCTCAGTAGCCTCTGGGAGAGGGTCTCCAACACATTTACTGGGTCCCACATGGCACAAAGGAGGATTCAAAG